>NC_061121.1:135245119-135261841 GCF_002878395.1 Capsicum annuum | reverse complement strand
GTTTACATGTTTGTTCTTGGGTGGTGTTAATGGAGGAGAGTGAAAAAAATAAAGGAAAGTGTTGTTCTTGGGTGGTGTGGTTAATGGAGGAAAGTGAAAAAAATTGAAGTGTTGTTTTTAGGTGGTGCTGTTAATGGAGGAAAGTGAAAAAAAAATTAAAGGAAAATATTGTTCTTGGGTGGTATTGTTAATGAAGGAAAGTGAAAAAATTTGAAGTTGTTAATGGAGGTTTGAGTGTTGTTGTTAATGATGATTTGAAGAAGAAAGAAGAAGAGAAAAAGTGTCCATTTTTTATTTTTATTTTTTTAAATTTTTTTAATTATATTTTAAATATAATATTACTGAAATTAGTTTTTTTAATAAATAAACGCGCCCCTTTTTTTTAAAAATGCCACATCAGCTTTAGGGGTCAAACAAATATACTTTAAAGATGTTAAGGGGGTAAATAAATGGAAGTTAAGTTTAAGTGCTAAAGTGAGTTTGGAGGACAAGTTCAGGGGGGCAAATATGTCTTTTCTCTATATTAAAACTAAGTATTCAATTCAAACTAAAAATTCTATTTCAATGAAAAAAATTATAAAGTAAGGAGTGAATGAATGTTATATTTTATTGATTGCAAAATGATCCAAAATTTATAATTTACATGAATGAAAAATCTACAAATTTTGCATCATTTTTTTCAACTCATTCATGTTAATATTAATGGGGACTGATATAGGATAGTCAAAATCAATGGGGGCAAAATCATGCATTGGTCTTGATTGTGCTGAGTTCTCCCTTGAAGTCATAGTTTCTTCAAGATTCTATTTGTCTTTCGGCTCCACCTCTATTCCTTGATTTCTTCGTTCCGCTCTAATCAAATCTCTGAGGCAAACTAGAACATTCATAGCATTGTTCCCCAATGAGTGTCGGTTGTCCCCAAGCCGTTGTCATCCCTGACTAAAAGCACTCTCTGATGCAACGGTTGACATTGGAACATTCAATATATCTCTAGCTAATTTTGAAAGCACAGGATATTGTCTTTCATTATTCTTCCACCAATCCAACGCATTGATCTATCGTCTACGATCCTTTAACGGTGTTCGAAGATAATACTTATGCTCTTCCCGAGAAGTTGCTGTGTAAGTTCCCGCCTCAACGTTGTTCCAAACATTTAAATCATAAAAGTAATCAGGAAAAACACTATGTGCTGCTTTTTTAGAAGATGATGGCTTCTCGGGAGCATGAGGAGTGACTTGGAGTGATATCTGTTGGTACAGCTACATCAAGTAAATCAGCATAATGATTATATAATTTTTCTAAGTAAATGTTCGTATCACCCATAGCCGTAAACAAATCTGGTTGTTCTTGTTCTTCATCATCAGAATTATTGTTAGTATTTATCTCCAAGTTAGAATAAATAAGAGTACGAAAGTGGTACATAGTAGTAAATTTCATACATGGATTTAGTATAGCACCAATCAAGTAAACAGGGAAAATTGAGAAAAAAATATTTTTTTAAATTTAGTAAACATAACACTAATAACTTCTTTGTAACCTTCTTTATTCTTAAATTCTTTGAGCAAACCAGAAATATCTGCTAAATATGCTAAAATATTATAAATTGTAGGATAATAAGCACCGAAAAATTCAACCGTAACTATATAATTTTTTGAAAAAAACTTAACAAGATCATCAATTGCAGCCCAATTAGAATCATTTAGCATACATTCAGCCGAATTAGTAAATGAACCACAAAATTGGTTAAAAGTCAATGCAATAGGAACTTTATAAGTAAGACAAGTTTTTAAATAATCATACGTAGCATTCCATCTAGTATCACATTCTTCAGGCATAAATATCGGCGTAAGTCCATTTTGTTCACATTTAACTTTAAATTATCTAATTCTTTTTTTCGATTATTTCCTTAAATAAAGCCAACAGCAAGCCGGATTTTTTCACTATAAAACTCAAAAAATTCAAGATCATCTCTTAGAATTAAATTATATATATGACAAGCACACCTAACATAAAATATTTTAGGTAACGACAGAGAGAGAGCATTTTTTAACTTTTTAATAGCAGTGTTATTGTTAGAAGCATTATCAAAAACAATACATATAACTTTTCTTTCAATACCATAAAATTCTACAACTTTACTAATAGATTCAACAATAAATTCTTCAGTATGTCTATGATCTTCATCATACAAAAAAGTTAGAATACGTTTTTACATAGTAAAATTATTATCTATCCGGTGGCAAGTAATGGTTAAATAATCATTTCTATTAACAACACGACCAAGATTAGAAGTTAGAGCCATCCTACTTTGAATATTTTTTAATAATGAAGATAAATAATAAACATATTGTGAAGGAAGTCTAAAATATCGATCTGACAAGTAATTCTAGGAATACCATTATAGGATTATAAATTGCTTGAATATAATGAATAAAAGCATTCGGAGAAGGAAAAGTGAAAGGCAAACAACCCACAGCTATCATTTTTGCTATTTCTTTCCGGTCCCTCAATTTATTATAATTCTTAATTACTACCGGTTGTTGGGTCCATTCTAGTTTGTGTTGACCCACCAACAGCCTCACCACCTTGTACAATAAATAACTCTCTTTGGTGATTATCTCTTATATGTCTCATTAACGTACCTGTACCCCCTTGATTGCTTCCTCTTTTATGCTCATATACTTGTTGACAAATATTGCATTGCACCTTAGTTTCTCCTTCTATACGTGTAAAAAATTCTCATGCAATACTAGTTGGTCTACGAGCTCTTGGAGCACGGGGAGGACGGGGAGAACGATTAACCGATTCAGATCTAACATTAACATTTCCTACTGTGGGAGTCTAACCAATATTTTTATCATCTTCATCTAAATTAACCGCATCTACTTCATTTTCTTCTTCCATACCGTTATTTTTCTGAGCTTTTAAATAATCCATATCGTGAACACCTACACCTACTTCTTCCTCAAAAGGTTGACTAAGCGGTACCTGAGGCATACAGGTATATCTACTACTTGAACTACCTCTACCGTCAGTAATTCGCTTTTTACTACCACTACCACTTCAGAGATAAATTTTTTGACACTTTTACCGAGGTTTCTTAATTTATCCATAATATAAATTGAATTAAAAAAAATCAAAATACACAAAAATAATAAAATTAAATATTCAACAATTAATACACTAATTAAAGTAAGAGATGGAACGACAATACCAAATTTTGGAAGTATCCAAAAGTTACGACTTTAGAAACTTTCACTCGTACTTTGTAATCGCAAAATTAAAAAATAAAATTGAGCACTTTAGGAGATATATAGAATATTTGAGAGAGAATGAGATTTGAGAGAATGAAAATATTGTGGAAAATGATTTGAAAGTATAAGGTATTTATAGGAAATTTTTTGAATTTTAAAAAATATTATAAATCAATTTTAATTTTTTTAAAGAAATTGGGCCAACTAGCCGTTTGAGGCTCCAAACGGCTATATAGCCGTTGGGCCCAATGGCTAGTTGGCCCAAAATCGGATTTTTCCAATTTTTTTTTCTTAAATTAAAACGGGCCAGTTAACCGGCGGACCAAGATTCGTTTGGGTTCGGATCGGGTTAATCTGGCCCAAAAAAATTTAGCCTAGCCCGAGATCGGCAGCCCTACAGCCCGGGGGCTGACCGAGCTGGGCCTTCTTGTGGACTGGGTCAAACCGACCTATTTGACAGGTTTATCTTTAAAATTTAAGCCTTTCACATACTTAATTGATGCATGCAAAGTTAAAACTAGGTGTCGATATGGTATAGTTAATAGTATAATCTTGTATATGAAACTTTTGGTTGGATAATTTTGGTACGGTATGATAATTCAGCATTTTGAAGTTAGATTTAGGTGCTTTGTGTTATGGTAAATTCGTATTCATAATTTGTTCAACTTTGATTAATATATACTTGTATGATAAAGAATTGTGACTTTAACTTCTTAAAAGCGTATCGATTATATTATACTAACACATTACACATGTAAACATATATAATTCAAAAGAAAATACTTGCAACTCCCTTTGGTAATCAATTTTACACAAAATTTATTTCAATCAAGATAGAGTAGTCCAAATTTCAATGTTAAAACATTTAGTTTTATAGTACAAATACTAGGTAGGTTGTAATACTCTCTTCATTCCAAAATAAATGTATTGTTGAGCTATTTTTCAATGTTCAAAATAAATGAATTGTTTATTCTTCGAGAAACATGTTGGAAACTTCTTTCAATTTTTTACTCTTTCATTTAATAAGGTACTTAAGTACTTCATACTTTCTAGGAGAGTAATTTACGAACAATTAAAAGGGTAATAATGGAAAGTAACCTACAATTTATATCCTAAAAGATTTTTCTTAAGGGGTGTGTCATACTCCAACAATTCAATTATTTTAAAATAGAGGGAGTATATATAAAGAAGAAATTCTTTTGTCTATAAAAATTTGACTCAAATTTGACCATAATAGTAAAAAAGGTTATTCATACTATAAACTAGTTATGTTTTAGACATTTTTACCCTTTTCATTCTAAATTAAAATTTTATCATTCCTTTATTTACTATCATTTTTCAAAACATTGAAAGTTATCGCAATGCATGGGAATGGGAGAGGATCCCCATATTAATTGCTCCACTATATGTCAATGCAGCTACGAATGAGGCTACGTGTTAAGAAAGTTGATGGCAAGATCTTGTTTTATCTAAATTTTTTACTATAATTTTTACTTTATATTGATAATAATTCTTATTTAATGTTAAAAGAAATATTAAAAGATGTAAAAGAAAATATTAAAGCTTTTTTCTGGGAATTATGGATCTCTTACTCCTGTCTTTTTAATTTGTAGAAACTTTACATAAATTCGGATCTCAAATCATTATTTATATATGAAATATGAACGTTATATATGAAATATAAATGTTTATAGTAAAAGTGAGTAAGGAGTTTCAATATTATTGTCGAATTTCGAATAGTTTTGGCAGAACAATTGATGACCAACTATGGTGAAAGAACATCCCCATAGTGGAGACACAACCATAACCATTATTTTATTCAATTCATTTCTTATTTAAAAATATTTTTCGAGAATAATTTCGTGAATTGTCGTCCCTTTTTTCAATCCTTAAATTCATAATAATGATGCTCAAATTTGCTTGCTATATTTTCTTCATTTATTTTATGACAATTATATACTTAATATTGATATATCAAATGAGATACCCATGTGCTCTGATGACTTTCCAAAAGTACTCATTTCTCAAAAAGATTTATCACGATTTTCATAAATATGGTTGTATGATACTTATTTCTCGAAAAGAATGATAAACTTATATTGTCAGGAAGAAGATATAGAAATAAATTAGTATAAAAATAGCAATATAAAATTAATTAACTATATTACCATATAATCAAAATCAGTGTGGTCAAGATAAATTCAAATTTCACTTTATATTTATATATTATATTTACTTAATTATATGTTTTTATCAGATAAATAATTCTTAATTTTTTTAATCTGAAATTTTATGATAATGTCATTGACCTCATGACATTGTTTGTTTTGCCTCTTCTATTCTCTCTCTCTATATCATAAAATTAATCAATATTTAAATATTTTTTTAGTTTTCTTGGATAGAAATATAATTCTTAGTCTAGATTACATGAAACAAGTAATTATTGAAATTTTCAAACACAAAAAATTAATCTTTTTTGTTATGATTATAGTTACGCAATTTTGTTATGATATAATTTTTTTCATGATAATTCAAATTGTTATTTTTTTCCTATGTAACTTTGGAGGTATTACGGAAAGAAGTCAATATGATATTTGAAAATTTTACTTAAAGATTTTCTTAGTTGAACTATATAAAAATTTCTAATATTTAAAACTTCAAAAAAATTAAAATTTCACCTTGTGTTAATCTTACATTAAAATTATATATAATTTATAAAAAAAATACATAAAACAAAGAATAAAAAATATTTAAGAGTTTTAAAACTAAAATTTTGCATATTGAATTATTTTAAATATTTTAATAATAACAGTAAAAACTTAAAACACTTTAAATGTGGTAGACATTGACAAGTTATAAAAATCATATAGTTAAGAAGTGTCGACTCTAGTTAATATCAATCCAAGAGAGTCGCACATTAATGTTTTAGTCTTGCGACATTATGATACGACAATTTGATAATCAAGGATCCATTACTTATAGTTGTTATTGATATATATAACCTCTAATTAAGTAATTTTATTAATTGTTATGTTTGTGTAAATTTAAACACATATTTAAATAGATTTTTAAAAAATATAATTTGAAATTATTTTAATAACAATAGTAAAAACTCGAGGCTCTTAGACATGATAGACATCGACACATTATGTTTTAAAAAATAAATTAAATTCTTAAATAATTAAATGATAACCTAGTTATCAACCTAAGAGAGTACTCACACATTAATGTTGTAGTCTTGAGCCCCTATATTAGGTTGATATGATAATTTGTGAATCATTACTTTAATTTATTACTAATATATCCTCTAATTAAGTAAATAAATTTAAAGTAGATATTTAAATAAGTATTAAATATAATTTAAAATATTTCAACAAAGAAAATCAAAGATCAAAGCACTTAAGATATGATATATATGTATATATACTAGTTTAGGTATACACGCTTGTGCGTGTACCTTACTTTAATGAGTTCAAACGTTACATGAAATACGATATTTGTTTAAATAATAAAAATGAATAAAATAATAAATTTATCATTTTTTACCTGCATATTTTCATGTCACTTCAATAGATAGTAATAGCATTTTGATTGAGTTTTATTTCAAACTTTGCTAATATTTCATTTGCTGGGACTCTATTGATTAATATTTCATTTGCTAGGACTCTATTGATTATTGTTCCTATGATCATAGAAATAAATTTGTTTGTCATTTAGGTTATGTTTTCTAAAGTCTTAGTATGTTTTTGAAGTTAACAATAATAAATTGACATGTATTATTGATAGACAATTGTAAATTGAAAAAATTTCATGTAAATAAAAATACCTTGGATGTCAATAATTTCAACAACTTGGTGTTTGTTTCCATGCTCTTCATGATCATGGCCTCATGAATACACTATATTCCAAATAAAATTGAAGGTTATTAACATGTTTATACACATCACTCTTTTCAAAGAAATTCAATTGTAAGCTAGCACACAAATTAAACATAAAAAAAAGAATCACACAAGCTTGACAATTATAAAAGAAAGTCCAAAGTACAAAGAAGATACAAATAATAAGAAAAAACACGGCAAGCAAACTTCATGTAAGCAAAAAGAAAGTGTGATCCTATACTGTATAAATTCAAGTTGAAGATTGAACACATAAACAAAAAGAAAAATTCATAAATAAAATTTTTGACATTTGATTCCTATATAGTTTGTATTAGTGTTTATATATACTATTGTGTTTATATATGGCAATTTTTTAATATAGTAGACAACTTTTATTTTTTCCAAAATACTCGTAGGTATAGTAAAAAAAAAGCAATATATAAGCTTAACAAGTCATAGATAATTTATGATACACCATAATAGCAACATTTATGGTATTTTTTGTTTTTTCAACTAATATATTTTCTATATTTTAGGACTTTTAAGTTCCCACGTATTTTAGGACTCTTAATTTCCTTCTATATGTTTTAGGGTTCATATTTCACATATTTTAGAACTCTTAATTTCTTTCCATATATTCATTTTGTTATCAGTTTTTCATATATTTTAGGATATCTTAATCCTTAATTTAATAAAATAATAATTGAAGGAAAAAATTTAAAAGACAATTTTATCTATTGAAGATTATTTTAATTAACAACAACAACATACCCAGTGTATTCCCACCTAGTGTGGTCCGGGGAGGGTAGAGTGTACGCAGACCATACCACTACCTCAGGAGAAGTAGAGAGGTTGTTTCTGATAGACCCCCGGCTTAGGACCGATAACAGTATAACACACAAAATATAAGTGCATATAAACTAGTATGGTATGCAAAACAACTAACAGTATAACAAACAAAAAAGATAAGTGCATATAAACTAGTACGATATGTAAAATAAACTAACATCGCTACCCACGAGATAATACTACAGCCACAACACCACGAATAAGAAACTCCAGACACAAATGAGCACTCCCCTACTATTTACCTACGCACTCCCACCCTCTAACCCTCTACCCTAATCCGCATCCTCCACACTTTTCTATCAAGGGTCATGTCCTCCGTAAGCTGTAACTGCTTCATATCGTGCCTAATCACCTCCCTCCAATATTTATTCGTCTACCTCTGCACCGCCTAAAACCATCCACAGTCAGTGTCTCATACCTCCATACTGGAGCATCAGATTCCCTCCTCATCACATGCCCAAACCAACATAACCTCATTTCTCGCATCTTGTCCTCTACTAAGGAAACTCCCACCTTCTCTCGAATAATATCATTCCTCAACCTATCTTTCCTGGTATGTCCATATATCCATCGCAATATTCTCATCTCCGCCACCTTTAACTTTTCAATATGGGAGTTCTTAACTGGCCAACACTCCGCTCCATATAACATAGTCGCCCGAACTACCACTTTGTAAAACTTACCTTTAAGCTTCGGGGGCACCTTCTTATGACAAAGAACTCCTAAAACGAGCCTCTATTTCAACCACCCCTGCCCCAATACGATGCGTGACATTCTCGTCAATTTCACCATTGCCCTGAATCATAGACCCTAGAGACTTAAAACTCTCCCTCTTCTGAATGGCCTGAGAGTTCAGCTTCACAACCACTCCAGCCTCCTGCGACACATCACTGAACTTACACTCCAAGTACTCCATCTTGGTACTACTTAACCGAAATCCTTTAGACTCAAATCACTTTTCTAAGGATTTTCACACTTTTAATATTATATATATATATATATATATATAATTTTAAAGCGGAAGAATAAAAGTTAATAAGTACTATATATTTATTGAATAACTGGAAAAAAGATATATTTTTAGTAAAATCATATTTCCCAAAATTCATAGGGTTTTTTTGTTGTTGGACCATAAATATAATCTGGTTTTCTCCAATACAGGGCAAGAGTAATGTCCTTCTCCAATACAGTTATTAACTTAAAGAATAAATTTTTTTGGCCTCAATAGCCCAAATTTTATAATAATATTCTTCACACTATAGATTAGTTTTTTTTTGACATATATTAATTATTATATTTTTAGAAAAATTAAAATACATAATTTAAATAATTTTTAAATGTAATTTGAAAATGTTTTAATAATGAAAGTTAAAACTCTAATCACTTTAGACATGATAGACATTAATGTATCATAAAAATTATATAGTTCATAAGTATTGACCCTAATTAATATTAACCTAAGAAAATCGTATAATGATATTGTAGTCTTACACCCTTATGTTATGCTGGTTTGATAATTTGCGAATCATTACTTATATTTGCACATATTTTATTTGTTAAATTTTAAATCTAAAATTTTATATATTTGAATGATATTTTAAATATAATTTAAAAATATTTTAATAACGGTAGTCAAGACTTAAACACTTTAGATGTGGTGGACATCGACAAGTTATAAAAATTAAAGTATTCATTAGTGTCGACTCTAGTTAACAACAACCCAAGAGAGTCATACATTATTATTGTAGTCTTGCGCCCATATGTTACACAGATTTGACAATTTGAAAGTCATTACTTATATTTATTATTATTATTATGACCTCTAATTAAATAATTTTATAAATTATTATGTTCAAATAAATTGAAAATACATATTTAAATAAATATTTAACCATAATTTGAAAATAATGCAATAACGACAGTAGAAATTAAACTAAAAACACATTAGACAAAGTAGAAATCACAACTCTATATAAATCATAAACACCATATGATTCATAAGTGTCAATCCTATTTTATAACAACCTACAAAAGTCACGTATTAATGTTGAAGTTTGTAGATTCCTGGTGTAGTAAATGTTCACTTGGTTAAATAAAATCGTTTATGTACCAAAGAAAATGTTGAAGTTTTACATATTTATTAGTTATCATCTTTTAAAAAATAAAATAAATATTTAAATAATTAAGTGACGACCCTAGTTACATCGACCTCAGGGAATACTCACGCACTAATGCTGTAGTCTACGCCCCTATATTAAGCTGATCTGATATCTTGTGAATTAATGAAACCTCTAATTAAGTAATTTTATTATTTATTATATTTAAATAAATTTAGAAACTACATATTTAAATATTTTTTAAATATATAATTTTAAAATATATTAATAAATATAATCAAAGCTCAAAACTCTTTAGAAATGACAGACATCAACTTATCATAAAAATTATATAATTTATAGTTGTCGACAATAATTAATTACACTAAACACATACATCTTCTATGTTATGAAAATCTTACAGTTATATTCCCCGAAAACATTATTCTTGTTTTTACTAAAAATATTTAAACCTTGCATATAATGAAAATCCTACATAATTGAAACCTTATTTAACTAGTTACATATAACTAGTTTTCAAGGAAAAAATAAATAAAAACTACAATAAAAAGAGATTATATAAAATAAAATATGATAGTTAATAAAATTACAAAAATTTACGTATTTAAAGCCATAGAAAGTTGGGGGTTTGGGCCACAGGTGACAAAAGAGTTTTAAAATGAGGTGTAGGTGACACAAGTCTTAATTATTAGTTGGAGGTGACAATTACTTTATTATGGATTAAGAAAGTTGGGGAAGTTTGAAAATAATCCAAAAGTTTTTAAATTTACATTTTGATCCTAATGTATACCTAAAATAATGATAAATGGAGGAAAAAAGGCGTCTTTCTCTCTCTTCTCATCCATTGTTGTTTTCTCTCTCTTAGCGATTTTAGTTGTTAATTGTTTCTGTTTCTGCTGCTTTATTCATCATCTTCTACTTCATTATGATCTCCATCTTCTTCTTGTAGACCATTTGTTGTTGTTGTTATTGTTGGTACATTGTTACTGCTGTGATCTGACCAATTTCTTAGGTCAAATTTTGTTTACTACATCACTTTCCACTTCGGCATTACTTCATAGGTGACTTTGGTAAGTAAAATTATGATTTTTATTCGTATTTATAATCTGGGTACACTTCTGTTTTTCTAACAATGGATAAAACCCCGATTGTGAATCCAACATAAGTGCCCACAATTTAAACAGATCAATCATCTGGTGCATCAGATGAGTAATCTGTTGCATCAGAAGATTTATCTATAGCATCTTACTGTTTATCTGTTGTATCATCATATTATCTGTTGCATCAGACGTATTATCTGTTGCATCAAGATGTTTATCTATTGCACCAGACTAATTATCTGTTGTAACGAATGATTAATCTATTTGAAAAAACACAAATCAACCCCTGCCACAAACCCAACAGATAACCAATATGTTTTCAACCGCCTAACTAGTATAACAAAGAAGAATACTGAGAGTTTCAGAGAGTTGAGGGCAATCGTAAGGACCAGTCGACTTAAATATAGGCTCGAGAGCATAATGCTGATCACGAAAAATATTCAATGCAGGCTCTCTTGTAGAGTAGGGAGGCACAACTTATGGATGGACATCAAAAGTAGGAGGTGGAGGTGGTGCCGCAAAAGCATGAACAACAACTGGATCTGAGATGTGGTAGTCTTGGATTTGGGAGTGAGGAAATGAACATTGGAAGTGGTTGAATATTGTTGCCCCGGAGTCGATCCTGATGCATGTTGTGGCATATCAACAACAATAGGAAATTGTGCATGTGACATGGGAGGCAAGCTAAAAAGATATTCCAGATTATCGGTGGGAACTGGAGGAGGCGGCAACCCATTAGCCTAAGCTTGATGCATTTCTATTATTTGCCGCCTTAATTTCCGAATCTCTTCATTATCTCGTACATTCTCATTCCCCGAACTCCCTATCTGATTAGTGACAACTAACTCGGTATCCTTGTTGGCCATAACTTCCTCTGTGACTTGGAGCAATATGAAGGACCAGCCAAAATGCCATAAACCAACCACCTTAGACTAACTGGACAAGAGATAGCAAATGCGTTAGAGTTCAACGATTTTTAAAAAACCTCTTTTTATTTTTTTATTATTTTTTGAAAAAAAAATCACCGAACCTTAGAAGGGCGCCTACGTATCTCACCCCGAAAGGGAAGAATCAGGTGTGCGTAGTTCGTGAAGTCTTGCCAAAATGGCCAGTTAAACTCTTTTTTCATTCTTTTGCTTGAAACTTTAAGAAGAAAAGAAAATAACAATTTGTCAAAAGAATTGACGAACATCTTTTTGCATTTTTTACTTTTAAAATATCTATACAAAACGAAACCTATGATTACCAAAGAAAAATCTTTTGGAGTTTTCAATTTTGAATTTCATATGAAAATGAAACTTGAAACTATTTAAGGAAAATCTTTTTGTAGTTTTCTCTTGAAGATGTATATGAAACACCTACTCTAAATAAAGAGTGAAGAAAATCTTTTTTTGAATTTTTTGGAATAAGATCAACCAAAAATAAAACCTACGACTATTAAGGATTTTTTTTTTTGTATTTTTATTTTCAAGACATGTATGAAACACCTACTCTAGATGAAAAGTGAAGAATTTTTTTTTTCTTTTGGATTTTTTAAATAAGATTCCCGAACCAACAATAGGCTGCCTACGTATCTCACTCCCGAAAGAGGAGAATCAGGGGTGCGTAGTTCTTCTAGATTGGACAATTAACGATTAACTAATAAATTGACCCTAACTTAAGAGACACAACAAAAAACAAACGAATAAAAACTTTTTAGATTTTCAACTAGACATTTCAACTAAGATTGACACCACCAATTATGAAAAAATTGTTTTTGGTATTTTGTTTTTGACAAATAAGTAGAAAAGACAAACAAAACCCTCTTTTTTTTCATTTTTTTTTGTTGAACTTACGGTACTTTGAGAAGATAAACGTAAAACATAAAAAAAATCTTTTTGAGTTTTTGGATCGTGAAGAACAAAAGCCATAAAGAACTCTAAAATAAACTACGACACTCCTTTTGATTCATTCTTTTCGACTCACTTTTTCTATTTTTTTTCTATTTTTTCTTTTTCATTTTTTTTTTTGCCTACGCACCTTACTCCTAACAAATGTTTTTTTTTTCAAATCGGTCCGTCAAATGACCACGTTACCCTTAAAGATGCAACAGTTAGCACATATGGATGCTTTAGAAGTGAGTCTCCTACAAAGGGCTATGTGGGTCCCGCTAGGTCTTAGTATGATGCACATAAGCATGACCTAAAGGCTGACCTACGTTGTGGTTCACTAAGAAGGCTGTTCGAGGGAGCGTATGATCGATAGTGGCTGCTTTGCTTTCCACCTACTCCATAACATCGACGGCTCCCCCCTAAAATAAGGGTGACTCAACTAGAGGT
The DNA here is from genome assembly GCF_002878395.1 of Capsicum annuum. Taxonomy (NCBI): domain Eukaryota; kingdom Viridiplantae; phylum Streptophyta; class Magnoliopsida; order Solanales; family Solanaceae; genus Capsicum; species Capsicum annuum. The sequence goes on along the minus strand of NC_061121.1, from coordinate 135,248,325 downwards.
CGTGTACAACACGTGTACTATGGACTTTTTGTAGAAAGAAGGCCTGGGGTAGACACATGATGACAGATATAAAAGCGGCAACACATTGGATAAATCTATAAAAAAAGAGCATGAAAAACGCACAAAAGTGAAAACAATAACACAAACAAAATCACAAACAATGCTTATACACTCGTAAGGCCAAACAAAGCCGATACGACTCCAAAAATAGCTCGAATTCTAAAAACTTGTCATTGTCCCCAGCAGAGTCGCCAGAGCTGTCACACCTCTTTTTTTGTACTCCCAAAGATTAAGTTTTAAGGATCAAAAGGGTTTTAATTATTAATGTGACAAAAGATGAAAATTTGTTTCGAAAAAGGATTTTTTTAACAATCAAAATTCAGAGTTGCCACTTGGCATAAATCGAGTGTGCCAAGTCACCCATGGATATCCTTTTTCAAAATGGTTTTGACTCTTTAATACTGGTTTACGAATAGAGATTTCGGCTAAGGAATTCTACTGACCGAGGGGAAGGTGTTAGGCATCCCTCGATCCAGTAGTTTGACCACGGTCGCTTGGCAGAGCGTATCGGCTAAATTGACACTACGATGTACAAACCACATAAAAACATGTAAAGCAATCAAACAAACAAACAAAAACCAAAGGGATTCGAAATATAGTGTCCAGTCCGAGTTGTACAGTCCCAAAATAAAAATACTGAAATAACCTACACTAGTCCTAAACTATGCTTTATCCGATGCCTCGGGCCTTGATCACGAGCATCCTTTGCGTACAAAATTCTTCGGGGTATTCCCCGGTTAGTAAATACAAATGACCTCGGGGCATTCCCCGGTGAGTAAATACAAATGACCTCGGGGCATTCCCCGGTGAGTAAATACAAATGACCTCGGTGCATTCCCCGATTAAATAAATACACTTTTCAAATACGATAAACAAAACATTCAACAAATATTCTAAGCATTCCAAAAATTCAACAATTCTAAATTTGCCTACCCGAGCCTACTGTTTGCCTACCCGCTCGATGACATATCATGTTCAACATCAACAATGAATAGAAAAAAACAACAATATTTATTTTTTATCAACTTTTAATTCTCGTTTTCCCCAATTCCATTGTCAAACTAATTAGCCAATTCTTCGACTATCAAATCCAACATCAACCACGTATACACAACAAAGATTCAAATACGCTAAACAAACAAGTTATTCACACCCATAACAAACAACTAAAATTTCAAAAAATAGAATAGAGAATAAGATGAGAAATGGACCTCAATGCCTTATTGATTAATTGATCTTTCTGAATAGAACCGCGTCCAATGAAACCTCAATGTCAAACCTCAATGTTACTTTTATTCAATCAACTTGAATCAATTTTAACAGCGATGGGAGCCTCGTGAACCCATGAACCACGAACAGACCTCGAACTCGATTCCTAAAATCTCAAAGACAAACCCACTTTTGTTTTCCAATGTTTGGGATAGTTTTGATCAGTTTTGGTGCATCTCTGGTGAAATTCTGAGCAGCCCATGGACTGTTGCGGCTGATTTGGCTGCTGGCTACTATTTTCTGGCACGTTTGGGTCATTTTCTAATGAAAAGCTTGGTCGCCAGTGAGAGTGTATTCCGGCGAACTGATCTGATTTAGAGCTCTCTCTCTCTAGACCACAACAGTGGCATTTCTCCCGTTATCCTTCTCAGTCTATCTCTCAAACTCTCTCTTTCGCTCAATTTCAATTTCTCTCTCTGCTTTCTGTTCAATTCTTGCTCTTAGTGCGTGTAGGTGTATGAATTCTCCCTTATTTCTATGGAGATGATGAGTATCGTCTCTTCTACTGTGCTATACGTATTATGTGAATAGATGTGTATGTGTAAATTCTGTACCAGTGAGTGTGTGCTAATTCTGTGTATTCAAGAGGCAACTGGTGAGTGTGTATTTGATGTGAGGGTATTTGGTGTGAGGTTCGTGTGTTTTCTGTGTACTAATGGACCAATAAAAAAAATGGAGGATCCCCCCTTGTTGTGGAGAAGATGATTGTGTAAATATTAGAAAAATGGAAACCCCCCCTCTGCGTGAGAAAATAGGATATGTATATATGGTAGGTGATAGTGTGAGGGATCACGTGGGTGGGTATTGGGGTAGTGAGGTGGAAGCTTTTGATTGGGTAGGTTGTTAGGATAAGATAAATTAGTTAGAGGTATTGTTTTTTGTTTATTTTTGTATTTTTGTAGGGAATAATTAAATGGGTAAGGGTACACGGTAGGATAAAGTAAAAATGGGTAAAAACGATATCGAGGAGGGACAAAATTAGTTGTCTACAATAACTCCTCCTCACCAATGGGGCATGAAATAATATCAAAATTCCAGCATGATTTTATCAAAACCATTGGTATTGATAAGTTTTGAGTTGTGATGCCGATGAATAATCCTAATGCAGTATTTGGTGATCTTGTACTTAAATGTTGGTTGGGGAAACCTTTTGATGAACTTAGGAGTATTATGAAGAAGGAAAACATAGATGGACTTTTTAAGAAAAGCTGTTTTGCACACTTTCTTGAGCTGTCTGGGCCCCGCCCTCTTCGTTTCCCAATGATCATGGTATATGGCCTTCTCAAGCACAGGATCATGTATGCGAGGGATGATGGAGGTCTGAAGGAGTACGGAAATAAGATGGATGAAGTCTGGATCAACTACTGTGGCATGCCGGTTTGTTTTGGATTGAAAGAGTTTTCCATTGTGACGAGCTTGAGATGCGATCATCCAGAAGAACCTGCCATCAAGAAAACACCCCACAAAGGGTCCAACAAACACAAGGTAAAAAAAGATGGGTTGTTGGGCATTGTTGGACCTAGCTACAAAGTGAAGGATTTGATAGCGAATCTTAAGAATAAAGACATACCAAAGCATTACAGAGAGAAATTGTGCTTAGTTTGGTTTGTCTATTCCGTTTTATTGGCAAGAGACATCAAGAAAGTCATAAAACTTGATTTGTTGGCGCTTGCTAATGATTTTAGAAAATTCAACAATTATTCCTGAAGCTATGATAGCTACTACTTGACTGTCAAATATTTACTGAAAGAGCTAAAGCCAAAGACGACCACATTATACGGCTTTCCTTGGGCTTTCATGGTAAAATTGATCACTATTTTTACCCATTCATTAATTTATATTGAATATACTTGTGAATTTTTTTTTGCTTGCTTCCT
>NC_061121.1:135205980-135245019 GCF_002878395.1 Capsicum annuum | reverse complement strand
TTTTTTTTTGCTTGCTTCCTGTTTACAATTTTTAGGCTTGGGCATGTAAAGCCATTCCCCCCCGAAAGCATTTCACGGATTACCCGGATAAGGTTTCTTATCCAAGGATCCTTAGGTGGTTGGTTACAGTAGAGAGCAGCAAAAAAATATTAATAAGGCTGATCTCTTTAACCTTCGAATGATGCAGTACATCTTCTATCAACTAAAATAATTTGCCTCAAAGAAAGATATTGAAATAGATGTTTCATCTATTACAAAAGATTACCCGTCAACTGTAACTGGTGTAACAGATGGGTAATTTATTGCAACAGACGATCCATATTTTGCAACAGATTAACCATATGTTGCTCTGTTCTCTGAACCCTCTCAACAGATTACCCATCTACTATAAATTATGTAATAGATGGGTTTTCTGATGCAATATATTATCAATCTATTTCAACATACAGATCAGCTGTTGCGGTAGCTAGATCGTCTGTTGCATAAGTTGGCTATGTTAACATAGCCCGAGCCCCATGTAACCCAACTGAATGAAAATTATTATTAGATGATTTAAATTCCTCTTATTATTTTTTATAGGTTATGCATCCTTGGATCGTGCCTACCATTGATGAGCTGGGGATGACTTCTTTTCTTACTTTAGGTCTTGTTGATACAAAAGAAGACCCAACAGTGGAGTTAATAAAGAAGGAATTGAATGGAGCAACATCCATAAGAAGAGCAGTTAGGCAAGGTCAGTCTAATGTTGAAGCTCTTCACGACCAAACTCAAACTGTAATAAATCCGGGTGCTTCTTCTGGGGGTGTTGCTAGTGGAGTTGTTTGTGATGGTGGCAGCCATCCTGCTGCTGCTTCTGCTGCCAATCGTGATTATGAGCATGTTGGTGCTCAGCAAAAAATAAATATGTTTGAAAATACCCCTTGCACAGGTCCTCCCTCTCACCCCTACATCGGTCCATCCCACCCTTACTATGGTCCCTCTCACCCCTCCTCACCCTCATGTTCTTATTGCAAATATAAAGTGTACAGGACAGAGAGGATAAACTCCTCAACAAGCTAGAGGCTATTGCTGAAGCTGCGAGGAGTTAAAATCTAGGAGGGATATCATACCATCCAATGAGGTGAGGGAGCCATGCACTCCTACAGTGGAGGTTAGGAGGAAGAGAAGAAAAATTAGACAAATTCTCTCCGTTCTGAAATAAGCAAAAATTGCAACTCCCTCCACTTCAATAGTTGTTGAAGTTCAGGGGCCACCAAAGAAAGTGGACATATTTGCGGTGCTTGGCAATGAGAAGAAGAAGGAACTGGAAGAATTCATCAAGATGAAGGTTCAAAAAGAATACACCATATATTCATTTGCCGCCAAAGACTTCTCGAATATGACAAATATGTGCATATGGTATGAGGACAAGGTAAGTTTACTTTTGCTAACCTACCCTTCCAATCTACTCCATGAAAAAGAATCTACGCAGCAGATGTGTAATCTATTGCGAGAACTTGGTATTCTGTTGCAACATAATACACATCTGTTGCATAAGTTGCGTTGGCTTGGTAATCTATGAACTGATTCAGAGAACCCTCTGCATCGAATTCTTTCGACTGTGTTTTTATTCTTTACAATTAGTAACCTATTTAAAAATTATCTTCTTATACCACAGTATGTTGATGAAATTCTCTGCCTCATGAGGGGTAGGCAATTAGCATACCCGGATGCTTATAATGCTGCTGATAGGATAATGGACCTCAACTTCTACAATAATTTCAAGGATAGGTACGCTAAACTCTGTAAGATAGCTGATTTTGGTGGCTCAAGATTTGATCAGTTAGTTTCTATGTTCCAATAGGATGAAGAAGCGATTAAATATGTTAGAGAAAAGAGGTCATATCCACACGACAAAAACTGGACCAAGGCAAAGAGAATCCTTGCAGTCATGAATGTGGATGTCACCCATTTTTTCACTATTGAGATACTACTATACGAGGAAAAGATTAAAGTTTATGACTGCAACTTACCTGTGTTCAGTGAGAAGATGTTTTTAAACCACATGTAGCCACTCTTGAAGTTGTTACCCAAGTTATTGACCAGAGTAAGCTGAAGGATCATTTGCCGGCTGAAATCTTGGCGAATGAATTATGGGTTTTTAAAGGTTAAAATAAGAATATCCAGCTCCCAAAAAATACAATCGTTGCAACATGCGGGCCATACTCGCTTGCATACATCGAGTGTTTGCTGACCGACACATAAATGACCGGTGTGTACGACACCATTGTGGGAAAGATGCAATGGGTCTGGGCATATGGGGTACTAACTAAATTGTTAGAGCCCGTGTATAAAAAAAACATGTACAAAGACAGAGACAAACACGATAACAAATTTTCATTTCAAGCCAGTTCACTATATATGTAGGGGCAATAATTGTTATGTCTGGCAAAGTTGAATTTTTATAATGCAACAGATTTTATATCTGTTGTAACAGATATAGTACCTATTGTGACAGATTGATTATCTATTAGAATAGGTTAGTCATCTGTTGCGTTATACAGATATTCCCCGTTTGTCTGTCACAACATATTTACGATCTGTTGCAACATATAACTTATCTGTTGCAATTGATCGGTAATCTGTTGGAGAAAATAAAAAAAGTAGGAAGACCTATTATATAATTTCCCGCAGATGACCTACGTGTTGCATCTCATATTGCAACATATGTCTAAATTTGTCTGATAAGATATGTCATCTGTTGCAGCAAATATATTATCTGTTGCGATATTTGAATCTAGTACTCCATTTCAATTAACATGTTCAAAACTTAGAGTTAATTATATTCATAGACAGAATAAAATAAATCGAAGCCTTCAGAAATTACATGAAATAACTCAACAAATAAATGAAATGTAAAATAAATCATTATGGGTACAAACGATCTACTCAATAAATAAATCAACAAGTTAAACCAAGGAGGATAGGTTATTACATTGACGGAATCAAGCTATAAAGATCTAATCAATATGGACAAGTTGTTCTTCATCCAGTGCTATGAAATTCAATTTTGGTCGTCGTGGATCTTTAACGTCGGTTCCGTACGCCTTCTAAGCTTTTGCTTCTCCATATTTCCATAAAAGAGCAGCATATCTTTTGCGGAGTAATCCGGCATCAAGTCCATCATTTGGTACTTGTAATCCATCGCTCAAATACTCTGCATAGGTGGTAACAAAAGGACCACAATCCCTGCGTTATAAAAATAGTTAATCCATTTCTTGCAGATCATGCAAGCATTGTGAAATGAAACTAAATCATGACACTTAAACTTACAGGCTACCAATGATTTGTTAAACGATTCCGTCAATATATTATACATCAAATGGATTAGCCATTTTATCCCGGTATGCTTCGATCGTCGACCAATCAGTACGAACCTTTTGATCTAAAAAGGCACTCATATAAAGATAAGTAGGCAAAATTTTGACCAGCTTTTGTATCTCAGACAACGGCCCGAATGTCTCCTTCGCGACATCGAGTCATAAACTAGGATGTGCCTCTCTTTTAGAACTACGAAAAGCAACACCCAATGGAATTCATCACCACAATTGATTGGGATATACACTTCGTCAACCAAATACCAAGGTAAGCCAGCCGGAATGCTAAAACCTTTGATGATGTTGATTAAACATTCCTTATTTTGGAAAACTTTCAGCTGCTGTTGACAATACCTATCATAGGCATTATTAATGTAAACTTTGTACAAAAAATTGCCTGTTGTGTATCTGTATTGTTCTTGTTTTGCAACTTGACCTTCTTTCAAAGGTAGTAAAAAATAACATCGATGTGCTGCACATATTATCAAACATTTCATATTATATGATGAAAAATTAATACGCAGATGCAATTAAATAAAGTATTAATTAATAGTAAAATGTATGGCATTTAAACCTCATCATTCCAGCAAGTTTGGGGCTGTGACATCAAATAGAACCAATTCTTCATTTCGGGATGTGCAACAATAAAGTCGAACATATCAAAACCAAGACTCGATTCATTCACTTTGTAGCGCTCGCCATTTTATTTTCTACATGATGATTTATATGTGTTAATGTCAGGTTCTTACAACAAGAATTCTATAAACCAATATCCATAAAATTAATTTATGTACCTGCCGGCATGATGCTTTAACAACCCATCGACAATCCATCCTGAATAGTTGTTGATGAACTGTGTTAGATTTTTTGGAGCCTCGTCCGAGATGTTGAACCTTTCAAATGGGTAATTCTTCCGTTCTCCCAAACTGACAGGCTTCACTTTTTTTTTATTTTTGAAAGCAGTTGATGGATTATCAATTGTCATATTATGCTCTTCGGCAGTAGCTGAGACATCCACCTGGAAAGCTATAATTGTCAATGCTAAGTAGAGATATACAACAGATTTTCCATCTGTTGCAATAGATGAGTCTTATTTTATATAAGATGGATTATCTGTTAGGACAAATTCGAACAGGTAAAGTAGAGAAGTACGATTATTTCGAACAGATGACTCATCTGTTGTAGCATAAGACTCATCTGTTGAAACAGATAACGAATCTGATACAACAGGTTAGACAACAATTACAACAGATGTATATATCTATTTGATAATTTTTAGCAGATGTATCATCTGTTGAAACAGATATGTGCCTATTTGTTTTCTGGAACATATGATGTACATTCACCTTCTTCAGCTGATGCTGCTCTTCTGTGGCCCTTGCAAACTGAACATCGGTGCAAGACAAAGATAGAGGCATTGCAATCTTGCTTTTTTTGATGATTGATGATGCTTTGGAAGTGTCTTTCCTTCCCCTCTTAGCCGCCTTGATCTCTAGTGGAGTGTCTGGATATGAAATCCTCTTTGATGGAATGACACCTCTCTTAGATTTTATTTTCTTTACAGAAGTAGTTAGTGCATTAATAGCATTAATCACTCCACCGTGTTTTACCTTGCAATCTTGACATTTGTATGAAGAACATTCGCTAGATGCGATAAAATCTGGAGAAAAATCTGTACAACCATTATGATCATAATCATAATGGCTGTTGTTTCAAAAACTGTAAGAGGAGCATTATTAGCCCCACCCTCTAAAATTATTTTTCTTGTGATGGTTGTTGCTTTAAGTAATTCTATTTTTATTCCATCAACGACCTTAGGGACCGATAAAATTTGCATAGATTGTAAAGTAAGAAAAAATGGCATCTTCAACTCTCGGTTGGTCGGAACAAGCCACGGATGGACAATCTAATGGACAATCTAAAATAAATCGGTACATATATTAAGAATGATGATGAAATTATTTAATCATTAATTAAAACAAAAACTTAATTAGAATTGGACTTACTGCTTCCTTGGGGGGATTGAAAAGATCAAGAAATTTTGCATTTTTATCAATTTTGGCCGACAACCATCTCAAAATTCTTAGACAGGAAACTTCTTCCTGGTAGTTCACTTGTTGTCTCAAATAAGGAATGGCTTCAAACGCCCAAGCCTACATCATAACGCCAATAAATCAAAAGCATTATTGAATAAAAAAATGATGAATCATATCATGATAAAAGAAATATTTACCATGAGGCCCATGAAAAACCATATAAGTTGACTGTTTTTGGCATTAACGGAGTCAACAAATATTCGACAGTTATTTTGAAGCTTTCATAACCCTAAGGATAGCTATTAAATTCCTCAAGATCCTCGGAGATATTTATTAAACCGAGGCTTATGTTATTGTTAATCGCTCACCCCAAGAACATTATGTACAAACCAAATCAAGCACAATGATTGCTTGTGCTTCTTTGAAAGTCCTTTACCTTTCAACGCTTCAATCATATTTTTATTTTTGTAGCTTGGACCAACAATGGACACAGGTCATCACGATCACTCGACTTACCTTTTCCTTTTTAGGGTGTGCGGAGTGCTTTTTTTTTTATCAGAGTAGGTATAACTTGAGAAGGAGAAGGGGGATAACATTTTAGTTCGCTAACTATGGCAAACTCCTCCCAACCAAAACAAATAGGCATGCCACAGTGATTTATCCACACCTCATCCATCTTATCTTTGTTTTCATACATAAACTTGCGCTTGAGAAGATCATATACCATTTTCATCTGAAAATGAGCATTGTTGTCCTTCGGTAAATCAAGATATTTCCCCAAGCAGCTTTCCCTGAAATAAGAATCTAATTTTTATTCTTGAAGTATTTTTTTGAAGGCATAGAAAGATTTTTCCATGACTGACTTAACCACGAGATCACCCGTTAAATCAGTGGCATCATTGCACTGTATTCTCACAGGATAACGATCAATGCTGAAGGTTTTGACCAACTCTTCGGCGGAAGGGATATTAGCATTTGGATCATCTCTTTTAAAAGATTCCTCCTCCCCGTGTTCATTATCTTCTGCTCCTGATTGAGATAACGTTTGTAAAGCAAGCTCATAGAGTGGTGGATGTAGCTGAGCTGCTGCACTCATTCCTTTACTTGGACTTGATTCGATTTATTTTCTTTTGGGAGCCATGTTATCTTAAATTAACAGGATCATAATATAAATTATAATTGATTAATGCATAGCAGTAATATAACAGTTCTAACAGACAACTAATCTATTGCACCAGGTATGTTATCTGTTATAACATATAACCGATCTATTGTAATAAATGAGTAATCTGCGGGAACCATAAAAATAACACTATCTATTGTACCTGGTATTTTATCTGATGCAACACATAACTGACCCATTGCAACGGATGAGTAATCTATTAGAAATCATAAAAATAGATCACTAATCTGTTGCACCAGGTATTTTATCTGTTACAACATATAACCGACCTGTTGTAATGGATGAGTAAATCGTTGGAAATAATAAAAACAAATCACTAATCTGCTGTACCACGTATGTTATCTATTGCAACAGATAACCGGCCTGTTAAAACGGATGAGTAAACCATTGGAAAGAATAAAAACAGTCCTAATCTGTTGCAAAATAAAGAGTAAACCATTGGAAAGAATAAAAATAGATCACTAATCAGTTATCTGTTGGATCAATATTGTTTAGATTTCTTCCAAACAGAAGAGTCGTCTGTCGCAACAGATGAATGATCTGTTAGATTGTTCACCTATTACATCAGGTTTTCATAGTTGCATAAGATTTTTCATCTGTTGCATCAAATTTTCATCTGTTGCATTATATGTTTCATCTATTACATCAGATGTTTCAACTGTTGCAATACCATTTCTACCAATACAAACAATAAATCAACCCAGCAACATCAACACATCACACACACATATACACTAAGAACATCAACTGTGACCAAAAATCCCCAACAAATTTGAATCAACAGTACGATAATAAGAAAAAGAAATGCCGAAATGCCTGAAATTAGGGTTTTATTCAGTCCACAATTCATTAACAGAAGAGTAGTTGACTCAAGTTCCTCTGTTTCTTTATAATTTTTTACCTATGAAAAAGAAAATGGGAGAATGAAAAACTCGAAGTTGTTGTCGTCGGAGAAGTATTCACGTCGATTAACGGTTGAAAGTCAAAAAGGAACTCGCCCGACTATTTGTCACCGAAGGTTGAAGGGAGAAATTTTACAGAACTGTTGGTTGAGAGAAAGTTGAGAGAAGCTGGAGAGAGAGGAGAGAGTGGTTGATTTGGATTAAAGAGGGGTGTGGGTTGGGTTGGTTTGTATTTTTGAAAAGATTAGAAAGTTTTGAAAATATTAATCTAGTCCACAATTAACTTAATCAAGTATTCTAATGATGTTTGACCCTGTCTGTTGGTCAATGTCACCAATCCTTCATTCTAGACTTAAAAGACACCTTTCCTTCAATTTTCTCTAGAAAGTTACAATTTACGGTGGGTATATCTTTTAATAAGTTGTAGCATACCTATTTTCAAAAAAATATTTATTTATTTTTTAATCAAATGTATGAATACATTTTTTTACCCATGTTTTAAATATTCATTAGAATTACTTTGCAAAATATTTTATTTATATGTATGGTTATAATTTATTATTTGATAATTATATTATATATTTAATTATACAGACACTTCATAGGAGGTATAAGTGTAAAATTATCAACGTACACACACACACACACATATATATATACATACATATATATATATATATAAAGAGAGAGAGAGAGAGAAGAAAAAACTCTCCCGCCCTATCACCCACCCCCGCCTCTCATTTGTTAAAATAATTATTTATATTTATATTTATATTTATATTTGGGACCTATCAAAATAATTTAAAAAATGGCAATTCTATATATTATTAGAAAAAATTGATCAAAAATTATGTTCGATAATATAAAACAATTTATGTCTGAATATTTCAATAATCAACAATCAAAAAAACAATATTCAAAACTCACCCACCCTCTCAATAATCAAGAAAATAATATTCAATAATATAAAAAAATTGATCAAAATAATTTGTACATATTAAAATAATTTGTTTAATTTTTGAAATAAATCTTGAATTTGTAAATCATTTTTTTGTGTGAAATCATTTTTTTTGGGAGAGAGAGAAGGGGTTGCGTGTGTGTGTGTGTGTGTGTGTGTGTGTGTGTTGGGTGAGGGTGGGCGACAGAAGGAATAACTGGTGTGGGGTATGAGGATGGGGGAAAAGGGTGGGGAGCTAGTAAGGGTAGAGGATGGGGAAAATGGGCTGGTGCGGGTTGGGGACTGGAGAGAAGGCTGGTATAGGGTGGGGGAAATGGGGACATGGGCTGGTGTAGGGTGGATGTAACGATCCGAAATATCCTCCTGGGATGTCACACGGTGCTTAAGGCTACAGGTAGCCCCAATCTAACCCTTTGAGCCAATTACTACATATAATAACTCAATTCGAGATGAAATAAACAAAACACTGTCACTGTCGTATCAAATGATAGAAAATACGAAGAAAATACTCGGTCCAAACGACCACAAAATTAGAAATCTCAACATACTAACAATCTGATAACTAGTCTGACAAAACCTCTACAACTCAAGTCTACTAGCGAGCCATTGGGACAGGTACCCAACTGACTCAAACTGAACTGAAAGTAATAATATGTCTACTAAAACACTGAAATGTCTGAAGATAGGTCCTCGAACCATGAGGACTCACCACTGTAGAGATATAGACAAAGGTAGTCGAAAATCACTGACGAGGCTGTGACTGAGCACCTGAACCTACATTATAAGATAATGTAGCACATAGACGTATATGTGGATCAGCATTGGGAATATACTGAGTATATGGGGGTGTATGCATTTACAAAAAACAATATCCATAATCTTTAATCAAATCATGCATGGAAATAGGAATGACTGACATAGATTGAATACGTCTACAATATAAAGCTCATAAATCATGTAGAATGAAACATGTAACACAAATCTTGTGAGTCATTATACTTTAGCTTTAAAATCTGAACTCTTCTCTCATTCTCATTACTCGAAGACTAAAGAAAGCTTTAAACAATACTTTGAAACTCATGCATATATCTCATGGAGAGTAAAACTTCTTTAATGCTCAAGAACTTAGAACTCTTTTAAACTCAAGACACTTGAAACTCGAAATTCTATAACTCTTACTAGTAGAGAAAACTACTTTCTTCTTGGGAAAATTTTACTTCAAGAAACTTTTTGAAAAATCTTACTATTAGGGAAAATCACTTATCTCAAAGCTTTAGGGAAAATATTCTATCTCTAGGGAGGTTCTCTTAACCGACATAAACCATGTGAGCTACATGGAGTCCAATGTCTTGTCCTCCTATGGAAGAAACCTCACGTTGGGGAGAGGCGTCATACTCTTGTCAGGGAGTATAACCTTAGCTCAGTGATCACTTATCTTCGCCTCAGGCCGATAAATCTCAATCCTACGGTGGCACGTAGTTCTGGGGTATAAAATCGTAGAAACTTACCCTACTCAATGCTAAATACTACTCCCTTTAGTTAGCTACGCTCATCTCATGAAAATCCACTTTAAAAATAATCTTGTGGTTCATAAAGAACCCAACTATAAAATCTAGAATCTCATGTAGTAAAGTGGATTTCAAAGCTACTGTGACCATTAAGGTCAAAACTTTCTCAATAATCTCAAAGTCCTCAAATCATGGGTGCTTATAGCACAAAAGTTCATGAAATTGCAAATCTCAGGTAGGGCTTAATGACCCATAATCAAATCTCAAGTTAAGACTTATCAAAATGCATACTAGATATCATATGGACTCATAAATCTTATAGAAATCTGAAATTTACAGCAATTTGTCTCAAAATCTCAACGTACTCATATACTTCAATTTCTAGAGCATTGCAACCATTAAATTCTCAAGGAATAACAATATAAGGTATAAACCCAGCTTCAATTTCTTAAGAATATATATAAAATCATGCTATTTGATTTTTAATTCATGGGAAACATCAAAAGCTTGCAACCAATAACAATGGATGAAAAAACCTAATTCAATTTCATGTAAAATCTCATAAATTGCAGAAAATTTATAGTTTAAAATAAGTCTTTGGGCACAAGGGTGAAAGGATTACCCTTGTTCAAAACCCACATACCTTAGATTATGAAACTAAATGAACAAGCTTGTTTGAAACTCTTCTTCTTACTCTTTGAGAGAGGGTTCTTGAAGCCTTGGACTTGAGGAACTCGAATCTCAACTCAATTTGTAGAATCTATGGCGAGTTCTTAAATTTCTTGGAGAAGGTTTTTGGATTTGCTCTTGAGGGAGAAACCCTAGCTCTTGGATGTTTTGAAAGATAATGAGGCTATCTGCTTCGTTTTGAACATATTGGGGTATTAAAAAGGAAAAGACCCAAAAGATACTTTTAAAAACGACTTAAAAATACTGAACGAGATTTGTAACGGTCCGTCGCTATTCTGACGGTCTGTCGAATCATCCATCGCACGTTGGTCAGAAAAAGGCCACACTGCCTTAGTTGCGACGGTCCGTCGCTAGCTTGACGGTCCTTCGTCTTGGCCATCGCACTTGGGCCAGAAGAGGGAGTCACTGCCTTAGTTGCGATGGTCCGGGTGATGGTCCGTCGCAAACTCAATGGTCTGTCAACCTGTCCGTCGCACCTGGGCGGTTCCGACAACTCTCAATAAAACGACCATAACTTCTCACCCCATACCGGATTTGGATGAAATTGGTATCATTGGAAAGATAATTCAATTTTCTACATGAAAAAAATTTGATATTAGAGAAATTCTATACGGTTTAAAATATTTTTCACTTGGGAAGTCAGCCCTTACTCTTTTTAAAGATCAAACTCGACTTAAAGAAAAATTTTAGGTAATGCAGTGGAGGGGATGGAGGAGAGGGGCGGGGAATGGCTGGTGTAGGGTAGGGGTAAGGAAGGGAAAAGAGGGGCTAGTGCGAGGTGGGGTGGGGTGAGGGTGGGGACAGGGGGAGAGGTCAAATGAAGAAGAAACTGAATTATTTTTCATTTTTTAATTTACAATTTTTTTTAAAAAATATTCTAATGTCAAAAATTTAGACTTCACTCGCATGCTGTAGAACACACGTTTTTTTCAAATCATTAATTTAATGCAACATATGCAAAAAAGAATTTAAAATATTCATTTTTAATGGGTTAAAGGATCCAGATAATGAAAATGTAAGTAGAAGTGTCTACTTTACAAATCAGGACAAGTAAAAATGTCTACCAAACCATTTCGCCTTTTAAGAAATTCGCATTTATAAACGATAGCTCCTTTTTAGGAACTTTAGAAGTGTGACAGAAGTGTGAAAACAATTATAAAATAAGGGGTGAATGAATGTTGTATTTTATTGATTGCAAAATGATCCAAAATTTATAATTTACATGAACGACAAATCTACAAATTTTGCATCATTTTTTCCAACTCATTCATGTTAATATTAACGAAAATTGTCATAGGACAGTCAAAATCAATGGGGACAAAACCATGCATTGAACTTGATTGTGCTGAGTTCTCCCTTGAAGTCATAATTTCTTCAAGATTCTGTTCGTCTTTCGGCTCTATCTCTATTCCTTGATTTCTTCGTTTCGCTCTAATCCAATCTCTGAGGCAAACTAGAACATTTATAGCATTGCTCCTCAATGAGTGTCGGTTGTCCCCAAGATGTTGTCGTCCTTGACTAAGATAATACTCAAGATCTTCCCGAGAAGTTGCTGTGTAAGTTCCCGGCTCAATGCTGTTTCAAACATTTATCACAAAAGTAATCAGGAAAATCACTATGTGCTGCTTTTTCAGAAGACGATGGCTCCTTAGGAGCATGAGGGTTGACAATTGGAGTGATATTTGTCGGTACAACTATATCAAGTAAATCGGTATAATGGTTATATAATTTTTCTAAGCAAATGCTCACACCACCCATAGCCGTAAACAAATCTGGTTGTTCTTGTTCTTCATCATCAGAATCATTGTTAGTATCTATCTCTAAGTTAGAATAAATACGAGTACTAAAGTGGCACATAGTAGTAAGTTTCATACATGAATTTAGTATAGCACCAACCAAGTAAATAGGGGGAATCGGGAAAAAATATTTTTAAAATTTAGTAAACGTAGCACTAACAACTTATTTGTAACCTTCTTTATTCTTAAATTTTTTGAGCAAACCAGAAATATCGGCTAAATATACTAAAATATTACAAACAGTAGGATAATAAGCATCGAAAAATTCAACCGTAGCTATATAAAAATATTTCAAAAACTTAACGAGATCATCAATTGCAGCCCAATCAGAATCATTTAGCATACATTCAGCCAAATTAGAAAAAAGAACCACAAAATTGGTTAAAAGTCAATGTAATAGAAATTTTATAAGCAAGACAAGTTTTTAAATAATCATACGTAGCATTCCATCTAGTATCACATTTTTCAGCCATAAATATCGGCGTAAGTCCATTTTGTTCACATTTAACTTTAAATTCTCTAATTTTTTTTTCGATTATTTCCTTGAATAAAGCTAACAGCAATCTGAATTTTTTCAATATAAAACTCAAAAAACTCAAGATCATCTCTTATAATTAAATTATATATATGACAAGTACACCTAACATGGAATATTTCAGGTAACGATGGAGAGAGAGCATTTTTTAACTTTTCAATAGAACTTTTGTTGTTAGAAGCATTATCAAAAGAAATACATATAACTTTTCTTTCAATACCATAAAATTTTGCAACTTTACTAATAGATTCAGAAATAAATTCTCCAGTATGTCTACGATCTTCATCATACGAAAAACCTAGAATACGTTTTTGCATAGCAAAATTATTATCTATCCAGTGACAAGTAATGGTTACATAATCATTTCTATTAACATCACGACCAAGATCAGAAGTTAGAGTCATCCTACATTGAATATTTTTTAACAATGTAGATAAATAATAAACATATTGTGAATGAAGTCCAAAAAATATCGGTCCGACAAGTACTTCTAGGAATACCATTAAACATAAGATTATAAATTTCTTGAATATAATGAATAAAAGCATCCAAGGAAGGAAAAGTGAAAGACAAACAAGCCACAGTTACCATTTTTGCTATTCTTCCCGGTCCCTTAATTTATTATAATTTTTAATTACCTAACCGGTTGCTGGGTCCATTTTAGTTTGTGTTGTCCCACCAACAGCCTCACCACCTTGTGCAATAAATAACTCTATTTGATGATTATCTCTTATATATCTCATTTACGTACCCGTACTCCGTTGATTGCCTCCTCTTTTATGCTCATATACTTGTTGACAAATATTGCATTGCACCTTAGTTTCTCCTTCTATACGTGTAAAAAATTTTCATGCAATACTAGTTGGTCTAAGAGCTCTTGGGGCACGGGGAGGACGAGAATGACGATTAACCGATTCAGATCTAACATTAACATTTTATACTACGGGTGTCTTACCAATATTTTCATCATCTTCATCTAAATTAACCGCATCTACTTCATTTTCTTCTTATATACCTTAGTTTTTCTGAGCTTCTAAATAATTTATATCGTGAGCACCTACACCTACTTCTTCCTCAAAAGGTTGACTAAGCGGTACCGGAGGCACACGGTTATATCTACTACTTGAACTACCTCTAGCGTAGTAATTCACTTTTTACTACCACTACCACTTCCGCAACAAATTTTTTTGACACTTTTACCAAGGTTTCTTAATTTATCCATAATATAAATCAAACTAAAAAAAAATTCAAATTTCACAAAAATAATAAAATTAAATATTCAACAATTAATACACTAATTAAAAGTAAGAGATGGAATGACAATACCAAATTTTAGAAGTATCCGAAAGCTGCGACTTTAGAAACTTCCACTCATACTTTGTAATCGCAAAATTAAATAATAAAATTGAGCACTTTAGGAGATATATAGAATATTTGAGAGAGAATGAGATTTGAGAGAATGAAAATCGTGTGAAAAATGATTTGAAAGTGTAGGATATTTATAGAATTTTTTTTGGATTTTAAATCAATTTTTTTTCTTTTAAGGACATTGGGCCAACTAGCCATTTGAGGCTCCAATAATAGGGTGAATCTAAAAAATAGACCAAAATTAGAGTGACTTTAAATTTTAGCCCCCAATAAAAAACTTTCTTAAAATAGCCTTTACGTATTAACTAATATTCTTTTGGACAAAATTACCCCTGATCAATGAAGTAAATTACATAAATGATCCTCATAATGGATAACAACTCCATATTTATATCTTTCAACTTTTATTTTTTTTCTCTTTTTGATTTTGCTTTGATTTTTATTTTTTATTTTCTCTTTTTATTTTTAATTTTCTCAACCCTTTCTTTTTTCTTTTTTCCTCTCAACTTCTTTTTTTCTTTTTTATTTTATGTTATTTTTATTTTTTATTTTTTATTTTCTCTTTTTTTGTTCTTTTTATTTTTTATCAACCCCTTACTTTTTTTTCTTTACACTTTTCAACGTGTACTTTTATTTTTAAAAAAAACTTTTTTTTATTTTTCTTTGATTTTTTTCTTTTTAAAATTTTCTCAACCTTTATTTTTATTTAATCTTTTTTTTTATTTGTATCTATATTTATTTTTTTCCCTATTCTCTCTCAACTTCTACATTTTCTTTGATTATTAATTTTTTAATATTTTTCTTCATTTTCTTCTTTTTTCGCAATTTTTATTATTTTTGTTATTTTCTTATATTTCTTCCATTCAAGTTACATCTGAGTTGACACTATCACATTATAAAGGCAATACTTACGACTTTCGAACAATAACCTACGTTTCATGGGCAAGAGTTGACACTACTACATTGTAGAGGCAAGACTTATGACTCGCAAACAACAAGCTATGTTTCATGGGCAAGAGTAAACACTAACATATTGTATTTTAATTTATGAGATGTTTTATAACTCTTACTTTATAGGAAAGACTTAGCTCAGGGACTTTCAAACAATAAATTATACCCCACGGGTAAGAGTTGACTTTACACATTATGCTTTTATTTATGAGATGTTCTACAACTATTGTCTTAGAGGCAAGACTTAGCTCAAGGAATTTCAAACAACAAGTTATGTTTCAAGGATAAGAGTCGATACTACCACATTGTATTTTGATTTATGAGATGTTCTATAACTATTGTCTTAGAGGCAAGACTTAGCTCAGGGACTTTCAAACAACAAATTATGCCCCACGGATAAGATTTGACTCTAACACGTTATGTTTTTATTTATAAGATGTTCTACAACTATTGCCTTAGAGGCACGACTTAACTCAAAGACTTTCAAATAGCAAATTATGCCCCACGGGCAAGAGTTGACTCTACCACGTTATATTTTTATTTATGAGATGTTCTACAACTATTGTCTTAGAGGCAAGATTTAGCTCAAGGACTTTTGAACAACAAATTATGCCCTATGGGTAAGAGTTAAATCTACCACGTTATATTTTCATTTATGAGATGTTCTACAACTATTGCCTTAGAGGCAAGACTTGGCTCAAGGACTTTCAAACTATAAATTATGCCCCACGGGCAAGAGTTGACTTTACCATGTTATGTTTTTATTTATGAGATGTTCTACAACTACTGCCTTAGAGGCAAGACTTAATTAGCTCAAGGACTTTCAAATTACAAATTATGCCCTATAGGCAAGAGTTGACTCTACCACGTTATGTTTTCATTTATAAGATGTTCTACAACTATTGCCTTATAGGTAAGACTTAGCCCAAGGACTTTCAAACTACAAATTATGCCCCACGAGCAAGAGTTGACACTACCACGTTATGTTTTTATTTATGAGATGTTCTACAACTCTTGTCTTAGATGCAAAACTTAATTAGCTCAAGGAGTTTCAAACTACAAATTATGCCCCATGGACAAGAGTTGACTCTACCACGTTATATTTTTATTTATAAGATGTTCTACAACTATTGCCTTAGGGGCAAGACTTAGCTTAAAGACTTTCAAATTATAAATTATGCCCCACGGGCAAGAGTTGACACTACCACGTCATGTCTTCATTTATGAGATGTTCTACAACTCTTGCCTTAGAGGCAAGACTTAGCTCAAAGACTTTCAAACTACAAATTATACCCCACGGGCAAGAGTTGACACTACTACGTTATGTCTTCATTTATGGAATGTTCTACAACTCTTGCCTTAGAGGCAAAACTTAGCTCAAGGACTTTCAAATAATAAACTATACTCCACGGGTAAGAGTTGACACTACCACATTATGCCTTTATTATGAGATACTCTACAACTCTCGCCTTTGAGACACGACTTATCTCAAGAATTTTCAAAGAACTTCGTAACAATAATTCATGTCCTTAAATTTACTTTGATGTCAAAAAAAGAAGATACCTTTGCGGATTATCCAGTTTTTTGTTTCTTAGTAAAATATAATAGAAGTTGAGAAAAAAAATAAAAAAACGATCAAACAAAATAGAGAAATAAAAAAAAAGATTGAGAAAAAAAAGGAAAGAAAAAACTAAAGATCAAGAAAAAAGCGAAGAATTAAAAAAATTGAGAAAAATAAAAATGAGAGAAAAAATAAAAATAAAGTTTGATAAAAATGAGGGGAAAAAGAGAATTGAAAAAAGAAAAAAAGATCAAACAAAATAGAAAAATTAAAAAAAAAATAGTGAGAAAAAAAGGCAAGAAAAAAATAAAGATTAATAAAAAAAATGAAGAATTAAAAAAATGAGAGAAAAAATAAAGTTTGAGAAAAATGAGGGAAAAAAGAGAACTGATAAAAACAAAAAATAAAAGAAAATAAAGGTTAAAGCCAAAAAAATTAAAAAAAGAAAAAAAATGAAATAGATAATGTATGAGAAAAAAAAAATAAAGGTTGAGATAAATGAATTAAAACATGAAAATAAAATTAAAGGAAAAAATAAAAAGTGAAAATAATAAAATTAAAGAAAAAATAAAAAGTGAAATAATAAAAAATAGAATAATAAAATTAAAGAAAAAAATAAAAATTGAAAATAATAAAAAATAAAATTTGAGAGAAAAATAAGTATGGAAAGTTTAAAAAATATATTTGAGGTGTAGAGAGGCAAAATGGTACTTGTATTATACGTAAAAACTAAGGAAGGTTATTTTTTAAAGACATTTCTTATTGGGGTCAAATATCTAAAGTCACCCATATTGGGGTCTATGACATGCAATTTCCTGCCAAACAGCTATATAGCCGTTGGACCCAATGGCTAGTTGGCCCAAAATAGAATTTTCCAATTTTTCCAATTTTATTTTTAAATTAAACCGGGCCGGTTAACCGTCGGGCCAAGATCGGTTTGGGTCCGGATCGAATTAACCGAGCTCAAATTTTTTTTGGCTCAGTCCAAGATGGGCAGCCCTATAGCTCGGGGCTGACCGGCCAGGTCAAATCGGTTCGAGCCTTCTTGTGGGTGGGGCCGGGTCAAACCGGCACATTTTACAGGTTTAAATAAGGTATCTTAGTTCTTAATGTTTTTATTACAACAAGCTGGAAAAAAAAGTTAATTGAAATAATGTTTACGTACAGCGTGAGGGTGTCAAATGAACTACGAGCAAGGCATCCAAGAAGTGCGAAATTCTCAGCAATGGTTGCCTCCATCACTTATGTTTTAACCGGCATCTTCCTCTCAATGGTTCTTTTTGTTTGTCGGAGTTGGTATCCCTCATTGTTTTCCAACAATCAACAAGTCCGAGAAGTTGTTATATGAGCTCACTCCTATGCTAGCAGCCACCATGGTTATTGGCAGTCTTCAACCTATCTTTCTGGTACTTAATTATTACCTTCTCTTTGAATCTTTCATTTTGATTTTTTTTTCTCATTATTTTTTTTTCTTGAAAGAAAAATGAAGTTGGGAAACACAAGGTGAGAAATTTAACTTTCATCAATAAAGTGATAGTTTAGGTAGCCAATCAACTATTTTATTAAGATTCTCGGAGATTAGGTGTAATTTCGTGATTGGTCATCCACTTTCCGCTTATACCATCTCAGTCATCACAGAATTAATTTTCCTAGAGAAAAAAAAACTCAATTTTGTCATATATTAGAAAAAAATTACAAAAAAATCCCAAATTCATTCTCGCAAAGCACAAACATGTTGTCACATGCATAAAATTGACACAGAAGTGTAATCACATCAGCAACTCAGCTTACGTTATACACAAGCATGTTGTCACATGTATAAAATTGACACAGAAGTCTAATCACATTAGCAACTCAGCTTACGTTATACTCCCTTAGTTTCAAAAAGATCAACAACTCATCTTACGTTATACTCCCTTCATTTCAAAAAGAATGATTTACTTTCTTTTTAGTATTTCAAAAAGAGCGATCATTTCCTTTTTAGCAATACTTTAATTCAACTTTTCACATGACATATTTAAGACCATAAAATTTAAAAATATCTGAGTACATTTGACAAAACATTAATTTAAGGGCACAAAATTCAAAGTTTCTTTATTTTCTTAAATTCAGTTCTAAATCAAAATATATCATTCTTTTAGAAATGGAGGAAATATTTGCGTATTATTTTCCGATTTAACCTAATATTCAATCTCTCTAGCATCCATGTTGCACATTATGGTCTTTTCATTTTTTTTAAATGTGGTTTAGAAAATAAGTTATTCTTTAAAGTAGTGACATATCAGTATTATGCAAGATGAGTTGCTAACGGGACTAGTAATTTCTATTTTTGAATTAGGTGCAGTATTCTTTTTTTTTTTTAGGTTATATATTAGTAAGTTGAATTGTTTTTTTTGTTATAAAAATTAATTTAATGACGGGTGCAATAAATCAAAAGTTAGATGTCCATTGGTGAAATTAACCTTATAGTAATCAACTCCAACTAGTTTAGAATCAAGACATGTCTAATTGAATTAAAAAATATTTATATAAATTGTTAGATGGTCTAAAGTGAAAGTTGGTCAACTTGGTAGATTTCTTGCAATTGCAGGGGTAGCCATTGGAGCAGGGTGGCAAGCTTATTTTGAATATGTAAACATAGCTTGTTACTATTTGTTTGGTATTCCTGCCGGTCTCATACTAGGCTTCCTCTTTGATATTGGTGTTAAGGTACAATTTCTTTGTTTTCACTTAATTAAACAACTAATTTCCTTTTTATTGCATAAGCAGATCAGCTCCAACCTTCTTATTCTAAGAAGTTACTATTTACTACATATTTGTTCATGATTTTGTAGGGAATTTGGTATGGGATGCTTGCAGGTACGACTGATCAAACTGTTGTATTGATCATGATGATCCTTCGAACTAATTGGAACAAGGAGGTAAGGCACACATCAACCATTAAAGTTTAAAGTTCAATATACAGAGGCAAGTAAAAGATATTTACACTAATATAGGTGCCATTAACGTTTTGATAGGTTAGCTATCACTTTACCGTATCATCTATAAAAGTATATTAGAGAATTAATTGTAAAATATTTGTTGAGAAAATGACAATAATGATCCTTTATTGTTAAAGATATGTCCAAAATGATCCCTAAAATATAGTCCTTGAATATTTTGGTCCTGTAAGTTTATCAAATATGAAAACTTTTGGTCTCTGTCAAATATTATTTATAGATTCAACAGGAATTGTAGTAAAAAAATAAGAAGAAGAAGAAGAAGCAATAGCAGCATGGGCTCACATTTAGAGGTTTTTAGCGTATTTTCGGAGCTTGCTCCAACTTATTAAGAGTTATTTTTGAAGAGTTTCATGCGAGTTGCCCTCCAACTTTAGTACCTGGTCCCAAACTGACTTAAACAACAAGAAAATAAATAGTAAAGTACGTGAACGAGTGAGTTGCCTCTAGAATTTCTAAACTCCTCTAATATTCAAGGAACTTGAATACAACTCCATTACATCATGGATTAACCTCCTAATCCTTCTTCTCATAGTAATAACTCTATTACAAAGAAAAATTTGCAGTAACTTTACTGCACCACTACCCAGCCAACTCTAACTGCATAAAAGTTAACTCTAACATTAATATCACCTAAATCTAGATGACAACAAGGAGTTTGAAGCAAACACACCAACACCTACTAATAATACTAACAAATAATAGGTAACGTTTAAGACCATAGTACAAAGACTCAAATACAACAAGAAAATAAAATACAACTTTGTGAGTTATCAGTTTCCTGTTGTGAAAATGAGTCTTTTATTCAAAAGCTTCAAGAGAGATATGTGTTGTGAGTTTATAAAAGCTTGGTTTTCTTATTGAGGAAGATACACAATATATAGATGACACAAGAAAATAGACGAATCCTATTGCCTGACAGGAAAAAGTGCAACAACTTTTCCCACCTACTTCTGTACTTTTGTCCAGCTGTGTAGTTGACTGTGACAGTGATGTGTAATCCCAACCCGTTCCTTAAGTAATTGCAACTTTGTCATGACACAATCTTTAAAAACCAGGTCCCAACATGCAATTTGTCAATCATTAAAACTAAGAACTTAACAATTTTCCCCTTTTTGATGATGACAAACCCATGCATGTCTTCAACATCTTCAAGAATCCACTTAAGCATCCTCAATAACAATGCCTTCAAGCATCTATCTCCACTTATCCCCCCTGTCACTGATACCCCTAAGCATCTCCCACCTATTTCCCCCTGTCTATCAGTACCTTATTCCTCTTATCTATCAACACTTAAGTTTTTCTTGAGTGTGAGAACCCTACTACACATCAACACAGCTACACCATACACTACATTAACATAGCTGCACTACACACTGCATACTATTACACTAGCTACACCATATCTTTCCCCTTTTGGCATCATCAAAGTGGTAAAGCAGTAAACGAAGCATAGATAAGCATAAATGTTAACTCATGGCCATTGAGGTTATACTTACATGAGCAAGAAAGATCAGACAAGATAAGAGAGGATAGCATAAAGTGGACTCATGCAATAATAAAGTAGACTAGTATCAGACACTATTCAGAAGAGTGGCCATAGTGATAAAAGGTAGCAGTGCCATTGAAGACAAAAGTCAACAACTTTTGGGAAAACCAGATAAACCAGGGTTGAAGATACAAGAACAAGAGGAAGACTGTTCAAAGAAGAGCGCCAACCAAAGATTTGGGACTAAGTTCTAAGGCCCATTGGGAACATCCTCCTCTACCCTATTCTCTTTTTTCTTTTTTCTTTTTTTTTAATAATACATATAATACTTGCAACTATAGTAGCCCTTTTAACAGAAGGTTGGGCTATAAACACTCCCTGCCTTGCCCTAGTTCAATTGTGAACTATGAAGGAGTGAATTCTTAATAATAGGCAAATAAGGGATGAGGAGGGCATTTAGACTCAAGTAGAGGGTGATAAATTTTACGAGTAGGAAAGGGCATGACACTACTATTATAGATAGAACATAGTCACTATTCAAGAATAGAGTGTGGTACTAACCTGATCCCTACATGATCTGCTAAGAACATAGCACTTTGAGTTGTCTCACCCCCTATCTTCTTCTCTTTGCCAGGGGTGTATATCTGTAGAAGATATGATACTGAGTTAGACATGTATGAAATCATCTGGCCTGGATACTTGTTTACCAAATCATAGCCAGATTTAGAGGATTAAGAGGAGCAACATGCTTTTAGCTTGGTCTCATCTATCCCAATATTGTCCTATTTTTCTCAAACTGCTCCCTACCAAGTACCTTGGTAAAGATGTTAACAATCTAATATTCGGTACTATAAAATACCATCTTGATCAACCCCTTCTCCTCATTATCTCTAAGAAAGTAATGCCTGATGTCTATGTATTTTATTCTCTTATGCTAAACTAAATTCTTGGCCATATTGACAGCACTTGTGTTGTCACAAAATAGAGGCACAAAATCTGAGAGAATACCAACACCCTCAAGCTGTTGCTTGATCTACAGTAATTGAGCATAGTATGAGGCTGTAGCAATATACTCCGCTTCAACAATAGAAAAAAGGCCACTGAATTCTGCTTCTTAATACCCCAAGAGATTAAAAAAGATCCAAGAAAATGAGCCATCCATAATGTACTCTTTCTATCAACCAAGTACCCAACATAATCAACATCAATATATCCAATCGGGTCAAAATTTTCTCCAGTGGGATAGACTATAATTAGCTCGGGGGTTCCTTTGAGATATCTCAGAATCCTTTTTATAGCCTTCAGAGTAGATTCCTTTGGACTTGCTTGAAATCTAGAACACATCCCAACACTTAGCACTATGTCAGGTCTGCTGGTTGTCAGATAGAGAATGAACTAATGATTCCTCTGTACATATTTTCATTGACAGAGGAACCAACTCATGATTGTACTTCTACTGACATATAGTAGTCCTAGTTGCACCTTGCTTAATTTGCATCCCAAGGAAGAAATTAAGTTCTCCCATCATACTCATATCAAACTCACAGCTCATTAACCTAGCAAACTCATCACACAGGGAACTGGTTGTAGCTCCAAATATGATGTTATCCACATAAACTTGAACTATGAGCAGGTTTCTTTCTCAGGCCTTCAAGAACAACGTGTTGTCAATCTTTTCCTTTTGAACTCATTATTCAACAAGAACTTGGAAAGCCTTTCATACCAAGCTCTAGGAGTTTGCTTCATTCTATACAAGGTTTTGTCTAATTTGAACATATGATTGGGGAAATCAACATTCTCAAAGCTTGGAGGCTGCTTCATATACACCTCTTCTTTGAGGAGATCATTTAAAAAGACACTCTTTACATTCATCTAAAATAGTTTGAACTCCATCTATAAGGCAAATGCAATGAGAATTTTGATTGCCTCCATTCTAGCCTCTGGAGCAAATATTTCGTCATAATCTATGCCTTCTTCCTGGTTATAGCCTTGCACCACAAGCCTAGCTTTGTTTTTTATAGTATTGCCATACTTATCAGCCTTATTTCTGTACACCCATCTGATCCCTATAATAGTTCTGTCTGAGGGTCGAGGACCAGGTTTCATACTTTGCTTCTTTCAAATTAGTGAAGCTCTTCTTGCATTACATTGATCCAATCTCCATTTTTAAATGCTTTATTTATATTCTTGGGTTTAATTTGAGATAAGAATGCAGAGAAAGAACAAAGATTCTTTGCTCTGTTTCTGATTTGCATGCCCAATTTTAGAAGGGACAATAAATTATCAAGAGAATGTGAAGCTAATGCTTCCAACTAGATCTGTGGGGAGTAGGTTGACTTGTACTAGGACCAATTCTGATTGAGGCATTATCCTTATGAGACTGATTATTTTCTTTAGTTGTCTAAGGATCAGGTTCTGCAAGAAAAGCTTATGAGGGACCAGCATTTTGATGATTTGTTGAATCTTCATCTTCGGATCTTGAATCTGGTCCTTGTGAGTCACTATTATCATCACCTTATTTTTCTCTTCTGGAACCTTAATGGGGTTCCCTTCATCATCATCATCATCATCATCAGCGGTGCTGTCTTTACTGATATTATCGATATTATCAAACACAACATGAACCCCTGATGATGATGATGATTCAGGGAACCCTCCTGGGATATCACATGGTGCTTAAGGATACAAGTATCCCCAAGCTAACCCCTAGAGCCTGTTTCTACAAATAATACTCATTTTAAGATAAAATAATTCAAACACTAGCATAGTCATATCATATAAAACGAAATATGAAGAAAATACTCGGTCCAAACGACCAAGCAATACCGAAAACCTCAACACAACCACAATATAATAACTAGTCCGACAAAGCCTCTACTAATCCATGAACTAAAGAGCCATTGGGACAGGTCCCCAACTGACTCGAAATGAACTGGAAATAACAACATAGTCTCTCAAAATATGGAGATGTCTGAATATAGGTCCTCGAACCATGAGGACTCACCACTGTAGGAATGTAGATAGAGGTACTCAGAAATCACTGACGAGGTTGGGCCTAATCACCTGAACCTACATTATAAGATAATGTAGCATATAGACGTATATATGGATCAGCACTTGAGAATGTACTGAGTATGTGGGGGTGCATGCATTTATATAAAGCAACATCAATACTCTTTAATTAAATCATGCATGTAATAAGTAATGACTCAGATGGCTTGAATAAGTTTAAAATGCAACGCTCATGAATCATGTAAAATAGAACATGTAACACAATCTCATGAGGTATTATACTTTTAGCTTTGAAATTTGTACTCTTCTCTTATTCTCATTACTCAAGGCTAAAGGAAACTTTAAGCAATACTTTCAACTTATGCATATGTCTCATGGAGAGTAAAACTTCTTCAATTCTCAAGAACTCATAACTCTTTTGAACACAAATACTTGGAATTCGGAATCATATAACTTTGGAACATACTGAGGGAATTTCATTCACGTTAGAAAAACATCTCATTTCAAGTTTTAGGGAAAAATACTCATATCAAGGGAAAGTATTTTAGTTTTAACGGAAAATATCTTATCTCAAATCTTTAGTTTTAAGGGATATTCTCTTAACCGACAAAAACCATGCAAGCTAGATGGAGTCCAACATTTTGTCCTCCTAAGGAAGAGACCTCACGTTGGGGAGAGGCGTCATACTCCTGCGAAGGAGTATAACCTCAATTTAGTGATCACTTATCTCAGCCTCGGGCCCAATATCTCGGCCTTAGGCCCAACAATTATCTCGACCTTAGGCCCAACCTACGGCGGCACATAGTTCTCGGGTAAGAAACCATGGTAACTTAACAAACTCGGTGCTAAATACTACTCCCTTTAGTTTATCTCGCTCATCTCATGAAAATCCACTTTATAATAATCTCATGGTTTGATAAGAACCCAATAATCAAATATGTAATCTCTGTAGTATAGTGAATTTTAAAACTCAATGACCATCATGTCAAAATATTTCTCAATAATCTCATAATACTTAAATTATGGGTGCTTATAGCATAATAGTTCATAAAATCTCAAGTCTCAAATAGGGCTTAATAACCCATAATTCAATCTCAAGTTAGAACTCATCAAAAGCATAATAGATAGCATATAGATTCATAACTCATGTAGAAATTTGAAATTTCAGCAATTTATCTCAAAATCTCAACATACTCATATACTTCAATATCTCAAACATTTCAACTATTAACTTCTCAAGGTTTAAAATCATGGGGTATAGATCCAGCTGCAATTTCTTAAGAAAACATGTAAAAATCATGCCATTAGACTCTCAATTCAAGGAAAACATCAAAAGCTTGCAACCAATAACAATGGGTGAAAACCCCCAATTTAATTTTATGTAAAATCTCATAAATTAAAGAGAATTGTAGTTTAAATAAGCCTTTGGGCACAAGGGTAAAAGGATTACCCTTGTTCAAAACCCTACATGCATTGAATTAGAAGCTTTGGACGAACTTTCGCTTTTGGAACTCTATTCGTACTCTTAAATGAGGGTTCTTCAAGCCCTTGACTTGGGAACCTTGAATCTTGACTCAATTTAGAAAATCCATGGTGGATTCTTGTGATTCTTGGAAGAGGTTTTGGATGCTTACGATTCTTGTTGAGAGAAAACTTGAGAAAAACTTCATAGAATGGTTGTAATTGACTTCAATTTTGTGTTTGCACGGTTTAAGAGGCTTGGAAAAAGTCCAAAGTGCCCTTTTTAACTTCTGTATGAAGCTGAAAAAATTAAACTGGGAAACCGATTTTATGGGCCACCGCGACGCGCCACTATCGTAGTAGTTCACTGGAAATTGGCAAATGGGAATCTGGGAGTCACTGCAATGTGGAGCCATTGCATTGTCCCACTGGTTGGGACCTAGAACTTTAGTGCGACGTATCACAATCGCGCTAGGCCACTAAAAATTGACTATTGAGAAATTGGGGTCCTCCGCAACGCGCCACTATCACGGAGTTCCACTGGAATTTAACAATTGTCAAATAGACCCTCTCCGTGATGCGTCAAGAACTAAAATGACGTTGTTTTACGACTAGCACTTAAATTAGCCATAACTTCTTACCCGAGTGTCGGATTTGGGCGAATCTTATATCGATAGAAATATTATCAAATTTCTCATGTGATAAAAATTGAAATTAGGGAAATTCTATATGGTTAAGATAATACTCACTTAGGAAGTCACTTCTTAATCTTTTAAGGCTGGAATCATGCCTCACTTGACATACCCTAAGGCTCATTCTACAAGAGAATTTTTGTGGGGTCTTACAATATCTCCTCTTTGGAAACATTCGTCGTTGAATGTCGCTCTTTAGACTAAGAACACAGGAAAAACTGAGTACACATAGCTGAAGCAAGTTGCTAAAATGGGCTCAAAATCTCTCTAAACTTTTGAATGCCTCGAAAATTACAAGAACTCATACAAGGATAGATGCATATAGCTGAACTTTAGATTAGAAGGTCTGAATTAAGAAAGAATAATACCTTCGAATTAATTTGAACTTACGGAAAAGAGGTGCGAGTACTTGGCTCGCATGTCTGATTCGCCTCCCAAGTAGCACCCTCAACAGACTGGTTTCACCATAAAACTTTGACCAAGGTAACTTCTTTGTTCCTTAGTCTACAGATCTAAAAATCTAGGATCTCAATAGGAATCTCATCGAAGGAAAAACTGTTCTGAATATTGACATTCTCTGAAGGATCTACTACAACGAAATCACCAATATGCTTCTTAAGCATGGAGACATGAAAAATAGGATGAACAGCTGACAACTCTGCGGGCAACTCAACCTCATAGGCCACCTTACCAACACGGCTCAAGAATCTATATGGGCCAACATAACGGGGACTAAGCTTCCCCTTTTTACCAAACCTTTTCACCCCTTCATGGGTGAAATCTTCAAGTATACCAAATCACCCACTTCAAACTCAAGATCTCTTCTCCTCATATCGGCATAAGACTTTTGACGACTCTGGGCGGTCTTTAACCTCTCTCTAATCAACTTAAATTTCTCCATAGCTTCAAATACTGCATCAGGCCCAGTCACGACAATTTTACCCACTTCAAACCAACCTATGGGTGATCTACATCTCCTACCATACAAGGCCTCAAATGGTGCCATCCCGATGCTAGCATGGTAACTATTGTTATAGGCAAACTCTATCAATGGCAAATGCTCATCCCAACTACCTTTGAAATAAAGAGCACATGCCCTCAACATATCTTCTAGGGTCTGAATGGTCCTCTCAGCCTGACCATCTGTCTGCGGATGAAAAGCGAAACTCAAAAGAACTTGGGTTCCAAGACCCTGCTGAAACGCCCTCCAAAACTGAGAAGTAAATTGAGTGACCCTATCCAAAATGATGGATGAGAGAACTCCATGCAGCCTGACTAACTCATGAATATACAATCTAGCATAATCCTCAGCTGTATAAGATGTGAGCACGGGCAAGAAATGCGTGGACTTAGTCAGCTTATCCACAATAACCCAAATAGAATTATGATGACGACGCAAGAGAGGCAACCCTGTTACGAAGTCCATATTCACCACCTTCCACTTCCAAGTGGGTATACCAAACTCTTGTATCACACCACTAGGTCTTTGGTGCTCTACCTTAACCTGTTGGAACGTTTCACACTTTGCTACGAACCCGGTTATATCCTTCTTCATGCCATTCCACGAATAGATTTCCCGTAAGTCGCGGTACATCTTGGTAGCGCCAAGATGAATAGAATATCGTGCGCCATGCGCTTCAGTGATAATCCTTTGCCTCAGATCATCAACACACGAAACATACAATTTACCCTATAATCTCAACATGCCATCTCCTCCTTGGGAGAAAACCTCTACCTTTTGGTCCTTAACTGCCTCCTTTAGTCTGACCAAACTAGGATATCTATCTTGTTTCTCCTTCACTTCCAAAACTAAAGAGGATTCAAAACTACTTTGCACCAAAGTACTTCCCTCAGCTGAATCAAGCAACCTAACACCCAATCTAGCCAAATAATGCATATCACGAGCTAACTCTTTCTTACCTTCTTCTATTGGGCAACACTACCCATAGACAATCTGCTAAGGGAATCTATCACTACGTTGGCCTTGCCTGGGTGATACAACACACTCATATCATAGTCTTTTAACAACTCTAACCACCTTCTCTGCCTAAAATTCAACTCCCTCTGATTAATTACATACTGTAGGCTCTTATGATTAGTAAACACATCAACATGAACAACATAAAGATAATGTCTCCAGATTTTCAAAGCAAAGACCACAACAGCTAACTCAAGATCATGGGTTGGGTAATTTTTCTCATGCGGCTTTAACTGTCTAGAGGCATAGGTTATAACCTTACCTCTTTGCATCAACACACAACCCAAATCAATTCTAGAGGCATCACAGTACACCATAAAACCATCTGTACCATTAGGCAAAGTTAACACAGGGGCTGAAGTAAGTCGAGTCTTCAACTCCTAAAAACTCTTCTCACAGGAATCTGACCACTGGAGCTTAACTTTTTTTTGGGCCAACCGGGTCATGGGAGACGCAATAGAGGAGAAACCTTTAACAAAATGGTAGTAGTAGCCTGCTAGACCCAAGAAAATTCTAATATCAGGCGGAGAGATAGGTCTAGGCCAATTTCTTATAACTTCTGTCTTTTAGGGATAAACTTTAATACCTTCAGATGAAACAACATAACCTAGAAAGGCTACATACCTTAGCCAAAATTCACACTTACTGAATTTAGCGAATAACTGGTGACCTCTAAGAGTTTGCAAGAAAATTCTAATGTGATATGCATGATCATGCTCATGCGAGAGTAGACAAGGGTGTCATCTATGAACACTATGACAAACATATCAAGATATTGCTTGAACACTTGATTCCTGAGGTCCATAAAAGTTGTTGAGGCATTGGTTAGCCTAAAAGACATGACTAGAAACTCAAAGTGACCCTAGCGGGTTTGGAAGGCTGTCTTTGGAATATCACATTTCCTCACTTTAAGTTGATGATAGCCGGATCTAAGGTCTATCTTGGAGAAATAACTTACACCTTGAAACTAATCAAACAGGTCATAAATTCTCAAAAGAGGATACTTATTTTTGATTGTGACCTTGTTAAGCTGACGATAGTCAATGCACAAATGCAAAAAACCATCTTTCTTTAGCACGACTAAGACAGGCACACCCTAAGGAGAAATACTGGGCCTAATGAAACCTTTGTCTAAAAGATCCTTGAGTTTCTCTTTCAACTCCTTAAGCTCTTTAGGTGCCATACGGTATAGTGGAATAGAAATAGGCTGAGTATAGGGAAGAAGGTCAATCCCGAATTCTATCTCTTTATCGGGAGGCACCCCTGGGAGATCTTTCGAAAAAACATCTGAAAACTCATTAACAATAGCAACTCACTGAATAGTTGGAGCCTCGGACTTAGTGTCTTTGACTCTAACTAGGTGATAGATGCAACCTTTGGATATTAGCTTTCTAGCTTTGAGATAGGAGATAAAATGACTCTTGGGAGATACCTAACTCTCGGACCACTCAAATGCTGGTTCATCAGGAAACTGAAACTTGACCACACGGGTACGACAGTCTATAGATGCATAACAAGAATGAACCCAATCCATACCCAGAATAAGGTCAAAATCCACCATGTCTAACTCTATCAAATCCGCAAGTATGACTCTATGAAGAACAGTAACAGGACAATCTCTATACACTTGTTTAGCAACAACTGACTCCCCTACTGGTGTGGAGACTAGTAAAGGCTCAAGAATCCTTTTGGGACTCATTTTGAAATTCAAAGCCACAAGTGGGGTCACATATGAGAGACTTGACCCGGGTCCAACAACATATAAGCATCAAAACAAAAGACGCAGAGCATACCAGTAACAATATCGGGAGAGTCCTCCTACTCCTGACGGGATGGTAAGGCATAGAATCTATTCTGGCGCTGACAACCAACAGTACTAGATGAAGCACCCTGAGCAGGGGCGGGATGGGGTGCAAGAGTTGGTGCACTAGTAGCCGATGCCTGAGGTCAGGCATCTCTGTTCCCCTGTCTAGCATGATGACAAGATCTAAGTCTGTGTCCCTGCTTGTCACAACCAAAACAACCCCTCAGATATACGAAATACTCATCGGGATGATCCCTACCATACTTAGCACAAGGGGGATAACGGGGCTTGTTACCAACACTGTTCTGCGACCTAGACATAAAGGATCTGCCTCCTTGCTCCTGCTTGCTTCTAGGCGCAAGAGCACTAGATGATGAAGGCGCTGGCATAGACAGACACCTCTGAAACTGAGGGTGGTTCCCTCTATGGAGCCTAGGTTAGCTATACTCATGTTGCTCAGATCTAGCCCTCTTGTCACCCCTCACTCGATCTCTCTACCTAATTTTATCCACCTTTATCTGCTGGGCATGTATCATCAACCTAGCTAGATCTATATACCTATGCAGCATCGCAGTCCTACACTCCTTCAGTACTAACCCAGAAACACCGGTCACGAACTTTCTCATACTAGCTCGGGTGTCAGAAATCAAGTCAGGAGAATACTTGGCCAACTTATTGAACTTCAAGCAGTACTCCATAACAGTCATGAAGCCCTGCCTCAAGTTTAAAAACTCCTCAATATTTGCTTCCCTTATCTCAAGCGAAAAAAACTTGTCCAAGAATATATCTTAGAACACCTGCCAAGTCATAGGAGCAACATCCTCACCTCTACCCTTTCTCCACGATACAACCCAGTCATAAGCTATGTCCTTCAACTGTAAGACGCCAACTCAACACTTTCTTCCTCAAAAATATGCATCACCTATGCGATTTTTCTCACCTCTTCAAGGTACAACTGTGGGTCCTCACCTGCCTTAGACCTATAAAACTCTGGCGGATTCCTTCGCATGAAATCACGGATTCTAGCCATGGCTACATCACCTCCCTACTGATTAAAAACTGCGGCCTAGTTATTGTCCTAAACATTAGTAGTGACTACTTGGGCTAATGCCTGAAAGGCCGCCCAAAACTCAGCATAAGACACCATCTCATTCAAAGGATCAACAGACTGGGGTTGCTTATTATCGTTTCTGCGGGTATTCTCTCTTTGGAGAGGCATTTTTTGAAATATAAGAGCACAAATTATTAGATGAGAGGGACAACTGTAGGCGTGATAGAATCTGAAATAAAGAAACAACTTTTCCTAAAACGTCTTGTAGCCTCTTTCTCATAGATATGGTGCGCTATACACCAATGGTTAAGACTCTATTCAACGCGGCTTGTCAGACTCACTAGGACTCCTTAAAACCTTAGGCTTTGATGCCAAATTTGTAACGACCCAAAATCGCCTCCCGGGATGTCACACGATGCTTAAGGCTACAAGTAGCCCCAAGCTAACCCTTTGAGCTTGTTTCTACTAATAACACTCATTTCAAGATGAAATAATTCAAACACTAGCATAGTCATATCATATGAAAGAAAATACGGAGAAAATGCTCGGTCCAAATGACTAAGCAATACTAGAAACCTCAACATAACCACAATCTGATAACTAGTCTGACAAAGCCTCTACTAATCCATGAACTAGATAGCTATTGGGATAGGTCCCCAACTAACTCAAAATGGACTGAAAATAACAACTCAGTCTCTTAAAATATAGAGATTCCTGAATATAGGTCCTCGAACCATAAGGACTCACCACTGTAAAAATATAGATAGAGGTACTCAGAAATCAATGACGAGGTTGGGACAGAGCACCTGAACCTACATTATAAGACAATGTAGCATTTCGACGTATATGTGGATCAGCACTTGAGAATGTACTGAGTATGTGGGGGTTCATGCATTTATATAAAACAACATCAATACTCTTTAATCAAGTCATGCATGTAATAAGTAAAACCTTACATGGCTTGACTAAGTATAAAATGCAATGCTTATGAATCATGTAAAATGGAACATGTAACACAATCTCATGAGTCATTATACTTTTAGCTTTGAAATTTGTACTCTTCTCTTATTCTCATTACTCAAGGCTAAAGAAAACTTTACGTAATACTTTCAACTCATGCATGTCTCATGGAGAGTAAAACTTCTTTAATGCTCAAGAACTCATAACTCTTTTGAACTTAAATACTTGGAATTCGGAATCATATAACTTTGGAACATACTTGAGGGCATTTTATTCACGTTAGAAAAATATCTCATTTCAAGCTTTAGGGAAACATACTCATATCAAGGAAAAGTATTTTAGTTTTAAAGGAAAATATCTTATCTCAAAGCTTTAGTTTTAAGGGAGATTCTTTTAACCGACATAAACCATGCGAGCTACATGGAGTTGAAGGTTTTGTCCTCCTAAGGAAGAGACCTCACGTTGGAGAGAGACGTCATACTCTTTTCAAGGAGTATAACCTCAATTCAGTGATCACCTATCTCAGCCTCGGGCCCAATATCTCAGCTTTAGGCCCAACAATTATCTCAGCCTTAGGCCCAACCTATGGTGGCACATAGTTCTGGGGTAAGAAACTGTGGTAACTTACCCAACTCGGTGCTAAATACAACTCCCTTTAGTTTATCTCTCTTATCTCATGAAAATCTACTTTAGAATAATGTCATGGTTTAATAAGAACCCAATAATCAAATCTGTAATCTCATGTAGTAGAGTGGATTTTAAAACTCAATGACCATTAGGTCAAAGCATTTCTCAATAATCTCATAATACTCAAATCATGGGTGCTTATAGCACAATAGTTCATAAAATCTCAAGTCTCAAATAGGGCTTAATAACCCATAATTCAATCTCAAGTTAGAACTCATCAAAAGCATAATAGATAGCATATAGATTCATAACTCATGTAGAAATCTGAAAATTTCAGCAATTTATCTCAAAATCTCAACATACTCATATACTTCAATATCTCAAACATTTCAACTATTAACTTCTCAAGGTTTAAAATCATGGGGTATAGATCCAGCTGCAATTTCTTAAGAAAACATGTAAAAATCATGCCATTAAACTCTCAATTCAAGGGAAACATCAAAAGCTTGCAACCAATAACAATGGGTGAAAACCCCCAATTAAATTTCATGTAAAATCTCATAAATTAAAGAGAATTGTAGTTTAAATAAGCCTTTGGACACAAGGGTGAAAGGGTTATCCTTGTTCAAAACCCCACATACCTTGAATTAGAAGCTTTGGACGAACTCTCACTTTTGAAACTCTATTCGTACTCTTAAATGAGGGTTCTTGAAGCCCTTGAATTGAGAACCTTGAATCTTGACTCAACTTAGAAAATATATGGTGGATTCTTGAGATTCTTGAAAGAGGTTTTGGATACTTAGGGTTCTTGTTGAGAGAAAACTTGAGAAAAACTTCATAAAATGCTTGTAATTGACTTTAATTTGGTGTTTGCATGGTTTAAGAGGCTTAGAAAAAGTCCAAAGTTCCCTTTTTAACTTCTGTACGAAGATGAAAAAATTGAACTGGGAACCCGATTTTATGGGCTACCACGATGTGCCACTATCGCAGTGCTGACTGGAAATTGACAAATGGGAATCTGGAAGTCACCGCAATATGGAGCCATCGCGTTGTCCCACGGGTTGGGACCTGAAACTTCAACGCGATGCATCACAATCGCGCTAGGCCACTGGAAATTGACTATTGAAAAATTGGGGTCCTCCGCGATGCTTCACTATCGCGGAGTTCCACTGGAATTTGACAATTGTCAAATAGACCCTCTCTGCGAAGTGCCAAGTACTAAAATGACACTGTTTTACGACTAGCACTTAAATTAGCCATAACTTCTTACCCGGGTATCGAATTTGGGTGAATCTTATATTGACAAAAAGCTTATCAAATATCCCATGTGATAAAAAGTCAAAATTAGGAAAATTTTATATGGTTAACACGATACTCACTTAGGAAGTCTCTTCTCAATCTTTTAGGGCCGAAATCACGCCTCACTTGACATGCCCTAAGGCTCATTCTACGAGAGAATTTTTGCGGGGTCTTCCAACTTTCTTCCACACATTGTGTTATTTTGTTGTAGATTCTGTAAGCCTTGCTGGTAGAAAAGTACCCAACAAATATTCCCTCATCACTTTTTAGATTAAATTTTGCAAGGTCATCGTTGCCATTATTCAGTACAAAACATTTGCAACCAAACGACTTGAAGTAGCTCATGTACAGAAGAAGTTTAAGAAGCAGCTAGTCACATGGGCTTCACAATTCAAGCCTTTTGTTGATCAAATTATGGCTGAGGCAATCCGTCCATTTCAAAACATTTAAATTAGGATGGACCATATGGAAGAGAGAATCAACAAAAGGCTGGATGCGATGTCCATTCCAGATCTTGCTAAGTTTATAGCAGAATTTAAATAAGCACAGGAGGACATAACAGAGTTGAAGAGCAAGTAGCCACAGCAGCCCATTTTTGACCCTGCTTTGGGTGATAAACGATGAAGATGAAGGTATTGTTGACTTAATAGGGAAGCCATTAAAAGACAAAGGAAAGAAAGTGGATGAAAGTGTAAA
This sequence comes from Capsicum annuum, assembly GCF_002878395.1. Classification (NCBI taxonomy): domain Eukaryota; kingdom Viridiplantae; phylum Streptophyta; class Magnoliopsida; order Solanales; family Solanaceae; genus Capsicum; species Capsicum annuum. The sequence goes on along the minus strand of NC_061121.1, from coordinate 135,210,107 downwards.
TAAAAGTGCGGATAGAAAAGCTACTAGAAGAAGAAGACGAGAAGCAATGTCACCAAAAAATAAAGAAGATTATGATATGAGAAAAGTTTTAAAAGATCGAGGAGAGATGAAAAGAAGAGAAAGAAGAAGGCAACAGATAAAGCTGCAGGAGTTTTTACTAGTTTATCCCCAGCAAGGGGGCCAGTTCAGACCCGACTCGAGATGTGATACCTTCGATTCTGGAGAAAGAGATTGTGAGTACCCATACCACCATAGGGGTCAACGTTGCTGCAGGTAAGGCCACTGGAGCCTCACCACATTTCAATGATGCCTCATCTGAATAAGAGGCTTTACAAGTATTCCTCTCCTCTATACTATCTTTATATGCATTGAGGATAACACATTTATTTTATATGGGGGTGGGTGTAATTGTACCACAGGGGTTTTTGTTGCCTGTGTTCTTTTTCTCCCGTGTGCTATCTAGTAGAACCGGCATGTCTAGGATTGCATTTTCTTTTCTTAGGTTGTGATATAAATATCCATTTGTTAATGTTTATTTATGGAGTATCTTTTGTTTTAGTATATATGGATGACGAATGACTTTGGTATAAGGCTATGAGCATATTTGTATAACTATTTTGTCTTGTTATTTATCTTTGGTGATTCTGTAATTGGCATTAGGATGAAAAGTGTGCATGACTATGTGATGCAAATAATCCCAGAAATTAGTGGAATAAGTGTAACTCATGTGCCTGTGTGTGGGAGCATTTGTTTTAGTTCTTGCATGGTTATACACCTAGAACTTGCCTGGTTTATTGATGTTGTTTTGTGAGTGATTTAATAAGATATTATAACAGGCCTCCTTTTTCCTTTAGTCCACTTAGCCTAAATAACTGACCCACCAAAAAGATTTTACCATTTTTTAACCTTTTTTAGCTTATGTTAGTTTTTCTTCATTTCCAATAACTTTAAATTAACTCTCTTTAGGTTGTTGACACCGAGCTTTGGCCCTAGTCCAACATTGGACATTGTGCACCTTAACTTAGGCAAAACACCTAAGTTGAGGGTGGCTACTGTCAAGATGTTAGCAGTTTAATGAAAAGGTGGTTTAAAGCTAAAATGAAGCAGTCGGCCCTGATCTATCTAAGATATTGTGCACCTTAACTGACTGCATCAGCATAAGTTGAGGGTGACTGCTGCTTACAAAAAAAAGAGGGGGTGGGGGTGGGGGTGGGGTTCTGGAAAAGTGTGAATGAATAAGTGAAATTATAAGTAAGCTGGTAAAACGGTATCTTGGTAAGTAGAATTCAAGGGCAAAGAGAGTTAAGTCTAAATGTTGAGTTACTTTTCCCAAAATCTTTCCTTACCTAGCCCGGAGCCTCATTACAAGCCTGAAAAAGACCTGCTTGATTTTTGCGAATCAACCATAAGGGAGCGTTAGATGATAAGGGCAAGCCTATGGATGCGTATGCTATGTTTGTAACTTCTTTGATGAGTGTGAGAGTCTTGATTTTTGTCTAACAAGATATAATGGGTGATGGACTTCATTGACCATGAGGGTAGCTTGAGTTACACTTAGTTTTACTGATCTCTGTGGGATATTATATCCATGTTTATGTGTATGTGCTGAATAATAAATAATGTCGGTTATAAATCCTGATGTGTTGAGCTCTTATGAATGAAATGACAAGTGAATAGTTGTATGAAATTTAGTTCAGTAGGCGATTGCCTGTCATTGTGTTGTTCATGGATGCAATTTGGTGCTGAGTTGCTTGAGGATAAGCAATCATCTTAAGTTGAGGGTGTTGATGTTCCAACTTTTGACGGAATATTTTACATCTTTTTAAAGAATAATTGTATGTTTTCAAGAAACTGATGTTGTATTTAATACTGGATTTTTTAGTATTTATAGGTTAAGGAGTTAGCTGAAGAAGAAACTTGGAAAAATAGCAGAAAAAGGCCACTGATAGTCGAATTGGTGGACCGTCAACCAGGCGACGGACCACTAGTGTGGTCGTCAAAGTAAAATAGAAGGAACAAATAAGTGATCTCTGTGACGGTCCAAGTGGCGGACCGTCAACCATCCGACGGACCACCAACTTGGCCGTCAGGATGAAACAGAACATGACATTCTGGAGGATCAAGCAACAACCCATGTCAGGCCAGCGACGGTCCGCCAACATGACCGTCAACCCTTAATAGAACATGACATTTTGGGACCATCAGTGATGATCCACGCGACGGACCATCAAGCTTTCGACGGGCCGCCAGCCTGACCGTCAACTTGGACGCGGCTTTTCTGAGTTTGAATTTTAAATCCTCTGTACCTGGGAACATATAAATACCCAGTTTAGATTTTATTTAGGTATCTTTTATCTTCTTTCCATCTGGGAAACTCATTGTAATAGAGTATTCTTTGAGATTCAAGCTAGAATTGTGGATCTAACCATTTTTATTCTCTTTGCTACTGAAGATCAAGAACAATTCTTATGATTTTTGTAAGTAATTTCTGAACTTATTTATGAAAAACATAATGACTTCTTGTTCTTCTTCTTCTTCTTCTTCTTCTTCTTCTATTGAGATGTGTGGCTAACCTCCCATAACTAGGTTATGGGAGCCATGATGTGAATAGTTGATTGGGGTTGTGAAAATATTTGATTTCCATGGTTAACTGAAGTTGTATAAACCCTTCTTCATAATAATGACCTTTCTTGGTTGTAAACTTGAAGGGTGAGTCGAATAAAAGTGTTTGTTGGGAAAAAAAGAGGTTTGCATGGAATCTAAGGGCTTTAAGGTTATAGGTTGATACCTTAACAGGATCAACCCATATGAGAGAATAGTTGAATAAATTAACGCCTCCTTTAAGTTTGAGAGAATTGAAGGATAATCTACCTATTTAGGTTGAGAGACAAATGGGTAAACTATAGGATTCAATAACTCTTGCAATTGAAGTGATTAGTTGAAAATTCATGATAATTCACAACCTTATCTGCTTGAACATCTCGGTAACCATAACTCTAGTTTGTCTACTCTCATTGAATTATTATTTGCAATAAGAACAACCACAATACTTTGTGAACATAGTCTTCCCTGTGGGATTCGACCCCAACCCAGTTGGGTTATATATTTGACAACGATCGCTTATTCTCTCGTAAGGGAGGTGTAATTTGGGCGTATCAATAATCTTTAGGAACCAGGTCCCAACATGCAATTTGTCAATTATCAAAACTAAGGACTTAATAATTTCTGTTATTTTTTATCTATTTTTATTTTCTGGTGCAATATTGTGTTGTTTTTTTTAGATTTTACATATTTTTATAATGTTTCTGATTAAATATTTTTTTCACAGTTAGCATAAAATCAGAATATATATTTGTTCACTGTTTGATGAAAACTCTAAGCTTAGAGAATCAAGAAAACGCAGAAATATATTTATGGATCATTTTCAATTTATCTCAAATGTAAAAGGGCCATTTTTGTCGTCTTCTCAATATATGTTACTTCATGTCTTCATGCATAATACATTATTGATCCCACATTTAAAGAGACATTGACTACTACTTTTTTGACATTTTGGTCATACCAAATACAGGCTTCCCTCATCGAAGACAGGATAAAACAATGGGGAGGACACTCAGAGGTCAAAGAAAATGGTGAAAACCTTATTAATTGAGTGCATATCAGATCGAAACTATATATACTGCCGGTTTAGTTTCGATGCTGTCAAAGCTTACAGTGAGAGACCAAGAGCAATTTTGATAAGCAGTTTGCATGTGTATGTCAACTCCATAGATAAGTTGGTTTCTTACTTGTTTTCTTATGTTTGGTTGGTGGATGGAAAATATTTTCTAGTGTTTGGTTGGTGAATGAAAAAATAATTTTCAAAAAATACATTTCAATATTTAACTAAAGAATAAAAATACATTTTAAAAAAATAATTTTTGACCTTGGAAAATACTTTTTTAGGGTGTGTTCGATATGGAAGAAAAACGTTTTCTAAAAAAATAAGTTATTTCTTACGTATATTCTCGTATTCGTTATGAAAATTGGGTAAGTATATATTTTCTAAAAGTATTTTTATATATTTAACAAAAATAATGAAAACAAATAGAATAAGAAGGGTGGGATAAGAAAAAAGTTGATTTTTT
>NC_061121.1:135158110-135202980 GCF_002878395.1 Capsicum annuum | reverse complement strand
CATTGTGCATTGAAGTGTGTATTACTTCAATATCTTAAAATCCATGACATTAATAATGCAATGAATCTAATGCATGCATTAGCACGATTAAGAACAAAATTATCCCTCATAAAGTTTTCCACATCTTCTCCAACATATATATGGAGGATATATTCATTTTTTTTTAGAAATTATGTAATTCATATTATTTTTAATACATTAAACCAAACACTACATAAGGAAAATATAAGAATAACTCATGCAAGGATAGCTAACACAATTATTACTAATACACCATATTTTATATTATTCTTATGCGCTCTACCAAATGACCCTTACAAGTAAATCTATGTTCATTGTGTGGTGTCTACCAAAAAGAATCAACTAATTTCTTGCCTGAATTTGACACAATGGATACTTTACTCATTTTACTCTTAGACGTGGTCCAAGAATTGACTGTAACAAAGTAAATTTCAGGGAATTCAGTTGTATGCCACATTTCCTCGAAATAGGTAAAAGGAGAAAGGAAAACAATCACACCAACGAAAGTCTCTTATACAGAAGTAAGTGTTTAATTCTCATTATTTGCTCTCCCATTTTATGACAATCCCGTGCAAGAGGGAAAAAAATTAAAAGAACGGGTAAAAAGGGGAAAGAAATAATACTGGTTCACTTGGATTTAAGGGACAAATATTGGTTCTCCCTCCATCAAGCTTTGGTGCACCGGCTGCTCTTTTCTTTTTCAAATAATACTGGTTCACTTGGAATTAGGGAAGAGAAAGGAATACCGTGAAAACACGAACAGAAAACAAATGCAAAGTGCAGGACACAGCAATATGATATTAGTCAATCATGTTTTAGCACGGTAATAATATACCAGAGGAATTTAGAATGGTAATACACATCAGCCTATATCAATAAAGAATAGAAAGCTAAACAACAAACATCTTTACATGTATATGCTTCATTTTTGCAAAAAGAGTGCAGCTCCAACCAAGGTTATCCATATTGTTAAAATTGCCCAGAATGATTGACTTTTCTCCAAACCAACTGGCGGCTTCCAGACCAGAAAGTCCCTTATCCAGTCCCTGCTGGACGGAAGCTGATTCGTTGTAGACCGACTTTGTCTTTCATCTTTGTCCTTGTTTTTGTCAGTCCATGATCCAGCATAACTACACAAAAAAAAGAAAGGGAATTTAGTGCTGATCTAACAATGCTTGGAATCACTCAGCCACCGGAAGCATGAATCCCTTAAAGAATTACTTAGTAGAATATTATCGTGAATAAGTAGTAGTCCCTAATGTCGTGAAAATGAGAAAACACCTAATATTTAGTAAAGAAGAAGCAAACAATGTCAGCCACAAACCCATCATCTGTATATGTTGAATCAATATGCTGAAAACTCCACAGTGACCTGTTATAACAAACTGTTGAGGCATATTACACCAGATTCGCATGGTTAAATGAGTCTAAATGAGTTTGATTCAATAAATTTTTAACTTCAGGAGGTCTGACTCCAATACAACTAACCATTGAATAACAAGCTTCAGTCCCTTAGAAAAGCCTTCTATCTCATACCCCTTAAAGTTTAGCACATTACAAGTTGAAAATCGAGTTCACATTAAAAGGTAATCTCATCCATGAAACCAAATACTTCAAAATGACAAAAGAAAAAATAAAGGAGGCGGGAAAAACAAAGAGAAAATGAGCCCTATGAATTTATTCATTGAGAGACTCATCACAAGAAAAAATTTTCAGTTGATCTTAATCATCAGAAGTCGTATTCCTAATTGGTGGACCTTCTGCAATCCACTTCCACAGAGAAATTTACATTTATTAGCAAAAGAGGGGAGAGGGGGAGCATAGTGGAATAGTATGTTAGAAAAGCTAATGACCTGTTCGAAATTCAAGCTTTCTATCAAAAAGATCTATGTGAAGCTGAGAAGTGAATTTGTGAAAATGCCATGGAGAAGACTTGTGCTAGGATTGAATTGCCTAGAGTCTTCATGTTAGCTACTCACACAGTCGTATGCCTTCATGTTGTTATGAGATCAGACAGAATAAGCAATACCACAAAGCAAAAGAAAACAAGAAGAAGACACAGATATTTACGTGGAACCCTTGTGGGAAAAACCACGGGCAGAGTAAATTCACTATGAAGGATGGAGAATACAATGAGGAGAATGACGTATTAAAACCTCCAAAACGACCCACTAAATCGCACTTATATAATACGTGTGTACAAATAAATCCTAGGCCCTATCAGCCAGATCCCTATGCTACCACCACAGACCCCACAAAAAATCACAAACATAAGTCGCACCGCGAACTTTTCAGGGCTGGATCAACAGAATTCGGGTCACAAATTCTAACAAATGTCATACATATGTCCTAAATGTTTCAACTTTAACATCATCCTATGAAGTGTCTTATGATATCCATACGTCTATGCGTTGTTTGGTTTTATGCTTTCCTTGAAAAAGTTAACGTTAAGTGTGTCTAAGTGAGGCTGGTTGCTGATGGAAGCCTCTATACTAGAGACAGACTAGCTCAGTAGAGTGTTGCTGATAATTTGTGTTGTCTCATGTGTAGCTGCAAATGAACGTATCTCACTTTTTCTTTGAATATGAGATATCTGCTAGTATATGGAGTAAAATTCTTCAATGGCAGGGAATATGGAGGCAGTGCTTCTTTGGCAGGAAGAGGTGAAGTGGGCTGAAATAAATTGCAAGGGAAAGATTTCAGCTGCTGAAGTGAATAGAATGGCAAAGGCTGATTCTTTATACAATGTTTGGCAAGAGAGGAAAAGGAGAATCTTCCGGGGAAAGCAGACGAGTCAGGATGAATATCCAAGAAGTTATCTTTAGGGGAACCTAGAAGGCAAAACTAGCAAAGAAGATGGAAAGTCTGAACTTCAATGCTAGAAGAACCTTTTTTGATTATATTATATACTATAAGATAGAGGAGTGCATGGACCAGTATAAGAGTTGCTACAACCGACATTGGAGCCCTTTTGCTCAGCTTAGCACGTTTTAAGTTTTTTTTTTATTTAGTGATGTAAATGTTCCACTTGGTAAATTTAATTTCTTTTACTTACCCCAAAAACAAAAGATAATTTCAATTGTTCACCTACCCTGATACTTCTATGCTTTAACCAATAGATATCTTGGATGCATATACTACAAAGTTTTCCAATAACACAGGGATGCTAAAAGTAGCACACAAATAACGGTGGTCAGCTTAGCCTGACTATTTCGCAGCATACATGCTACCTCCCACCAGTATATAGGTAATCAGGTAACACTGCCCAATGCTTATCAAGGCTTCGGCAGATTGGAAAAAATTACCTAGATTTTTTCGTCTCAGCTAGAAGTTGAACCATGGTCTTCAAAGTTTGCACCCATCATTTACCACTAAGCCTCACTCTTGGGTGCTAATGCAAAGAACTTTTAAGTTATTGTTACAAATAAAATTGATGCCAGCTAGTAACTTTGTGCTCAAGTTATTATCATATTAAAAAGAACCACTAAAGAAGCAAATTGACTGCCCCTGGCACTTGCATATCACGCCCGCTGCATAGAAGAAGTAACTGGTACTGTTTTATTTTAGCTAGCATACACTATAGTATTAAATGAATGGGACTTACCTATCATAGCTAGAACCAATAAGTGGTATTGTAACCATTTCTTCTTGCGATATCTTCAACTTAGGCGCTTGCAATATATAACGAAGCTCTGCAGCTTGACGTCGGATGCTGACACTGGGATGTTTCCTTTCTAGTTGCTTATACAAATCAATGCAGTCTGAGTGGCGGTTATTAGCTTCATAAGCCATAGCAAGCCATATTTGTATCTGGAAGTTCAAGTTGCAAATGCAATTAGTCTTAGAACAAAATTAGCACATCTTGTGTGTGGTTACTCAGGAAGTAGCTTGCCACTAACCTCTCCACCAAACAAGGTTGGTCTAGGAATGATAGTGAGAGCACCTTCAAGGAACTCTATTGCACGTCCATACATGCCCCTCTCATAAGCCTTCTGGCCCAAATTGAACATTATCTGAGCAGTTTTTCTGCGTTCTGATTGCTCCTTTGCCACCTAAATTTCAAACCAGAGTTAAAACAATGATTTTGAGACTAAAGGATCAGAAATTTTTCATCAAAACCAATTTTAGCCGAGGAATTTAGAAGATTTTTCACCCTTACTAACTCATCACAATAAAGTTTCACCACATAAAGCAGCAAGTATTTTATGACGCATGTAAGTGAAATATATGCAATAATAGTTAGGATAATTTGCAACAAATTTCTACTCTGTCAATACAGCTCTTCAAGCGTTTCTTGCTTGCAAATATATAACATTCAAATTAGAAACCATTTCCAACTAGTGGAAAATAGGTTTTACACCATTGATTCACTACAAAATGTGGTGCCACAGAGTATTCTAAAATAGGTCACTCATTTCTGCAATTCCAGATACAAATTTGCAGTTGTATCTTACCCACTATAGTTTCCCTTCTTTTGCTCACTGGCTAGTGGCTACCATGCATCAGATTTAATTACTACTCCCTCCATCCCAAAATAAGTCACTTTAACAAAAACAATTTGTCCCAAAATACGTATCACCTTAGGAACGCAAGAGAAAAATTAGTATGTTTTTCCAATCATACACTTGTATTAAAGAACTACTTCTCAATAATGCTCAATTCTCAAGATGTTGAGAAACATCTGGAATAACTTAGTAATCTATACCTTCTATTTATTAGTTTTCTTAATGGACGTGAAATGAGCTAAAGTGACACTTATTTTGGGATGGAGGGAATACTTAATAGTAACTGTTAGAATATGAGTAGAAATAGGAATAGTATACAAAATCCTAATCCTACTTCGAAAAGGATTGTACTGTAGTGTCTATAAATAGGGTGTCAATGTAATTATGTAGACAACAATTCAATAATATTTTTCCCCATTATTTCTCACATGGTACCAGAGCATTGGTGAGAAACTGAAAAGAAAACTCAGTCACCGTGCGTCAATTCTGGTGACTGATTTATGTCATTTTTTTATTCTGTGGGTTGTGTGAAAAATACAACACCACCAAGAGGATCGGGAAGCTCAGACAACAAAAACCTGACCAAAACCGCCGAAAAAATATCAGCCACGCGCCCACACGCACCTGCCAGAGTTCCGAAATTCCGGCAAGATCTATATCACGCACCGGTGCGTGAGCCAATTTCCGTTCAAATTTTTGAGTTGTTCTTTTTCTGTTGAAGTATCCCAGTTATTCCGATCCGACCAATTCCCTTTTTCCCAATTCCGATCGCCGGAACCCTAATTCCGACGACTTTTTTTTTTTCGGCAAGATTCCTCTTTCCAGTGAGGTTGCCCCTTCATTCCAAGGCTGTCCCTTGAGTTATTTCTTGATTCCAGTCTGTTTTTGGCAATCAAATCCAATTTTCTGGTGTGAAATATTTTTTTCCTCTATTTAATCCTATGATTACATCTGAACCCTTAATGAGGAGATCAGACAATCAAACGTCACAGTCTATGAAGAATCGACGAGGGGAAGGCCGATTTGGAAAGTCTCGACCTAGGTATAGTTATTGTAAAAGGCTTGGACATACTCGTGATGTATGCTATTTTCGACCTAAGTATAGTTATTGTAATAGGCTTGGACATACTCGTGGAATATGTTATTCTTTGCGTGGTCAACCATCTAAAAATATTCATATTTCTCAGTCTAACACCTCAGGTGATCAACGAGTGTATTTATCTGATAAGGAATATCATGAGTATCTTCAGTATCGAGCAAGTAAGCATACATCTCTATCAATAGTTTCAACTGCACAATCTCCAACCTTTGGATCATGGGTTGTGGACTTAGGTGCTTCTGATCATATTTCTGGTAACAAGTCACTTCTGTCTGATATTGTTTATTCACAACCTCTTCCTGTTATTACTTTAGCCAATGGGATTCGAACAAAACCAGAAGGAGTTGGACAAGCCAAACCCCTATCTTCTGTCACTCTAGACTCTGTTCTTTATGTTCCTGGTTGTCCTTTTAATCTTGCATCCATTAGTCGTTTGACACGTGCCCTTCATTGTAGTATAACATTTTTTGATGATTCTTTTGACCGTAGTACGGGATAGACGATTGGCACAAGACATGAATTACAAGGCCTTTACCATCTTACCTCTTCAAATTCCTTCACATCATGCTCCGTTACAAACCCACCAAAACTTATTCACAAACGTTTGGGACATCCTAGTCTATCCAAGCTACAGAAGATGGTGCCCAGTTTGTCTAGTTTATACACATTAGATTATGAGTTTTGTCAACTTGGAAAACATACTCGTGCTACATTTTCATGTAGTATTAAGAGTCGTTCAGAGTCTATTTTCTCATTAATTCATTCTGATATTTGGGGTCCAATAGAGTCAGTTCACCCTTAGGATTTCGTTACTTTGTTAGTTTCATTGATGATTTTTCACGGTGCACTTGGGTTTTCCTAATGAAAGATTGTTCTGAGTTATTTCCTATATTCAAAAGTTTTTGTGCCGAAATACAAAATCAGTTTGGTGTTTCTATTCGTACTTTTCGTAGTGATAATTCCTTCGAATACTTATCCTCCCAGTTTCAGGAGCTTATGACTCACCAAGGAATTATTCACCAGACATCATGTCTATACACCCCTCAGCAGAACGGTATAGCAGAAAGGAAAAATAGACATCTAATTGAGACAGCTCGCACTCTTCTCATTGAATCCTATGTTTCGCTGCGTTTTTGGGGCGATGCAGTCCTCGCATCTTGCTATCTCATTAATAGAATGCCATCATCTTCGATTTAGAATGAGGTTCCCCATTCCATACTATTTCCTCAATCACATCTTTACTCTATCCCCCCTCGCATTTTTGGGAGCACTTGTTTTGTTCGTGGGTGTTGAGTGATGTCTATGTTTTCGGTTAGATAGTTTTTTAGTAGTATCTGGTGGCTTTTGTATTACCTTGTGGATATCGGTGTTAGTTTATTTTGCATACTGTACTAGTCTATACGCATTTATGTTTTGTGATTTGCTATACTATTATCGGTCCTAAGCCGGGGGTCTATCGGAAATAACCTCTCTACTTTTTTGGAGGTAGTGGTATTGTCTGCATACACTCTACCCTCCCCAGACCCTACTATGTGGGAATACACTATGTATGTTGTTGTTGTTGTTGTTTTGTTCATAACTTAGCCCCAGGAAAAGATAAATTAGCCACTCGTGCTCTCAAATGTGTCTTCCTTGGTTATTCTCGAGTTCAAAAAGGGTATCGCTGCTATTCACCTGATCTGGGTCGCTACCTTAGGTCCGCCGATGTCACATTCTTTGAATCTCAACCTTACTATACATCATCTGCTCATCTTGATATCTATGAGGTTTTACCCATACCTCTAGTCTTACCCACACCAATCTTTGAAGAATCTACGGTTACTTCTCCATCTCCAGCTGTAGTGCCACCACTTTTAACTTATCACCACCGCTCGCGTCCAGCATTAGTCCCAGATGATTCATGTCATGAGCCTGACGCTTCCCCTACAGCGAACATGCGTCCTCCTAGCCAATCAGTTGCACTTCAAAAAGGTATAAGATCCACTCATAATACTAACCCACATTATACTTTCTTGGGTTATCATCGTCTGTCATCACCCCATTATGGTTTTGTATCATCTTTGTCCTCTATTTTCATCCCTAAGACTACAGGTGAAGCACTTTCCCATTCAGGATGGAAACAGGCTATAATTGATAAAATGCCTGCTTTACATATGAGTGGTACTTGGGAGCTTGTTTCCCTTCCTGCAGGTAAATCTGTGGTTGGTTGCCGTTGGGTTTATACAGTCAAAATTGGTCTAGATGGTCATGGTCAGGTTGATCGGCTGAAGGCTCGCCTTGTTGCCAAAGGTATACGCAGATATTTGGGCTTGATTATAGTGACACTTTCTCTCCTGTGGTTAAAATCGCATTTGTCTGTCTTTTTCTCTCTATGGTTGTTGTTCGTTATTGGTCTCTTTATCAGTTGGACATTAAGAATGTTTTTCTGCATGGTGATCTTGAGAAAGAAGTCTATATGGAGCAACCACCAGGTTTTGTTGTTCAGAAGGAGTCTAGTAGCCTTGTATGTCGATTGCGCAAGTCACTCTATGGTTTGAAACAATCCCTTCGAGCCTGGTTCGAAAAATTTAGCACAGTGATTCAGGAGTTTAGCATGATTTGTAGTGGAGCTGATCATTTAGTGTTTTATCGCCATTCTGAACCAAATTTGTGTATTTATCTGGTTGTTTATGTTGATGATATTGTTATCACCGGCAATGATCAAGAGGGTATCACTAACTTGAAGCAACATCTCTTTCAACATTTCCAGACTAAAAACCTCGGCAGACTAAAATACTTTCTAGGTATTGAGGTTGCACAGTCCAGATCAAGTATTGTTATTTCTCAACGCAAGTATGCTTTAGACATTCTTGAGGAAACAGGAATAATGAGATGTCGACCCATTGACACTCCTATGGATCCAAATGTTAAACTTCTGCCAGGACAGGGAAAGCCACTTAGTGATCCTGAAAGGTATAGGCAGTTGGTTGGAAAGTTGAATTATCTCACAGTGACTAGACCTGACATCTCTTTTCCCGTGAGTGTTGTAAGTCAGTTTATGACTTCCCCAGTGATAGTTAATTGGGATGCAGTTGTTCGTATTTTGCGACATATAAAGTCATCTCCAGGTAAAGGACTACACTTTGAGGATCGAGGTCATAAGCATATCATTGGATATACTGATGCAGATTGGGCAGATCACCCTCTAATAGACGTTCTACATCCGGATATTATGTTTTAGTAGGTGGTAATTTGGTGTCCTGGAAGAGTAAGAAACAGAGTGATTGCTCGATCTAGCGCTAAAGCAGAATATCGAGTAGTGGCTACAGCAACTTGTGAGCTGGTTTGGATCAAACAATTGCTGGGAGAACTAAAATTTGGAGAACCCAATAAGATGGAACTTGTATATGATAATCAAGCAGCCCTTCATATTGCATCTAATCCAGTGTTCCATGGGAGGACCAAGCACAGAGAGATTGATTGTCACTTTGTCAGAGAAAAGATACTCTCGGAAGATATTGTTACAAAATTTGTGAAGTCAAGTAATCAACTTGCAGATATCTTCACCAAGTCCCTCACCAATCCTTGTATTAATTACATTTGTAACAAGCCAGGTACATATGACTTGTATGCACCAGCTTGAGGGTGAGTGTCAGAATATGAGTAGAAATAGGAATAGTATACAAAATCCTAATCCTACTTCGAAAAGGATTGTATTGTATTGTAGTGTCTATAAATAGGGTGTCAATGTAATTATGTAGACAACAACAACATACCCAATATATTCCCACCAAGTGGGGTCTGGGGAGGACAAGTGTACGCAGTCCATACCACTACCTCAAAGTGAGATAGCAAGGCTGTTTCCGATAGACCCCCGGCTCAAAATAAAACAATAAAATAATCTAAAGCAAGATAAAATAAGATAAAATAAAGCAATCTAAGATAATGAGGAATAGCAATAAAACAAGATACAATGAAAATAACACCGTCAATAATACCCAAAGCAAGATAAACTAGAAACTATCTATCCAAACCATAAACATCACTCAACACCACAAACAAGAAACTTTTGACGCACTTCCACCCCCTAACCCTCTACCCTAATCTGCGTCCTCCACAGCTTCCTATCAAGGGTCATGTCCTCCATAAGCTGTAACTGCTCCATATCATGCCTAATCACTTCCCTCCAATATTTCTTCGATCTACCTCTACCCTGCTTAAAACCATCCATAGCCAGTGTCTCACACCTCCGCATGGGAGCCTCAGAGCCCCTCCTCATCACCTACCTAATAATTCCACTCCATATATCAAAAGCCCTCAAGTGGAGTAGACATTTTCTCATAATGCAAAAAGAACATCTCTTTTGTCAACTGAGCATTTTTAGCTCCAAAAAAAAAGGAAGATGGACTTTTCCTCAACCATCAAGCTGTAGGTGTGGTACCTATCTGTTTCTACCCTTTGAAAGGATAAACTTTGGAAAGCAACAGCATCATCTTTCCTAATAATTTTCTTCCTTTTTGACATCAAAGGCTTGTACTCATTAGGAAATGTAAAATACGTGATCATTTCTTATTTCATCCCAAGAAAACATATACAACAACAAGCCCAGTGTATTCCTACACAATGGGGTCTGGGGAGGATAAAATGTACGCAGTCCATACCGCTACCTCCGAAGAAGTAGAGACCCCCAGCTCATCCCAAGAAAACATATAACAGTGAAAAATTGAAATGAGCCACAGGAATATACCAGCCTCGAACGGTACTGGCCGAAATCTCCTTTACCCTCAAAATCGTCGCTCCACAGCTCTAATGTCCTAACAGAAAGCGATGTTCCGGGATTAATTTTTTCCTTCTTCAGTAATCGCTGGAAAGATACATCCAATATAGAGCTGCAAATTTCGTCACTTATAAAAGCCAATATTTTGTTTCTCTCTGTATCATGTCCTGATCCCACTGCAGGATTGGTAGCTGAGTTTTCCCCAGACCCAACAATCTATGGCTTTGACAACAAATCTCTCATAAGCGTCAGCCAAAACAGTAGACAACAATTCAATAATATTTTTCTCCATTATTTCTCACAGTAACCAAATCTAAAATTCAACCCAAGTACAGTTTTAAAAACTAATTTATTAAAACAGTTAGTTAATCATATATGAAAGTTGAATAACTTATTACTATTACACCGGAAAAGGCCACATTGAACCCATCGTAGGTAGGTGCAGCAGTGCTATTTATCTCCAAGTGCTAATACTTAAAAATAGGTAATTATATTGTGAAGATATTGTATGGAGCGGAGTGTTGGCCAGTTAAGAACTCCCACATCCAAAAAATGAAGGTGGCAGAAATGCGGATGTTGCGCTGGATGTGTAGGCTGACTAGAGGGGATAGAGTTCGGAATGAGACTATCCGGGAGAAGGTTGGTGTGACTCCAGTGGAGTGCAAGATGCGGGAAGCCCGATTGAGATGGTTCGGACACGTGAAGAGGAGGGGCATGGATGCCCCGGTTCGTAGGTGTGAGAGGCTAGCGTTGGATGGTTTTAGGCGGGGTAGGGGTAGGTCGAAGAAGTACTGGGGTGAGGTGATTAGGCGGGACATGGAGCAGTTACAGCTCACCGAGGACATGACCCTAGATAGGAAGGTCTGGAGGACGCGAATTAGGGCAGAAGACTAGGACCGGTTTGGATCGCTAGTGTAGGGAATTACTTGGTGGGGGTTTTATTCCTGTTATGATTTCGTGTTCCATGTTTTATTACGAATCTGTGTGCTTTCCTCTGTTTTCTAATACTTATGGGTGCCATATTTATGTTATGTAATCTAGTTCTATGCTTTACTATGAGTTTGTGTGGTATCTTGTGACTTGAGCCGGGGGTCTATCGGAAACAGCCTTTCTACTTCTTTAGAGGTAGAGGTATGGACTGCGTACATCTTACCCCCCAGACCCCACTAGGTGGGAATACACTGGATTTGTTGTTGTTGTTGTTATATAGCATATTATGGATGCATAAATGTAAATTTTCAGGTCCCTTTGGTTCATCTTATCGCCTGCCTAAATCCAGGTGAGCGAAAAGTAGCAGGTAAACGTGGATGAGTGCTCGTGTGTACAAATTGGCCTGACCGCCACCATTATTAAAAAAAATAATACATGAATAATAAGGCATGGATTGTGTAATGACCTGAATTTGTGAATTTTCCATTTCTATATGCTTTAACCATTTTGATCTTCCCCGAAATTGCTATATGCTGATTTGAGGTTTGGGGATGATATACACGATTTTCGATGCGATCAAAAACAAGTGCGAGTTTGTAGTTTTAAAGGCTTGAGATGTCATATAATTGACTTCGGTCAGCATTTATTATTCCGAGTATCGGATGGCAAAACGAACAGCACCGACAGATTCGAAATGACGAATTTGGATTAGTAGCAGGGTTGATTCAATTTTGGGACTTTTATATCTCATTTCGACCATTCAGTTGGAAAATAGTAAAACAGGGTCTTGGGGGTTAATTTATTGATAACGACCTTTTCTCGAGAATACAATGTCGCCATCGAATCCGAAACGTCAAAATTAGCCTAGTAGCATCTATGGTTTACTTCTATTAGGTCCCGAACGAATCTCGCGGGTCCATTCGAAACATTCGAAACCAGGCAAAATCAGCTAGTGCAGGTTCCTGGCCGTGAACGCGAAGAAGAAATTCACCCTTCATCGCGATTGCGAGGTGGCGGATGCGATCGCGAAGGGCAATGGGGTTCTTCTTCGCAAACGCGATAAGGCTGCCGCGAACGGGAAGGCTTGGTTCATCAATCTTAGCGAAAGAAAAACCTTGGCCTCGAACGCAAAGACCAATTATTTGCCTGGTCATCGGTGAACCTCACAAACGCAATGGGTTGACTGCGTTCGTGAAGCACTGTTCACTAAACAGAATAAATACTTCATTTCCACACTTTCACTCAATTTTTGGACCTCCAAGCTTCAAAAAAGGCAATTTCTAAGGGTTTCAATGTTGATTTTTGTGTGAGTAGCTTCTAAACTCAGAATCCCACTATTTTCCATTGATTTTATCTTCAAAACACCTTTAAATGATGATTCTAAAGTAGAAAATTTAGGGGGTTTACTGGGAAAGTTCAAATGGATTTTTCTTTGTTTTGGACCTCAATTTTAACCCATTTTCGTGGGTTTTCTCCTGTAGACTCCTATAACCTTGAAAAATATGTTTTGAAACAAAATTTTGATTTTACCCCTTTTGTTTTCAAATCCGTTTTGGACCCGGCTCGAATATGGGCATCGTTAGCTTCCTTTTAACGCGTAAACACTATGTTTAAATATTGTAGTTGGTTTTGAGGTCGTTTGTGAAGGGAGCGCTCCGTGTTGAAGCACTTTAAATCAAGGTTTCGTCATTTCGAGGTAGGTTATGGTTAACTTCTTTCAGAATGAGCTGGGTAGTTAAGAAATAAGTAAAGCATGCTGTGGGTTGGGAAAAATAACTATAGAGATTATATTTCGAGATTAGTTTTATTGTTGTATGCCCATATGGGGGGATTATATTCTATTGTCGTTGATATGTGATATCCGATATTGTGTGTTGATTGTGTGGATGACTTTATTTGACATCATTAGTCTTATCTATGCATCTAAATGCCTTTATTCTAGATATGATGCCCGTGCGAGGGCTTATTTTGCTAATTTAGGCCTTAATTGAGCATTGATTGCTTTTACCTTAATAAAATATCTGAGTTAGGGGTTGATATGAAATTAATGATGTCTTGCATGCATATTTATTCTGATGGTGCCTAATTGGAGTTGATAATCATGAATTATGGACATATTGAGTTGATTTATAGGCTCACTTGTATATATATTCCATGTTGGATGGATTGGATACCCCACTTTGTGGGAATACACTGGGTTTGTTGTTGTTGTTGTTGTTGTTCAATGGATTGGATATTATCATTTGAGTTGATTATGAGCATTACATCCTCAGTCCATACATATACATTTGTGAGATATTGGTACCTCTGGGAAACACTGTTTTTAAAAGAAAATGAGACACCTTAATGAAAACCCTCTCCGTGAACATGAGCTGGGGAGGAAAGTTGAGATTGAGATATGAGATACAATACATGGGTTGCGAACCCCTCATGGGTCCTACCTGATAGCTCGACGGGTGTATACGAAAAGTCATGCGATGACTTTCATCATTCATCCCACCCACATTGCATTGCATTGCTTTTACATTCGCATCTTGCCTATTTTCTTTAGTTTTCTTGACTTGTGTTTGATTTCGTGTATTTCTCCTTTATATCTGAGTTGTTTTTGTTTCTGTGTACTTATATATATTAGAACTTTTAGTGGAAACGGTGTGAGCTACCACTTGGAACTTTTCCGTTTGCAAGTGACGTGTTCATAGTATACTTTACTTATTTTATTTTCTGTTTTGCTCAGTCGGCCTATGGTACCTACTGAGTACAAGTGGACCGTACTCACCCCTACTGTGCCTTTTTAGTGCAGATCCTAGTACGAGCACTTTCTGTGACAGCTAATTCGTGCTTTCGGAGATTGAGATCGGCTTACTTATCAAGGTTGGCCCATGATAGGTACCATCATGACCTAGTTTTTGGATCGTCACAAATTGTTATGACATCAATGATAATATAAGGAATGATATACTACAAACCAAAGTTTAAGACTATGATTATTTTTATGTAGCAAAATAGACCTGAAGGTTCAACTAGAACAATACTTCTTTCATCTCATATTAATTGTTCACCTTATTACAAATAGTCGTCCCAATTACTTATTCATTGCCAAACCAACACAAAATCAATTAATACAGCATTTTTTTATTTTGTCCCTATAATTAGTAATTTTTTGAAACAAGTCTATAAGATCCAAAAAAAGTTTAGAGTGCATAAAGGATACAACAACATACCAATACAATCCAACAAAGTAGGATTTGGGTGGGTAGAATGTACGTAGGCCTCACCACTACCTTAGAGGTAGAGAAGTTCTTTTCAATAGACCCTTTGCTCAAACAAACAAACAAAAATAGTCCAAGGTAATATAAAGAAAAAACAAAAACGAACGGAGTCATAGACAAAATACTAGAGACAATTAGATAAATTATCCTAAACAGTATTCGCAACAAACGAGATATAATAATAATCAAAGTGTAAAAACCACATTGTGAGGCATGCCTAGTGTAAATTAATAAAACTACCCATATTATTTATGATTTTTTGAGGAGTATAAGGCCGAAAATGAACAACTAACATATAGTGTAAATTAATAAAACGACACATATTATCTATTATTTCTTGAGGGACGAGCAAAGAGGGAATCGAACAACTAATATGCAACGAGGGTGTATAAGGAAGAAGGCCTGACCTTTTCGAGCTCCCTTCGAACTCTTTCACGCTTCTCCTCCTCAGTCTCTTCACTTCCTCCACCTTGTTCACCATATTCCTCATCAACACGATTCTGCAATTCCTCGGCTTTCTGCTCCAATTCCTTCATCTCCTCTAACTCCTTCACTCTCCTCTTCATCTCTTTCTCCCAATCAAACTCCTGTCCTCCTCCACCTTCTCCCTCATCTTCAACACCATTTCCATTCTCATCGTCACTTGAATTCTCATAATCAACTTCACCCACTTTTTTCGCTTTTCCTCTAAATCCCACTTTCGGTTTTAGTACTCTTTCTCTTTCATTATCGAACCCAGTTGAAGAAGCGTACATGCTTTGATGATTGTGACATGGCTCTTTCTTTACGAAGAAGTTTGAAAGAACATCTCTTGTTTTGCGATCTGGTAAGATGATGGAACGTGGAGTGGTGGTCAAGTGAGTTGCGTCGAGTAATAGTGCTATGTTACCGACCACTACTGCCATGTTTGATGACTGTTCAAATGAGTGAAGGAGGAAAATGGAGTTGGGAAGTTCAAAATGAGTAAACTCTTGCAGAGTAGATATTTTTAGCATATCAAGGCGTGGAATGGCCAAAAGGACCATTCCTTTGGGTTTTTCTAATGCTTCAAATTAATGTTTATTTGTACACTTTTTACTTGACACCCTTTTTTAAAAAACAATAAATAAAAATATGTTTTTACTATATAGTCATACGACATAAGTGGGGGCTTTGGGTGTAGGTGACAAAAGAATTTTAAAATAAAGTGTGGGTGACATAAGTTTTAATTATTGAGTGGAGGTGACAAATTAAGAAAATTGGAGAAGTTTGAAAATAATCCACAAGTTTTTAAATTTACACTGTGATCCAAATGTTTACCTATATAACGGAAAATGTAGGAAAAAAAGGTGTTTTTCTATCTCTACTTACCTATTATTGTTTTCTCTCTCTTAGCGATTTTTGTTGTTCATTTTTGCTGCTGCTTTATTCATCTTCTTCTTGTTGACCATTTGTTGTTGTTGTTGTTGTTACCGTTATTGTTGCTATTTGACCAATTACTTAGGTCAAATTGTATTTCGAACATCACTTTCTACTTTGGCATTAATTCATAAGAGACCTTGGTAAGTCAAATTATGATTTTTAGTTGAATTTGTCATCTGGGTAACTGTTATTGTGTTGTTGTTTTTCCAACAATGGATAGAACCTAATCCTGAATCCAATATAAGGTCCATCTGTTTAAACAGATAAATCATCTATTGCGACAGATGAGACATCTGTTTCAATGGAAGACTGATATGTTGGATTCATGTTTAAACCGATGGGTCATCTGTTGCAACATTTGATACATCTGTTGCAACAGATTAGTTATTTAGTGCGACATGATAAATATTTATTTCAATAGATTAGTAACTTATTGCAACAGAACCTGAACATGATTCCAACAGAAGTGTTATCTGTTGCAACAGGGTAAATATCTATTACAACAGATTACTAACCTGTTGCAACAGGTAAGTCATCTGTCGCAACAGGTTAATTATCTGTTGCAATATGTCACTCATCTGTTGGAATCAGCTTCAAAGGTCATTTAGTACTATAACATCAATCTCAACAGGCGTTTCATCTGTTGCAACAGATATTTAGGAGCGTAACATGAATCCCAACAGGTAAGTAATTTGTTACGACTGATCATTTACCTGTTGCAACAGATTACATATCTGTTGGGATTCATTCACAGCACTATGAAATCACTATCAACTTTTTTTAACAAATGACTTTATTTAGGTACCACTAATGGAGGGATCAATAACAATAGGGGTGGATTGTTATGGTTAATGGATTGAGAAGAGCAATCGATATGTATGGCGTTGGAAGGAGGGTGAAATGCTAGAGAAGATAGCTATAACAGTCCAAAGTGATGTTTCGTATGATAATTTTGTGAATTTAATCATCAGCTTTTGTAAACTGACTTGTCAACCAAAAGAACTCGTCATCAGCTACACGCACAGCTCCTTTGAAAATTAGAGGGTACTGTCTTTCAAGATAACCGATCAGGTTTGGTTGCGTGCTTATCTAAGTGATTCAACCAGGCCGATGTTAAGGGTGTACATGGTTGAAAAGACGAGAGAGAATGAGAACCAGAACGTAGAAGTAGAAGAACAAGAAGACTTCTTTGATGATAGGTTGGATGATATAGACATGAATAGATAATGATAAAAAACCTACGCACGTTGATGCGACCAATATGATGTGTAGTTCTTCTCAATCGACAGTTTGGAAATCTTCAAGACGACAGGACCGACTTTTTTATTGGAATGTCATTCAAGGACAAGAATGGACTATCTAACACTTTGTTTATTTCTTGCTTAAAAAAAGATTTCAGAATAAAGAAGGTGAATAATTCGAGCAGTGTCTTTTACTTCAAATGTGCTAATTCGAACTGCAAGTGGTGGTTGAGAGCGGTGAAGTACGCAAGTTCTGACAGATTCATCATTCATAAACATGAAAAGCATCACACATGTGGTTCGAAGCACATCTCGGGCCAAAATCCTCACGCCACGGCAAAGGTCCTCGGTGAATATTTCAGGAGTAGTTTCCCCGATGGCAAAGGACCTTCAACAAGGGTTATGGCTAATCAACTGCCTACGAATTTGGGTGTCCTGGTCAGTTATTAGAAGATATATACGGCCGTGGGGATTGCCAAAGACCTGGTTAGGGGGACACTCGAGCATGGGTATGCAGTCCTGGATACTTACTGTTACATGATTGAGTCCACAAATCCCGAAAGTAAGACGACATTGCATCTGGATGAAAATGGAAGGTTCAAGTACTTTTTTGTATCCTATGGTGCTTGGATTCAAGGTTTTCGACATTTGAGAAAAGGCATAGCCGTCGACGGTACCTTCTTGAGGAGAAAGTATAATGGAGTTCTGCTAGCGGCGGTGGTGCAAGATACAGAGAATCACATCTTTCCTGTCACTTTTTGTGTAGCGGACAAGGAATGCAATGCCTCTTATAGATTTTTTTTTTGAACAACTATGAAGATGTATTGAAGATACCGAAGAGTTGTGTTTTGTATCGGATAGGCATCTAAGTATTTCAAAGATAGGTTCACTTTTCTTTACTTCAGCTTACTTTAGTTGTTGCATCAGGCATCTTGGAGAGAACATTCGAAATAACTATCGCAACGAAAGGGTCGTCACCTTTTTTTATAGAGCAGCTAAAGCATATAGTAGAGAGGAGTTTTTAGACCATTTCAATCAAATAGCGTATGTAAATCCCAAGGTAGTAGAATTTCTTGCACGTGTCAGTTTCGAGAGATGGAGCCGGGCATTCTGCCCAACAGATAGGTACATTCTTATGAATTTAATGTCTTGTTTGATTTACAAGTTTAGTATGATGTCATACTAAGTGATTCTTTTCTATAGGTACAATATTATGACATCAAGCATAGCTGAATCAGTGAATTCATTATTTGGCGATGAAAGAGAATTTTCCATCAAGGCTATGTTTGAAAAAAAAGCAAGAAGTATAGCGAATTTTTTAACGAAAGGCGTGTGCAGTTTAAGTGCCCAGAAAAAAAAACCTGATTTATTCTCGAAATCGAAAAAAATATTAATGAACGTCAGTTTGGGGAATAGGTTATTCTCTCATAAAATAGCAGATTACAAATTTAGTATCACCGGTCATGGTGATGCTGCCACGATCGATCTTCAAACAAGATCTTGTACGTGTAGAGTTTTTAACTTGGACAAAATACCTTGTCCACCTGCTATGGCAGCGCTTCGAGCTCAATACGATCATAAATATGGACCTGAAGTTTACAAGCACTCCTCTCAATATTATTCGGTGGAAAAATATGAAATGGCATATAGTGGGCATATTACTTTGGTGCCTCCCAAAGAATCTTGGATTGTTCCTGCAGAGCTTATAGGGAGATTAATACCTCATCCATATATTGACCCAAGCACTATCAAACCGAGAAGAAAACCATATAAGAAGAGGCGTGGAGTTGGAGAATCATTTTCATCAAGAAGTAACAAGTGCTCCATATGTAAGTACGCTGGCCACAAAAAAACTACATGCCCGAATCGTAATCCAACATGATCGTTGTAATTGCAGAATTGTTGTTTGTTTGTTGTGGACTTTTATATATTTAACTCATTGTTGTGAACCTAATGTTATCATTTATTATATATAAAATATCTTTTTTAATAACTTGTGCATCAATAAAAAGAGGCAAAACATGAAATAAATAATACAATAGACTACAAATATTCTCAACAGTTCCATAAACTGGAATGTTTTCCTCCAACAGATGACAAATTTGTCGAAATAGATGGATAATTTGTTGACAGAAACCCAATAGATGACCAATTTATTCCAACACACGGTCCATCTATTGAAAGAACTCAAAAGCCAAAATTGCTAGTGCTCCTGGATTCAACATTGCTCATTGCCTCCAACCGTCGACATGTTAACATGTATGTATGTTTAGATTAGAAGAAATAGACAGAATGAAAATTGAATAAGAATTAAAATGCCAAAGTCGACTAAAAGTAAATTTTTCATTAAACGAAAAATAATATACTTTAGGTATAGATCTGATATAAAAAAATTAAAATACATACGCTAAAAGAAAAAACATATTCTAATTATTATTATCATCATCATTAATGACAGTCGGCTAATCAACTCGCAGTAGTAGGGCCCTCATCAGCCTCTGCATCTCTCTGAACATCGTTGCTCTCACAGCGACCAACTCCCTCTGCAGGTCATTAACCTGCCTCTGAAGTTTCCGTACTATGTCGCGTAGAATAGCAATGTCCGAAATAGGATAAGTCATATCTAGAACACGCATAAATTGACAAATGTAAAGAAAAAAAGTACAAAATATAATACAACGTATATGTCAACTGGTAAATTTACACCAGAAAAAAACTTACCTCAACGAGAAAGGAATATGCTCTTTGAAGAGATGTGGTTGAAGATGTTACACAAAAAGAAAAAATACAAGAAATAAATAAAGTTGAGTTGAATGAAGATTAAGGAGGGACCTACTTATAGGGGATTGAATCTAGATGTGTCAGGCTAAAAGGCACGACTGTTCAGCTCCATTATATTAATTACATTTAAACTTGGTGGCATTTTGTTTTCTGTGAAAAGTCGTGACTTTTTTTTTACATTAATACTTCTCACCTTTTCAAATGGTTTGAGACTCAATAACAGTTGTTATTATTGAGTTGTTGCAATAGATCATCCATCTTTCGCAACGGATTTATCATCTATTGCAACAGATAGATTGAATGTGCAACAGATGGTCTGTCAAAATAGATTTACCATCTGTTGTAATTTACCATATGTTGCAACAGATGGTTTATATGTGCAATAGATGAGATATCTGATGCAATATATGTATTATTTGTTGCGACAGATGGACCATATGTTGTAGGAGATGTTTTGATTTCTTCTAATAGCTGATTCATTAGTTTCAACAGATAGAGTATTCGGTTCATTAGCTGTTTTGAATGTGTTAGATAAAAAGTCACGAATCTTCACCTCCTTTTAATAGTCCCTCTGTTTTGTATTAGTTGGGCCCTATGGGCTTAGCACACCAATTAAGAAAAATATACATTAGGTGATTATTTTACCAAATTGGCCTTATTAATTATGCTTTGAAAGTATAAATGTGAATTATATACTTTATGTACTCATTTAATAATAGGGGTAATCTTGGAAGAATATAATAAAATTCTCTTGATTTTATAAATAGGACAACTAAATTGAAACAAATATTTTTAGCAAGAAGTAATCACATGCGTTTAGATAAATAAACACAATCTGGTCTGTCGCACCAGATTTACCATCTGTTGCAACATATGGATTATCTGTTGTGACAGATAGACCATATGTTGGAGGAGATGTTTTGATTTCTTCTAAAAACTGATTCATCAGTTGCAACAAATGGAGATTTTGATTCATCACCTATTTTGAATGTGTTAAGATAAAAAGTCACAACTCTTCACATCTCTTTTTTAATGGTCATCACATGCGTGCAGATGAATAAACAACATTGTCTGACATGTACTGATGGGGTAGGAAGAATAAGGTGCATGCAATGGATCCTATTTTCATGCGTGCGAGTTATGTATATTATTGATCAGGCTACCGTGACAGACACACATAAAGTGCAATGATTTTGTGAATGCAGTTTTTTACCGATTAGGCACTGATCCTTCAAACAAGATCTTGCATTGTACAATTTAGTTTGATAGGTGCGAACTGATAAGGTCGAAGGGTTCCAAGACGGTGGTGTCGATACCCGTCATAATTTAATAATGGTTTATGCTTATGTTTTTGTGTCAAGTTTGGGGAAGGGTTCAAGTTTTTGGCGGCTGTATAAATATCCAATAGTGATTGGACTGGTTTTAATGGTGCAATGGACTTCTTGAAAGGCCTCCGAAGCCTCACAATGTAGAAAACAACGATGGAACCAATAGAAATTCCCCTAGTCCAAATTTATATGGATGGATTGTTGAAGGAGACTTTTATACAACAAAAGGTGCTTGGGAGAATACCTATGCGCGAAGGGGGGGAGGGAAAGGCCATATATCATCTCAGACCTTGTTTAAGAGGAAACACAAGGTAGGAAGGAAAGTGATACAAGACAGCCTAAGAACACAAGAAAACAAATACCAAAATAATCCACTAGTTCAAGGAACTATGAATCTCTTTTGGTGACCACCCTTGGATTCAAGAACACAACAAGAACACCATGTAATGTGGTGTTTAACACCTAATTTCCAGCAGCAAACCAAACTATATTATGACAGTAAAAATGAAGAACAACAATGTTACAACCACAATAACCAAACGACTTGAACAACAACAACACAAACTACAAGATTAGGACAAAAAATAAAGATAGATAGTTAGACAAGTGTTGGGGTAGTCTTAACAACCCAAGAGCATATTCACTCTTAGACCTTTAACACTTCATACAACAAATGCCTAACTCTTACAATGACACAAGAGAGGTATCCACCTATCAAAGCACCAAAGTCTCAAGTTTTGCAACACATAAGAGAATCCACCCTTATGCTATGCCCTAATTTCAATTTTGAGCTCTCTCTCTCACAAGAGTAGTGTCTTCAATATCGAGCATAAACTAAGAAAATAAACCCTACATGGTTCTATTTATACAACATTACAAATAATAGGGAAATGACAAAAGAGCCCTTTAGTGACTAGTCTTAAAAAATACTCAAAAGTGTCATGATCATGATTATACTTGTATTATCCTCTCCATCTTGAGAGGAATTTGACCCCAAATTCCCGGGCCCACCTCTTTTACAAAGGCACTTCACAATCTCCTTCTTCCGGCCATACATATTCTCCATACTCTTTATTTTACGCTTCGGCTTCTTTTTGCTCTCCATCTTATGGTTTGTCATCATTCTTAACCAATTCAATGCCCACCTCTTCTCTAAGATAGTACAATCTACCCCTCATTAGGATCACATTCCACTTGTTTGGGCACTCACTAGCCTTGTGACCCCACCCTTGACACTTGAAGCATTGAAACTCCTTGGGATTGGAAGTAAAATTCAATTTACCTTCATACGTTGGAGGATGTTTTTGGAAACCCTTGGTGGCCTCGGGTTGGGTAGCTATGAATGAGTTCTCTTTGACCTCCCTCTCAACCTATAAAGCCGCATGGAAGATGCTATCTACGGTGTCAAATTTATGAAGCACCGTGCGAGTGAAGATATCCTTGTTTAACCCAACCTTGAAACGCACAATGTCCTGACTTACTTGCTCGCCTCAGTGGTCAAGTTTCAACATCAATCATTGAAATTCATCGTATTAAGCCATGACACTCTTGCTCCCTTGCATCAAATTATACAATGTGGCAAGAAGCTCATGCCTATAAGTCTCGAGCAAGTACCTTTGCCGCATAAGGTTCTTCAATCGAAACCAAGGAGGAGGTTGTCCCCCAATCATCTCATTCCCAAACCGTTTAACATACTCCCACCATGTATTAGCATACCCTTCGAAGTGAGCTATAGCATAACAAATTTTCTTTTCTTCGGTTAGATTATTAAGTTGGAAGATCTTGTCATAAGATGACTCCCATGCAAGGTAGGCTTCAGGATCACTTTCACCTTTGAAAACGGGAAGGCTCACTTTGATGGAATTGAAACCTACATTTCAGTTTGGATAGCCATATCTCACCTCTCGATCTAACTCGCCATGTCCATCCCTCATTCTTTCTTCCCTCAAGTAAATATCATCATACGACCTATAACCACTATGTTGTTCTCCCCTACCATATCCCTCAATATGGATGGGTCTATTTGGGTTAAGTGTAGCTTGTAGTGGCGAGATTGGATTTAGATAGTGAGGTCTTTGGTCAAGTGGAGTTTAGATGAGAGGGTTCGAGTTTGGTGGTGGTATTTTGGTTCCAAGCCCTTCTTGTTGGACTTGGTGGAGTAGAGGATGGTTTGGTCTATCTTGTTCTTGGCTCCGGGAGTAGAGATTGGTTAGATTTGTGGCAATTGGTGGATATAGCATTTGGTGCATGGTCCCGGGAGTATTAGTTGGGGAATTGTTTTGAGGTGTGGAAGGTCGACTTCTTTGGATTTCCACACGTTCTAATCTCCCACTTATTGATGCCATATCCATATCTAATTTCTCAAGACCCACATTCAACCTAGCCACATCTCGGGACATAGTTTCAAGGCGAGCCAAAATGAGATTGATGGCATTATTATCCATTGTTTGAGCATTTGAAGCCTCAGGTTCCAATGTGGTTTTACCAAAAATAACCCTTCAAGTTACGGTCCAACAAGACACCCAATCAGTACACAATGCCACACACAACAATATAATACAAATCCTACAAAACAAAACACACGTGAGTTCAAAACAACCTCCCACAATGAGATCTCACCTTCAGGTTTTTTCAAACTCAAGCTTAACAATGGTGGATGGCTCAAATAACCTCCAATTTAGCTCAAATTCTAACCCTATACTCCTATAGTGTTAGAGAACACAAATCTAACACTAAAAACATAAGAAAAACACAAAATTTGACCTAAGGTCAAAAATGGGTTTTGAGGGGGGGGGATTTTTGATTTTGACACTTCTTTTTTGTTGGGATTTTCAATTTCTAGACTCTAATAGTGTTAGGGAACAAGGATCTAACACTAGAAATACACAAAACACATAAAAATCAAGTTTTTTTGAAAGACCCTAAAAACGTGAACAGTAACTTTTTTTCTTTTTCTTTCTTTTCACTTTTTTTTATTTTTAAGATAACAATCCCAAGATTGATTTTGTTGGAACAAAATCAAACCTTGCTTTGATACCAAATGATACTGTAATAACTTGGAATACACGAAATTGGCTCAAAACAGTCCAAACACACTCCAAAAATAGTCCACTAACTCAAAGAACCAAGGACCCTTTTGGAGACCACTCTCGGATTCAAGAATACAATACAAGAAGGACAATATTACTAGGTGTTTGACACCTTTGCAACCAAAAACAAACTAAGTTACAAGATTAAACCACAGTGAGAACAACAACAACAATAACAAAAATGGCTTCACAATACAAGATACAAAATGGATACAAGATTACAAAAGAAAAAGGATAGATAGATAGACCACATGAAGGTATAATGTTAAAAACCCAAGAATGGTAACTCTTGGACCCTTAAAACTACATACAACAATAAACCTATCTCTTACAAAGATACAAGATTGGAATCCACCTCTCTAGCATCATTGTTTCCAAGCAATCAACAACAAAGAGAATCCACCCTATTGTTGTCTCCAAGTTTCGATTTTTCCTCATCAAGAGAAGAGAGGACTTTGTGTTTTTCAAGTGTTTCTCACTTCAACATCCATAATAATCTAAGTAAATAAAACCTTACATTATTCTTTATATAACTATTACAAGATATAAGTTAAAATGACCAAAAGGGCCTTCAAAGAGTAAGCTGCCCATCAAGTGTAAGTTATGAGCTGATTTTGGTGTGTTTTGGGCCTCTTCAACACTTAAATTGCACACACCAAGTCTCGATACCAATGTGCATCCTTATAAGTCCATATCCGTGATTATTCTTGTATTACACGCCAATTCAAGGTATACATATATCAAGTATGAACTATGCATATGGTCATGAAGACCCTCACACCAACAAACATGGTTTCCAGTATCGATCCTCCTGGGACCTCTACCTTCCACGGCGAGCTACACAATCCCCTTTAAGCCCAATTAAAATACTTGTACATAAACCTATCCACTTAACCAAGTAGTTATCCATTTAGGCATTTACCGTTGGTGTCGTCATACCAATTAATTATGCTTGCAAGCTTATAGAATTATGTCATTCTAATTGTCCATCAACTTGGGGGAATCACGACCCCCAAGTTCCAATTTAAAACCCATACCATGGCTACCAAGGCCCTTTTCAAAATCATTTTTATCAGTTAGCTTTTAATACAATGCATTAGTTTTAAAAATGGGTTAAATCATGCATCTCCATGTTCCAAAATGAATTTCATAAAGTTGGGTTAAGGTTAAAGATAATCTCAAACCATTAAACCATAGAGTTTGGGGAATTCACGACCTCCTTAATTTATCAAATCAATTTGGAGGAATCCACAACCCCCTTAATTTATAAATTAATTTGAGAGAATCCACGACCCCTTAAGTTATCAAACCAATTTTGGGGAATCTTCGACCTCCATCCCATCCAATGTGCACGTGAACATATTTATATCAAAACCATGAGATAAAACATGAATAATGATTCCAAAATCATGGGAAAACCAACCTAGTAGTAATTGCACAACACCCTTAACCTATCATTCAAAACCCAGAGATTAAATTCACATAAACCATGATTAAACATATGTTTTTATATAAAAACAAGTTAGGAAAGAGATACACGCCTGAAAATATAAAGAATTTGGAGAAGAAGACCACAATTTGAACCCAAGGCGATCTTTCTTAGAAACCCTAGCTTTTTTCTTGACTTGGAGATTTGAGAGAGAAGAGTAGTTTATAATTTTGTTTATTGGCGAAAATAGGGCTAAAGGAAGGGTTTCAAGTAGTGGAAAGCAATAGGATGGAAGGAAAAGTCCAAATGCCCTTAATGAAATCGTGTAGGAAAAATAACTCCCAGTCGCTACGGGTCTCGTAATAACTTGTGGTCACTAGTCACGGGTCATCACCTCAACTCGTAGTTTGGGTAGTACCTGGACCACCTCCACTGGTTTGGTCATGAGTCACACCCTATGACTCTTGACTTTACCTTACAACTAGTAGAGTTGTAGTCGTGATCCAAAAAGAAACATGGGCAATCCTCACTGGTTAAGCTACAATTGGCACCATACGATTTGTGATGAGTGGTAACGAATCGTCATATGAGTCATCAACTGGGAAGTGAGCTCATCACCAAAGAATTTTTAGAGGCCCAAACCTGAGGTGTTGTATTACCCCCTCCCCCCTGATAATTTATCCCCGAATAAGGGGTTAAGCCACCCATTAGCACGATAATAAGAAAGAATGCACACACACCTAAACAATAAATTCAAAAGGCCACAAGAAAAAACACGAAAATCATACCTCAAGTATTTTCATCCAACGCAAGGAATAGAAATAGATATTTGGGCTTCATGTCCTCTTCAGCTTCCTAAGCAGATTATTCCACCTTTTGATTTCTCCAAAGGACTTTCACCGAAGCTACATCTTTAGTCCTCAACCTACGAACTTATCTATCCAAAAAATTATCCAAGACTTCCTCATATGACAAGAATTTGAAATACCAACATCTTCTAAATGGGATAATCAAAGAAGGATCACCTACGCACTTCTTCAACATCAACACATGGATAACCGGATGAATAGAACCCAAGCCCGCAGGAAACTCCAACTATAGGCAACATTTCTAACTCTCCTTAAAATCTAGTACGGAATAACATAATAGGGACTAATCTTCCCCTTTCCCAATCCCATCATTCTTTTCATAGGAGAAACTTTCAAGAATGACCAATCATTAACTGCAATATCCAACTCTCTTTGCCTCACATCCGCATAAGACTTCTGGCTACTTTGGATAGTCTTAAGCCTATCCCTAATCACCTTCACCTTTTCCATGGCTTGGTGAACCAAGTCAGGACTAAACAACCTAGTCTTACTAACCTCAAACTACCTAATAAGAGACCTGCACCTCCTACCATAAAGAGCCTAAAAAAGAGTCATCTGAATACTTGAATGATAACTATTATTATACGCGAACTCAATAAGAGGTAAGTGATCAATACAACTGCCTCCAAAATTAATCTCACAAGCCCTTTGCATATCCTCCAAAGTCTTAATAGTCTATTCTGCATGTTCATCAGTCTGAGGATGGAAAGCTGTGCTAAGGTTCACCTTGGTCCACAAACCTCTCTAAAAAGAATGCGAAAAGTGAGAAGTGAATTGTTTACCTCAGTTTGAAATTATGGACACTGGCACACTATGCAACTTGATGATTTCCTAGATAAAAAACTTGGCATATTCCTCATTAGAGTAGTTAGCCCTTACAAGCAAGAAGTGAGCAGACTTAGTCATCCTATCCACAATAATCCAAATCAAATCATATTTATTATGAGACCGCAGAACACCTATAATAAAATACATATTGGTCATCTTCAACTTTCACACATGCAATTCTATATTTTGAGACATCCTTCCAGGCCTCAAGTGTTCAACCTTCACTTGTTGACAGACCATACACTTGGCCATAAAATTTGCCATTTTCTTCTTTATATTTTCCACCAATGGATTTCCTTCAAGTCATGGTACAACTTTGTCAAACTCAGATAATCTATATCCTTAGACTCATGAACCTCAACCAAAATTCTTTCTCGCAGCCCATCAACATTAGTAACACACAATCTGCCTTGATACCTCAAGATACCATCTCCCCCAATCTCGAAAGCCATTACCTTTTGTTGACCTACATCATCTTTAACTTTCATCAAAATAGGGTCCAAAGCCTCCTTTACCTCAACACCAAGAGATGACTTAATCACCTCTTGAACAATTACTCCTCCATCCCCAGAGTCCAAAAATCGAACTCCCAAATTGGCTAACCAATAAATATCTTTCACCAATCCCCTCTTCTCCTTATCCATATAAGATAAGCTCCCCATAGACAATCTTCTAAGAGTATCAACAACCATATTAGCTTTATCTGGATGGTAGTGAAGACTCATATTATAGTCTTTGAGCAATTCAATCCACTACCTTTACTTAAGATTCAACTCCTTCTAAGTGAACATATACTGCAAACTTTTATGGTCAGAATAGATATCTATATATACCTCATACAGATAATAATGTCAAATCTTTAAAGCAAAAACCACATCCGTCAACTCCAAGTCATGAGTCGGATAATTTCTCTCATGAACCTTAAGTTGTCTAGTAGCATAGGTAATAGCATCCAGGGTGGTCCACTTGCATTAAGATTGATGGGATTTAATGTGAATCAAGAAGATGCTTACGATAGAAGAAGATCCCACGAATGAGTCCAAGAATTGTGGATAAGTATGGGCTAAGTGCTATACATATTTCATGATTCAGTCTAAGTCCAAATGGAAGAAGATTGGACCATATGAGTTTTGATTAAATTTGGGAGCTTTTACTTGTTTAGTTAGGGATTTATTTTTGATATTATTTTCCTAGTTTAAAACTTTCCTAGTTTAAATTTTCCTAATTTAAAGTTTCCTAGTTTTAAAGTTTCCTAGTTTAAAGTTTTCTAAATTTATTATTTCCATAAAAGTAGGATTCAAATCCCATGCTATTTGGGATAGGTTTTTCCCATATATAGGGATGGATTTGTTATTTTGGAGATGACATTATTACTAATTGAGAGTTTCTCTTATTTACACCTTTGTTTGCGGCTACTTGGAATTTATTTTGCAACCTTATAAGAACGATTCTTTAGGAGGTAAGATTGATTCATAACTTGATATCTTTGGTTTCTATTAAAGTTAATTAAAGAAGGTGATTAGTCTTATACTAGTTGTTGTCTTTAATTTCTTCAAAATAGGGTTCTAGATTACCTTTGGATCTAAGTTCTTGATTTGACTCTATTAGTATCATAATTAGTCTTAATCCACTAATTTTGAATACTAAAATCAATTAGGGTTCTTAGCACTTTACCTCGAAATTGGGGATTTATTCTCAAATTTCATCTATTTTTAATTTCTTGTCTTTAATCTTAGGGTTTTTGCTTCCGCATTATTTTCTTATTTATTAACTTAACTCGATTCTTATCAATAGGTCATAACCTTACTATGGTGCATCAAGACACAACCCAGTCCCATATGGACGCATCAAAATACAATACAAATCCATCAGTACCCTCGGGCAGGGTCAAAACAGGCACAAAAGTCAATTTATCCTTCAACTTCTCAAAATTACCCTCATAAGCATCAGACCATAAGAACTTAACCTTTTTTTGAGTCAACTTTGTCAACAGAGCAGCATTCGATGAGAAACTCTCCACAAACCTCTTATAATAGCCAGCCAAATCTAAGAAGCTTCGAGTGTCGATTGGAGTCATGGGTCTAGGCAATCTCTTTACCGCCTCAACTTTTTGTAGATCTACTTTAATCCCTTCCCTAGAAACAATATGACTGAGGAAATTCACCGCATTCAGTCAAAACTCACACTTAGAGAATTTAGCATATAACCTTTGCTCCTTAAGAGTCTGCAACACAATTTGGAGGTGATTGGCCTGATACCTCTTACCCTTGGAATACACCAAAATATCATCATTAATGACTATCACGAACAAGTCCAAAGACTATCTAAATACCTAATTCATAAGATCCATAAAAGTAGCCGGAGCATTAGTCACTCCAAATGACATCAAACACTCTTAGTGACCATATCGAGTTCAGAAAGCAGTCTTAGGAATATTAGTTTCCCTAATCATCAATTGATGATAACCCGAGCAAAGGTAATCTTAGAAAAATATCTAACTACCTGAAACTAGTCAAAAAAATCATCAATCATAGGAAAAGGGTACTTATTCTTTACCATAACCTTATCAAATCATCGATAATATATACACATCCAAAGATACCAATTTGTCTTACACACGAAAAACAAGGTCGAACCCCACGGAGAAATACTAGGTCAAATGAAGCCTTTATCAAGGAGATCCTTTAACTGCTCATTTAGTTTTTTCAATTCAGTCGGGACTATTCTATAAGGAGAAATAGAAATAAGACGGGTATTTGGTAAAAGATCAATCCCAAAGTCTATTTCCCTATCGGGAAGAATTCTAAGAAAATCCTCGAGAAATATTTTAGGAAACTCATTGACAACCGGGATAGATTGCAAGGAGGGACCCTTAGAATTAAAATCCTTAACTCAAACTAGATGATAAAGAAACCCTTTGGAAATAAACGTTCAGTCTCTAAGATAAGAAATAAACCTCCCTTTAGGCACAAGGAATTTCCCTCCCATTCAATTACCAGTTCATTAGGAAATTGGAAACTGACCTTTCAGGTCCTACAATCCAAGGAAACATAGTATGAATTGAGTTAATCCATCCCAAAGATAACATCAAAATCAGCCATGTTCAACTTTATTAGATCTACCAGGGTCTCTCTATGAAAGATAGACACCACACAACCCCTATAAAACTTTCACACCATAATAGAATCACCTACCAAAGTAGACACAGAGAAAGTCTTGGGAATAGTCTCAGGAAAAAAATCAAAATACACATCCATATAAGGGCTCACATAAGAAAGGGTAGACCCCGGATCAAGTAAATAATACACATCACGAGAGAAGAGTTGTAATGTACCAGTACCAACATCAGGAGATGACTCAGATTCTTGGCGAGTAGTAAGAGCATAAAGACGATTCCGACTAATGTCAGTACCAGAAGTAGCACCCCTTAGCTCCCATGGATACTTTAGCTGCCGGACAATGTCACTGCATATGACCAGTTTGACCATAATTATAGCAACAACTCATCCACTCATAATATTGACCACGGTAAAGCTGTCCACAAAATTGACAAGGAGGATATGATGGGGATGATTGGGCTCCACTAGCTTGAGATTGGGCATCCTTTGCCTTAAAACTATTTTTAGCCTGAAAGCAACGATCACCAGACGACTTAGGATAAAGAGCACTGCCTAAAGAATATAAACCAAAATTTCACCAAGTCTCTTATTACTCCGCTACTTACCATTTCTTTCACTATTCTACTAATTTCCACTCTGCTTTGAATACCTAAACTTTTTACTCTACCTTTCCCCAATCTCTGCCTGACTCTTTTTTTCATTTTCCACTTACTACATATAAACCATAAATCTAAATATATCCATGTCATTGTTCAACATAACAGCCTTACACTTCAATACTAAATCACGGGACAACCCAAAAGCAGATTTCCTCATCTTCACCCTCATAGAAGACACCAACTTAAGAGCATAACGAGACAACTGTTGAAATTTTAGGGCATACTCTTTCACACTCATCTTGCCCTGCTTCATATTCACAAACTCCTTTACTTTAGCTTCCCTCAGCTCCCAAGGAAAGAAATGATCAAGAAAGGCACCTAAAAACTCATCCCATGATGCTGGATCTGTATAATCACCTCTCAACTGCTCCCACTCCTTATACCACTGATAAGCTACATCTTTCAACTGGTATACAACAACCTCTATACCCTCAAAATCGATCGCTTGCATCGTCTTGAATATCTTTTCTATCTCATCCACAAACCCTTGGAGATCTTGCTCAATCTTAGAGCCAGTAAAGGTTAGAGGATTTAATCTCATAAACTGGCCAACTCTAGTGACCTCAGAAGAAGGAGTAGTAGAACCAACACAATCTAACTGACGAGACTGAGAGGTCACCAACTGAGTAAGCAAATGGATAAACTGATGGAACTTCGCATTAGAGATGTCACCCCGAGGTACCGGGTTATGAGTATTATCAGTTTGAGAAACCCAAGAAGGACTAGAGGGAATTGGTAGAACTCCACAAGGGGAAGTACAATTAGGACCGGGTCTGCACTTCATACATAAGGCGATTTCCATCCACATTATCCTCAGGTAGGATAGGGGGTCCGACAGAGTTTTTATGAATATTAGATCTTTGAAAAAGTATAATCTGAAATATGAGTAAACTATCATTAGGGAAATTAAGATGCCAGACTCTATAGCCCAAATGCCTTGTAGCCTCTCCCTTATAAGTGTGAAGAGACTCTACTTAATATGACTTTGTGGACACCCAATGACCCTAAAACTGGGCTTTGATACCAAGCTTGTCGCGCCCAAACTAGGGCCTAGTCATGACGGGTATCTCAAGTCCACTGAGGGCCGGAGACCACCCCCTTAGCCTAACCAACCAGAACACTCTATGAATAACACCGGATGACAACCAGAGTAAGAAGATAAGACAATTAATGTACTCAAATGGAACTAAGAGTAAATAAGTAATAACCACCCAAAGTTTGTCCACAAAAGCCACTTAACCAAAATACCAAATTAGGTTGGGACATGCCCCCAACCATGGCTAAAAGACAATCCAAACGTATGAAAAAAACCAATGAGATTTTAATACTCATAAAGAAAGCAATGAAATATCTGGCCTTTCGAAAGATGGAGGCTCACCACTTCAATACAGTCCAACCGATGAAGCAGAATCACCTAACTCTGCACAAGATAATCGAGGAATTCCCTAGGACTCTACATCATAAAATAATATAGCATTTGGGGATGGTTAGCAGGGTGAGCGGTAGCATGTAACTTAGGATAAGGGATAATACAATGCCATTTTCCAAAATAAACTAATCTCAATGTACATGTTCACATACATGCATCTACATATTTATATATATAATAATAATAAGATGTCAGGATAGGGTACAACATTTTAGCATGAGATTTAAAATTATTTTCCTGGATTGTATAGCTCTAACCATTCTAAAAATACCCACGGGCTATATGGGTCTGACTTTTTCCATCGAAAGGAACCCAATACATGTTAGCCACACGAACTAGAGAGGTCTAAGAGAAGGCCAGGAAATCCATGACCACACGCTAATCCAAGGTATACATATATCAAGTGTGAACTATGCACACGATAATGAAGACCCCCACGCTGGCAAATATGGTTTCTAGTACTGGTCCCCCAGGACCTCTACCTTTCATGGTAAGCTACACAACCCTCTTTAAGCCTAATTAAAACACTTGCACATAAACCCATCTATTTAACCAAGTAGTTATCCATTTAGGCATTTACCATTGGTATCGTCATACCAATTAACTATGTTTGCAAGCTTATAAAATTATGTCATTTCAATTATCCATTAATCTCGGGGAATCCATGACCCCAAGTTCCAATTTAAAACTTATACCATGGCTACCAAGGCCTTTCTCAAAACTATTTTTGTCCGTTTAGCCTTTATACAATGCATTAGTTTCAAAAATAGGTTAAATCATGAATCTCCATGTTCCAAAACCAATTTCATAAGGTTAGGTTGAGGTTTAAGCTAATTTCAAACCATTAAATCACAGAGCTTGGGGGAACCCATGACCCTCTTAATTTATCCAATCTATTTGGGGGAATCCATGACCCACATCTCATCCATCATACCTATGCATATATTTAGATCAAAACCATGAGATAAAACATGAATAGCATTTCCAATACCACGGGAAAACCAATCAAGTAGTAATCATACAAAACCCTCAACCCATCATTCAAAACCCAATAATTAAATTCACATAAGCCATGATTAAACATATGCCTTTATATAAAACCAAGTTAGGGAAGATTTACATACTTAAAAATATTAGGAATTCAGAGAACAAGACCACAATTTGAACCCTAGGTGCTAAATCCTTAAAAACCCTAACTTTGTCCTTGACTTGGGGATTTGAGAGAGAAGAGTAGCTTATGATTATGTTAATTGGTGAAAATAGGTCTAAGGGTTTTAAGTCATGGAAAGTAATGGGATGGAATAAAAATTCCAAAATGCCCTTAATGAAATCGTGCAGGAAAAATAACTCCCAGTCGTTATGGGTTTCATACGACTCATGGTCACTGACCACGATTCATCATCGCGACACGTAGTCTGGGAATTACCCAGGACAACCTCTACTAGTTTGGTCATGAGTCACACCCTATAACTCGTGACCTCACCTTACGACTGGTAAGGTCATAGTCGTGATCCAAATAGAAACTTAGACAATCCTCGTTGGTTAAGCTATAATTGACACCATATGACTTGTGATGAGTGATAACGACTCATCACGTGAATCGTCGCTTGGGCAGTAAGCTCACCACACATAGAATTATTTTAGACCAAAACCTGGGGTGTTACAGAAGGGAGTCAAAGTTTGCCTAATAGTGAGAAAAGGACTTAATTTTATAAATTCAATCAACCAAAAATGTTAGAAGGAAAAAAGATAATCATAAATCAGTCAAATTCCAGACTCAACCAATTATATGTAAAATGATCAAAGCATACCATGAATGATAAAATAATAAAGCTATTGTAATTAATAAAAGAAAGAAAAAAAAAGAGAAAGAGGCATAAATCATAAAGCTTTTCTTTAAAGAAAATAGTAAAGTCAGTCAACTAGGAGAAGAAAATCTTGCTATCATATATCACTAATAGAAATGTCCAAATTAAAAAGAAGGCAGGGAAATTAGTCATTAAATCAAATGAGATATTCTCCTTTAATTAGTACAACAAATTAATCAAGAGTAAACAAACAAGTCTAAGATTACCATAAACAAGAGAGTGAAAATACGTCCAAATCAAGTAAAAAGGAAACTCAATCAATAAAATATAAGACAAATGAATTTTACCATATATAATCAAGCAAAATCAATTGGAGGAAAAAATATATGTCGGAGTCAATCAAAATTTATCAAAAAGAATCAAGTATTAGGAGGCTACACGACTGAGATAAAAAGCAATGAAAATCAACAACTAAAAACAATCAACTTACCATAAATACACTAAAATCTCAAGTTACCATATTTAAGTATGTAAAGTTGTTATAGTTTGAACCCAAAGGGACAAGAATAACCAGATCAAAAATATTGAAAGTCATAGCTTGATTTGAGGAGAAAATTATAATCAAGGTTTTTGAACATATGACTAAGTAAGAAAGCAAAACATGAAACAAGCACAAATTAACATGAAATTAAATTACTTTATACTAAATTCATACTGAACCATAAATTCATACAGAACCATGTCCCAAAATCATGTCAGGTAAAGGAAACGAACAAGATTTACAGTCGCGAATTAGTGTGAAGAGTTTCAACACAGCCGTTACACAACATAATTCATAACTAAAAAAAACATAGAATATTAAGGTTAAGCGAAGTTCACAAGATCTGAGAATTTTCACGTATGACAATCTAAAGAGTTTAGACAAATACTAAATTGGAAGAATCGAGTAAGAAATCACAACCAATCTTTATTAACTTTATATCTAATGATCTAGTACAAATAAAATCACAAACAAGACAACAAACGAATAATCAAGTCATGAAAGAATTAAATCAAATACGAACTCGTAATAATTTATAATAAACTCATAATCTCAAAGCTTAACAAAAACCAAGATAGAGTGGTTGACTTCAAGGCCTTTTAATCATATCGAATTCAATCATAAAAATCATTAACAACTGTATGCAATGTTTGCCTCATTGATCTTAAAAAATTCATTGGAGAAGAGAGAATTTTGGGTTTTTAGATTTTAAACAAAAAGTAAGGGAAAAATGAGAGAGTTAGTAAGAAAAGAAAAGAATGGCATTAGGTATTTGGTGGTGTTTACATTGAGGCTTGTCATTTGGATTTGTTGGTGCGAGAGCAGCGGTGAAGAAAGAAAAAAGGAGAAAAAAAAAAGATATAGGCGGATTATTGTTGGTTTTCATCGGCCATGGCTGGATGGAGCTCGTGGCTGTGGTCGGTATTGGTTAGACTAGTGGGGAGAGAGATAGATAGATATAGAAAGAAGAGTGAAGATGGTGGCAGTTGGTTTGTTATCTCATCAATTATGGTGGTGCGGTGACTGTTTGAAGAGAGTATAGTGGTGGCAATGGATTTTTTGGTGGTGGTACAATGGGAGAGGATAAATCAAGGTGAGGCGGCGATGGTGTCTCGCTGGTAGAGTAGTGATGGTGGGGTTTTGTAATACCTCGATTGTTTCCTAAGTCTAAATCTATCTTTTGAGTGGATATGTATGACTTCCAAAGTGATTGATGTTTAAACAATGTTGTATTTCTCTAATTTCTACTTTTTTTAATGTGTAGCATTGAATAAGATTTCCATCGATACCAATTTCATCAAAATCCGACATTAGATGAGTGAGTTATGGTCGTTTTACTGAATGCTATCGGATCACCCAGGTTTGACGGTCGACCTAGTGGACCGACAGGTCCTTGGTGGATCGTCAAGTGTCCCGTCAAGCCAAGGCAGTATCTCCCTTTTTGGGATGTCGTATGACGGTCAAAGTGGTGGGCTATCAGAAAGTTGACGGACCGTCAAAGTATCCGTCAGATCAAGGCAGAATGTCCCATTCCTGAGCCTCGAGTGACGGACGATATGGTAGACCATCAGTCCCTCTGACGGACCATCACTTCGACCATCACTCTGAGGTAGAACATTCTAGTTTTAACACTTGAGTGACGAACGACCTGGTGGATCATTAGCTAATCTGGCGGATCGTCAGATCGACCGTCACAGGCCCTGATCAGTGAATTTCAGCTTTTTCAAAAAGGGCATTTTGGTTATTTCTTCTCTATGTGGTCTTATATATATATATCAAAGTGGAGAATAGCCACTCATTTCCTTCTTCTTTATCTTCCAATCTTCCAAGAATCTCCTGGAAATTAGGGTTTCTACAAGATCCAAAATCCAAATCCTCTTCCAAGAAATTCAGAGAATCTTCCATAAATTTCTCCAAGTTGTTCAAGAACTAAGTTTCCCAAGTCAAAGGCATCAAGAATATTGGCCTAAAAGTGTGAGAAGAGTTCCAAACAAGTTTTCACATTTTCAAATCAAAATTCAAGGTATGTGGGGTTTGAACAAGAATACTCATTTCGTTCTTGTGCCTAAAGATTTACTTTCTATTATTGATTTACATGATTTTGCAAGTGGGTTTACACCCAAATTTTCTTATTTATGATTTATGAGACTTGAGTTGAATAAGCTTGATAATTATGGTTATTTCACCATCATGCTTCTTAAATTGAGTATTTATTCCATGAGATGTATATATTGATGATTTCTAAGTGATTTATGATAAGTTTCAAGATTTGTATTTTTCTATGAGAAATTTGACTATTGAATATATATATATATATATATATATCGATATTTGAATTGAAAGTCAAGAATAAGTTTGATGATGTTTCCTTGAAGCTTTGGTGAGTTTGATGATGTTTCCTTAAAGCATTGGCATTTGAAATGATTTGATAAGCAAGTGTACTTGATGTTGAGAAACATTGTTTGAATTTGAGTCGAGTTAGGAATCCACAGTCGTTTATGATTTACCGATGAGATATATTATTGATTTGGTCATCATGATAGACCCATGAGTTGATATTGATTGAGATGGATTTCCTAATGCATTTTGAGCTGAGTTTGGGAGGAGTATTTAGCACCGAGCGGGAAATTCGGTATTTTCCCAGAACTACGTGCCACTGTAGGATTGATGTTGATAATTGTGGGCCAAAGGCCGAGTATGATATTGTGATGATGAGATTGAGGTTGTACTCCTTGGCAAGAGTATGACACCCTTGCCAATGTGGGGTTCCCTCCTCAGGAGGGCAAAACGTTGGAATTTATATGACTCACATGGAGTAGTTATGTCGGTTATAAGAAACTCCCAAACCCATAATGATCTAAATACCTTGAGTTACCGAGTCACTCTAAGTCATGAATCAAAGCTTTTGAGTTGAGTTGAATGATTTATGAGATTTATGAAGCAGGTGTTATTACTGATGATTTATGGAAATAATGTTTCAGATAATTCAAGCGAAAAGAGTTATTACTGTCAGCATGCATGACTTTCTTATACACTTATGATTTTATTTAAAATGCTGCATCCAACCCCACATACTCTGTACATTCCCAATTATTGACTCTTATACTCTTTTGTATTCTATATTTCCTCGTGATATAGGTTCAGGTGCTCAGTCTTAG
This sequence comes from Capsicum annuum, assembly GCF_002878395.1. Classification (NCBI taxonomy): domain Eukaryota; kingdom Viridiplantae; phylum Streptophyta; class Magnoliopsida; order Solanales; family Solanaceae; genus Capsicum; species Capsicum annuum. Next base: position 135,164,720 of record NC_061121.1, on the reverse strand, counting down.
CCGTGACAGTGATCTACGAGTACCTTAATCTACATTCTTGCAGTTGGTGAGTCCTCATGCTTCGAGGACCTATGTTTATGATTTTGTCTTGCTAATTGATGGTTGTTTAGTTTTTCTCCGTTCAGCATAAACCAGTTGGGGATCTGCCCCAATGGCTCTTCAGTCTTATGTAGTAGAGGCTTTGTTAGACTAAAGTACCAGTATGTATAGAACTTAGTAATTTGATTGTACAGGACAGTATTACTTTGTATCTCAGTATGTTCATAGCATGATTATTCTTTCTTATTACTGCTCGATTATTGTCATGGTTAATTATAGGAGTAAAGACAGGCCTAGAGGGTTAGCTTAAGGCTGTGTGTGGCCTTAAGCACAGCGTGACGTCTCAGGATAGGTTCTTGGGGCTTTACAGGTTTGCCAGCGATGGAGGTGAGACTAGAGGTAGAGGAAAATCTAATTATGGTGTTTTTGAGATTTTGGAAAATTAAGTTTTGTGTAAAAACAAAATAATTAAAGGATTAAATGTGAGTCGTTGATCGCATGAGATAGATAATTCAGATAAAAATTAGAGATAGATCGGGTTGTAGGTCAAATGAGTTAGGTCATGAAATTGGATTCATCTAAAATTAAATTGAGGAATTAAAATTGGAAATGAGGATTTTAAATTGGGTAAGTAGGAATTAAATTAATTTAAAATTGACTGGAAAAATCAAACAAAATTAAATTGCTATTTAATAAATATAACATTATAAATATAATCCAACAAAGAAATAATAGTGGAAATAAATATAATACCATAAATATTAAATAAAAATATTATTTTAGAATTAATCATAAATAAAGTACAAAAATTATGTAAAGTTATATTTGGAATGAGACGTTATCTAACTAAAGTACATACATATATACAAATATATATATACACACACACATATATAGATACACGAACGATGTACAAAATTAATGATGATAGTAAATAATATACTTGTAAATTTCTAAATTAAGATATGTCAAAAATAATAAAATGTATGGCTACTTATTTATATGTATAAATAATTATATAGATAAATTTAATATTTGAAAAATAATCTAAAAGACGTTAATTAGTCAAATAGCAGCCGAGTTGGACATAAGGAGGTCAAAATTGGGTGTCAACAACTGCTCTTTCTTTGCTTGGGAATGATGGAAGAATTGTCGAGCAAAGAACGTTGACTTAGTAGCCAATTCTATCCAATCGAGAGAACAGTCCTTCAAAATTAGAAGAGACAAAGAGAATTGCAGAATGATGTGGTCGAGCCTTCAATTTCAAGTTGCCTACATATCTTTGATTTACGAGAATTAGGCCTCATGTAGTTTTGGATTTTGAGACATCTGAGATTCTTAATGAAAACCGATGAATTTGCGTGAGGATAGCACGAGTCGACAAGATTTGAGTATGTTTAATATAAAACATGGAGTACAAATATGATTTAGGTTATATTTAGAGATATAGGTATAAATAATTATGTTTCAAAAGTGAGAGGGAAAGAGAAGTGTTTAGTCATCTCTCGTCTGTCAAGAAATTCAATAGTAGCTCACTTTAAGGTCCGATGAGGAACATAAGGCTAAGGTCCAGTGAGAAACCTAATAATGCTCATCTTAAGGTCTGCCAAAGAACCCAATGTTGTTTTAAGATTTGGGAGGAACCCAATGCCATTTTTAGGTCTGGAAGGAGCCTAATGTTATTTTAAGATCCATGAGGAACCTAATGTCATTTTACGGTCTGATGAGGAATCCAATATTGTTTTAAGGTTTGATGAGGAATCCAATGTTGTTTTAAGATCTGTTGAGAAATCCAATGTCATTTTAAGATTCGTCGAGGAACCCAATATCTGCTTTTAAGGTCCATTGAGAAACGCAATGCCATTTTAAGGTTTAACAAGAAACCAATACCATTTTAAGCTTCAACAAGGAATCTAATTATCATTTTAAGGTACGATAAGGAACTCAATTGCCATGGTAAAGTTCGGTGAGGAATGCAAATAAATTAAATAAAGTTACTCAAAAATCTATCTTTATATACTTAAGAATTAGATTTATTAGCCTGATACTTTGGAGGTGTATAAATTTAAGCGAAGTGTTTGAATTAAATATAAATAAAAAAGAAATTTTTTATTATATTAAGATTGGGACCAATAATGGGCTACCTATGTATCCAAAGTGAAAATCAAGTCAAACGTACTTCATGAGTACAAAGGAAGGTAAATAAAATATAAAAAAACTTACTGGCTATAGGGAGGAAGAATGAAGAGCGATGGCGATCTTAGCCCCTATCAGTTTATGTGAGGTGCTTTGTGCTTCTTTCGTGAACCCCTTGGAAATATTTTTGTTGGATCACCTTGAACAATAATTTTACCTATAGTGATGAGATCATACATATTGCTTATTGATCCTTGTCGAACTTTTATATTCCATGTTTCAATTATATTTTGGATCTTGTACCTTGGAGTTGAACATTCCTCAGTATCATGCCCTTGAATATTTGAATGATAAGCACAATTTTATATGGGTCAAAGTTAGAATGGGGATACTTATGAATTCATCCCCTTCTTGGTTGCACAATACCTTGGACCCTTAATCTTTCAAATATGCTAATGGATCAGTCAATTGAGTAAAGGTACAAAGCCCCATTCTCTTTAATTGATGAGAATCGTATTATATAAGATAAGAACAATGTTGAAAGTTGGGTTGTGTATGATAAATTCTCATTTTGAGAACCTTGCTGAAAAGAGGAGGGCTGATTTGATAAGCGTCGTGTTGAGAATCTTGTGAGTCAAAAGGTTCAAGATGCTCATTATGGGAAGCAAAAATAACATGTGCTTTTTTTTGTTATTTTGATAGTATTATGTCTGAGGTATGAAGGGTGATAAATCCTCTTCTCTTTTCTTGGGTGGACTCTTTCATGCTTGAAAAGTGGTCGGCATTACTGAAACATCAATAATTCTCCCTGTCCAAATATCATATTCTAACTTTTTTTGATTGAAATCAGACTCTAAAAACTGTGGCCGTGTAAGAAGTGTAATTTTTGGTAGTATATTTCATGTAGCGACCTGATGAAAGTTTGGATCAACTATACTTCAGGCACAGAAGGATGTATCTTAATTCCACAAAAGATTCATGAGTCATTCTTTTTACCTCGAGCAAATCACACATTGTTGGATCAACCTTGATATTAAATTATATTCCCCCATAAAATCTTAAGTCATGTCTTCCCTTGTATATCATTGGTCAAAGTCTTGACTGGCGAACTAGGTGAGCACTATTTATGACAAACTTTGAATAAATAATCTCATTATAAAAGCCTCATTATATCTTATGCCAACTAATCCGCCGCAGTATTACTTTAGATGTGTGATTAGAACTCCATACCCATCAAACATGTTGAACTTTAGGACTTTGTATCTTGAAGGCAAATTAACTCTTGGATGTATACACAATTTCTCATATCTCAAGTCATGAATATCTTTGAAATGTAGACATTCAGCCAACCTTTTTTCTAAGTCATGAAGCTTTCTTGTCGCACATCTAAATCGAATTTCTCACTTTCAAGAGTAGTGCGTGCTAAAGGAAACTACCACGAGGGTGTGTAAGTAAGGCAGGAATAAGGAGATACAGTTCAGGTAGTGGTTTTCATTGGTTAATAAGGAATAAATATGAAACTTTCCTTGATATTGAGCATCTTTTTCATATTGTGGATTTTCAATCGAATCGATGTTCAAATTCTAGACAATCTTGATACAAAAAATATTAAATTAAATAAAAATAAGAGTTAGTGTAACCAATAAGTGAAAATATGAGCTATCTTGTCAAAGAGAACTTAAGGACGAATGAGTGGGCTAGAATGTAAGCTTGAGAAGTGCACTGATATTAAAAAGTAGAAGATAAGCTCATAGTAAGACCTAAATACTATAATAGTACTTAAAGCTGATGTGGCGAGCAAATAAATAATGATATTTAAAAGATACATAGAATATATAAGGATATTTTATTTTGAAAATATTGGGAGGACTGATAATTTTGAAGAATTGACTAATTTAAAGGGATAAAGGTGCATAAAATACCCGTACTTTGCCTAAATTTGCAGTTGCGCATACTAAACTTTGCAGGGGTCCCATGACCCCCCAGACTTTTTTTCGTTTTTAAATGGCATATATCTGCCCACTTGAACCATTGCGTGTAATTCACGCACATTGAGCGCATAAGAGTGTTGAAAAATTGTTATAAACCTTTTTTATTTTGTCACATATCACCTTAATTTTCTTTATTTTATATATTTTTCATTAAATTCCTTACATCCTTTTTTCTACTCTTCTCCCAATTTTATCTCCATTGTTGAAGGTAAGATTTTTTTCGTCAAAAATTCTAATATCTTTCTTGGTTTTCTTTGTTTGTTTAAAACTTCTTCTCACTATTTTTTTATTTCTTCTCACTAATTTTTAATTTCTAATTTTTGATTTTTGAAATTAGGATTATCCATGAAAGATATAAAATTGGATTTGAATAACATTTGTTTGGACAAGGAAGATTCAATGTTGAATGCGGAGGTGCGATTCAATGTTTATTTTTTATTACAGGCCATGCTAAGAAGAGACCATTTTGTAGTTTAGAAAAGGGGTACAAAGATGGAGAAAATTATAGCGAGGTGCAGATATGGAGAAAATGGCAGCTTTGCAAACACACAAAAATAAGAAATGCCCCAATCTATCTATAAATAAAATTATTGAAGAAAGTTTCCGATTTGAATTTGAAATTTGGGAAAATATTTTCTTACAAAAATGGTAGGAGCTAAATCAAAGTTAAAAAAAAGGAGAATAAGAAGAAGAAGAAGAAGAAGAAATAATGATTGTAGTTTAATTTTAAATGTTAGGGGCACGTCTGAATCAACCATTTTTAATGGATTGACTATGTGGTTCAAGTGGGCAGATATATGTCATTTAAATATGAAAAAAAAGTCTTGAGGGGTAATAGACCCCCGCAAAGTTTAGTATGCGCAACCACAAATTTAGATAAAGTACATGTATTTTTCGAACTATTATCCCTAATTTAAAATATGCCTTATTGTTTTCTTAGTTTGAAATAGTTGAAGAATTCAAAACGTTGTGAAAATCATTTGAATAATCCAAAATATTCTAGTTTTCACTTTTAAAACATTATGAAAAGATGAAAAAAAAGCTATACAAGATTTACAGAAAAATTATTTGAGTGATAAAGAGTGCTTCTTATTTTTAAAAACGAGGATGTTTTGAAAAGATGTAATAACATAGATTTGTAAATTTTCCATTTTAATATGTTTTGACCATTTTACCCTTTTTCGTAATTGCTACTTTTTGATTTTGGGATTTGGGGATAGATGACATGGTTTTCAATGTAATCAAGAATTTGCTGAGCGGGTTCGTGGTTTTTAGAGGCTTGAGAAGACATACAATTAATTTCGATCAATATTTATTATTTTGAGTGTCAAATGGCAAAATAGACTACGCTAGTAGATCTAGAATATTGAGTTTGGGTTAGTAGCGAGGTTGGTTCAATTTTGAAACTTTAATATCTCATTTTGACCCTTCTTTTAGAAAATAGGAAAAAGGATCTCGGGGGTTAACTTTGTGAAAACAACTTTTTTTGAAAATTCAACATCATCATTGAGTCTGAAACATAAAAAATTAGACTATTTACATAAACTATTTACTTTTTCACATTTCAAACGAATCCCAAGGGTCCGATCGAAGCTTGGTAGGCTTGCACCAAAATCAACATAAATTGATATTTGGTGTAGCCACTTAAGCGACAGCTGGTTTAGCTGCCTAAGGCCGCTTAACCGGTAGCCACTTTAGCATCCAGGAATCGCTTAAGCAGTAATCGTTGTATATAACCTCTTTTTTCTCTCAATTCCTATAAGTTTTGGACCTTTGAACTTTGGGTTTGGCCGATTCTGGAGGGTTTATTCACCATTTGATCTTGGGTAATCTCCAAACCTTATTTCTACTATTTTCATAGATTATATCTTCTAAAACACCTCTAAATCATGATTTCATAATGAAAAATGGGGTTTTATGGTTTAGAAAGAGTTTTTCTTCATTTTGGACCTCGATTTTAACCTTTTTTGGATGGGTATTTTTTGTTAGGCTCATATAACCTTGAAAAATATGTTTTAAAAATAAAATTTCAATTATATCACTTTCATTTTTGAACTTGTTTTTTGAACCCGTTTTGACCCTGACCCAAATATGGGCAAAATGGGTACTGATAGCCTTTTTAAAAAGTAAATGCTATTTTTGAATGTTTTAGCTGATTCTAAGGCGGTTCGCAAGGGTATGGCTCCGTGTTGAAGAACTTTAGATTGAGGTTTTTATCGATTCGAGGAAGGTCATGGCTTAACTTCTTTAAGATTGAGTTGGATAGTTAATGAATAAGTAAAGCATGCTATAGGTTGGGATAATACTATTTTTGAAAGAAAATGATACACTTTTATGAAAACATCTCCATGAATACAAGTTAGAGAGGAGAGTTGAGATTGAGATATGATATATAAGATACAGTACAAGGGTTGTGAACCCATCATGGGTCCTACCTGGTAGTT
>NC_061121.1:135011586-135155110 GCF_002878395.1 Capsicum annuum | reverse complement strand
TAATCATGGGGTCATCAGTGCCTTGCAATCACGTAATAGTTTTCTTAAACTTACTCAGTTCCATGTTCAAACTACCATTACAAACTTGGTATTCATTTCATGCTCAGATCCTTATTACAAACTTGGTATTAAGTACTCTTGCATATTCAGTCATGTATTCATATATCAGTTCAGCTATGTAATCATATATCAGACATGCCTTCTTACTGCTATAATTTAGTTCATCAGAACACTCAGTCATGTATTCATAAGTCAATTATCCATGCATTAGATATGCATGAATTCAGCTTATCAGTCATGCATCAGACATGCATGTTCAGTATGTTATATTCAGCTCTTCAACCATGTCAGTCATGAGGTCATGTTTTAATTATTCATGTTCAGTATGTACATCAATTCATCTTCTCCCATTTCACTCAGTCTCATTCGAGGATGAATGTTCTCAAGGGGGAGATATTGTAATACCCGTACTTTTCCTAGCTTAAAATTTCCCCCCAACAATGTTAGAAGTTTTTTTTGAAAGATGAATCCACTTTTATATATGTGGTATTTTCAATATTTTTACTTTTTGTCATGTGGTAAATTCCATAGGCTTTCCATCGATACCAAATTCGCCCAAATCTGACACTCGAGCGAAGAGTTAGAGCCTATTTAGTGAGACAGTGTATCACCTGAGTCATCAGCACGTCGCGGAGCCAGCTTAAATGGCAATTGTCAATTTCCAGTATTGCTCCGCGATAGTGGCACGCCATGTCAAACTTCCAGGTCTCAAACAAGGTGGCAACATGATAGCTCCGCATTGTGCCAACATGCAGATTTCCAATTATCCAGCTCCAGTGACTTGGCGCGATAGTGGTGCATCGCGCCAAGGATGAAAATCGGGAAATTTTCACAAGAATTAAAATATGTGTCCTAGGGTTAAAAGTGTCAATTTCCCTACCCTATATAAGCTCAAAAACATGGATTTGAGTCTCCATTACACCAAAATATACTCTATTCTCTCAAAATCCTCTCAAGAACACAATAGGGTTTTTCATAGAAGATTCAAGGTCAAGAATTTACTCCGTTAATCTTTGTGTATTTACGAACCAAGGTATACATAGTGTTCATTCATGGACTCTTTACGTCCTTGAAGCCCAAGAATCTCTTTTCCAACTTCAGGTTTATGGATTTCTTTATGAGTTTCATGTTGTGTTTGTTTTGTTCATATTGAGAATGATTAATTGAATTCTAATCCATGTTGGGTGATCAATTTTATGTGGAATTGATTAGTATAGATGTATATTCATGTGAACTTACGATTAAACCCTATAATGATGAAATTAGAATTGAACCATGATGTCTAATTGTTGTACAATGTTGTTTACATATACTATGCCTACCATGTATTTGATTGAATGCCTATATGAAGGAAAAGTGCCCAACTAGCATGATATTATGAAATCCCCATTTATGTATAAGTTTATGCATATCATATGTTTGATGAAGTGCTTCAATATATGAATTATGAATTGTGTTGTTGGTCATGTATTCGAGTAAGTCATGTTATATTAGTTTCTTTCCATCGAGTCCTGGGGGTACTTGTACCCGACAACTTAGCTGTGTGCTTAAAGCCATGTCATGTTTTCATGATACTTTCAGATAAGTCACGATCCATAGAACTCAGTCAATCATGTGACTTAGGAAATCTCAAAAATCTCAGTAATCTCAGCAGTTCAGTAACCTTTGTGATCTCAGTATTCCCAGTAACTTCAGTACTCTCAGTCAGTCCTCATAACTCAGTAGCATTCCATCAGTTAAAGAGACTCAGTAAATCTAGTTTTAGCTCCGCTAAATGATACCATCAGTTAATTAGTTTAGTTCAGTTAAATCAGTTCAGTTTAGTTAATCAGTTCAGTGTCTATTCAACTGGGAGTAGGATTCAGCACCGAGTAAACCCAAGGATGGGGACTCACCTGTTATTCAGTGGAAGGTGTGATCCTTAGAAGCTGTCCTTATGTTTCAGAACTACATAGAAAACGTAGGTTTAGATACACCTTGCGTATTTAAGGATATATATATATATGCATATCAGTTGGGTTTCCTACTAGGAGGGATTAACGGAAGAGCTCCCTGTCAGCAAGGGTATACTCATAGTAGGTATTTACCCGTGACACGAAATTGACATCCTTCTAGCTGGGGTTACAAGTTGGACCCCACCAGTTCAGTTTTGAGGCATGTCAGTTAGATGATTACCTCCCACAGTCTCAGTCTCAATCTCAGTCTCATTCTCAGTCTCAGTCTCAGTCTCAGTCACAGCCTCAGTCTCAGTCTCAGGCTCAGTCTCAGTTTCAGTCTCAGGCTCAGTCTCAGTCTTAGTAAAAGAGCTCAGATAGTTCTTTAGATTTCAGGACTGTCAGATACAGTTAAATTTAGATACAGTACGGAACTCAACTAGTTCCACCAGATTTAGGACTTTCAGATACAGTCACTCATGTTATCAGTTATATCAGTTCTCAGAACTCATGCTATCAATATTCAGCTTTAGGACTGTCAGATATAGTTGACCAGACCAGTTTTTCATAATCAGAACTGTCAGAAATAGTTATTCATGTATCAGTAATATATTATTAGTCCCTTAGGATGTGGTGATACAGTATCAGTCTTTCTCACTTATCAGGGGATCAGGGGTCAATATTAGTAGACTCAGTATTCAGTCCTATCACGATCTCAGTTACAATTACGTGGTCATGCATGTATTCTCACATTCATGTTAGTCAGTCAGTTAGTATTGTTCACACATATGAACCATTTGCATTCAGCTTACCTCACTTGCATACCAGTACATTCAAAGTACTGACGCATTTATGCTATGGTGTCTTATACCATAGGTTTAGAAGCACGAGCTCCAGTGAACCAGTAGCATCCCAGTTTAGCGATTAGAGTTAGCAGTGAGTCCTCATCCTTCGAGGACATGATAATCATATTACTATTTCAGTTTTTAGTTTATTTCAGTAGTTGGAGTTAGTTGGTGACATGTCCCATCAACTCTTTATTTAGACTATTTAGAGGCTTTCAGACTACAGTATGTACAGACAATTATCACAGTTATTTTGGTATAGTTATACCATATTTTTCAGTTATGTACTAGTATTGAACCTAATGGTCTTTCAGTTCATATTTCCATATTTACGATATTATTACTATTATTCAGTGCTCAGTTTATAGATATCAGTCATAGGTTAGCTTGTAGTCCTTCGGGATCATGGGCACTATGTAGCGTTTTGGGTACCAGATTTGGGGCGTTACATGCACCGAGAAAGAATTCATCCATTTTATTTAGCTGTCCTAATCTTAGTTCTACAGCTTCTTTCCAATCTAGATTCAACTGCTTAAGCACCCATAAAGCTTTGTGTTCCAGCTCAATCAGAAGGTGACATGCTTTGTCATAAACCAGCTGATACGGCGACATCCCAATAGGTGTCTTGAAAGGTGTTCAATATGCCCACAAGGCATCATTAAGCTTTCGAGACCAATCACTCCTTCTCGCGTTCACTGTCTTTGCTAATATTGCTTTAATCTTTCGGTTCAAAACCTCCACTTGCCCACTAGTTTATGGATGATATGGAGTAGCCATATTATGTTGCTTCTCACCATATTTTGATAAAGCATCACAAAATATTTTTTGGCAGAAATGGGATCCCCTATCACTTATGATAGTTCTTGGTACCCCAAAATGGGAGAAAATGTTCTTCTTTAGTAAGGCGACCACTCTTTTGCCTTCATTGTCAGGCAAAGAAACTGCCTCAACCTATTTGGACACATAATCTAAAGTGACCAAGATGTACTTCAACCCATAGGAACTAACGAAGGTCCCCATGAAATCAATACCCCAAACGTCGAACAATTCAACCTCCATTATTTTTGTCATGGATATCTCATGGTGCCTCAATATCGAGCCCTGTCTCTGGCACTGGTCACACTTCTTCACAAACTCATATGTATCCTTAAATAATGTTAGCCAATAATAGCCACTTTGCAGTACCTTTTTTGCAGTACGATCACCTGCACGGTGACCCCCAACTGGAGAAGCATGAATAGCTCCCACAATACTCAGCATATCAACTTTTGGAGTATCTTCTGATAATATTATCAGCACAATGCCAAAATAAATATGGCTCATCCTAGAAGTATCTTGTAACATCATGGAGAAACTTCTTTATCTCGTGGAAGGAAAGGTTCTCCAAAATGATATCACTTACCACATAGTTGGCAAAGTCCGTGTACCAAGGCACCCTTTTAAGTACAACAACTAGGACTTGCTCATCAAGAAATGCATCATCAATTTCAAGCTTATCTGTGACTGCTTGATCTCCGTCAACCCTGGACAGGTCATTTGCAACTTGATTTTTGCATCATTTCCTATCTTTGACCTTAAAATAAAACTCTAGTAGAAGCAACACCTATCTGATTAGCCTTGGTTTTATATCCTTCTTTGCCATCAAATATCTCAAGGAAGCATGGTCTATATACACCACTACCTTGGTTCCAAAATAAAAGCACGGAACTTCTCAAATGCATAGACAACCGCGAGAAGTTTCTGCTCAGTAATAGTGTAATTATTTTGTGCCCAATTCAATATGTTTCTCACATAGTAAATATGGGGAAACAATTTTTCCTTCTTTTGGCCAAGCATAGCCCCAAGTGCCACGCCATTTTCATTGCACATGATTTTGAAGGGTTTAGACCAATCAGGAGAAACATGTAAGACCTTGCAAAATTCTTAGCTGAATTCAGTCCTTTAAGCTTGTTAAGGGATCCCAGACTTAGAAAATTTTAGCTAAGTATTCAAACTTAGTGTTCTTTTAGCCTTTAAAAGTTGGCAATCTTATTTTGCGACCTTTACATCCATTAAATAATGATGTTTGAGTTAATTCATGATTAGGAATGGCAATAGGTGTTCCCAAACAAGTTTCGGATTTTTTGAACTTTGTTTGAAGCACCTTTGGAATCCTAAACTAGTGAATCAACACGATCTTGACGCATTGCATCGACTATCGCATTGATAAATGTTTTTCCCATCTCCCAGCATCCAATTCTAGTGAACCAATGCAAACTCAACGCGGCACATTGGCCATCACGTTAATGCAAATGACGCAATGTGTCGTCCTGTACATCGATGGTTCAGTTTATAGTAATTAAAAAACCACATCCTTAGGGTTAATTAAGTCTTTTTCCCATTCCCTTCAGCCCTCATAACATGAAATTTAGCACTCTTTTAGCAAGTTATATTCATTCTTTCACAATTTGCTCAAGAACAAAAAACCCTAGGTGAATGAAATTCAAATTCAAGGCTCAATATTCCACCGTTAATTTTCTAGAATTCACCAACTAAGGTATGTGAAGTGTTCATCCGAGGGTCCTTCCAGCCTTGGAGTCCAAGAAACTCTTTTAAAGCTCATGTAGAGTGATTTCATAATTTCCATGATTTGAATTAAAGTGTATTCATGATTTATTAACAGATTCATGTAGAGTTAATTGATATGTGTGCTTTATTATGTGAATTCATGTTGAAAATCTTGGAATTATGTAATTGGAAATGAATCATGATGCCTACATGTTGTTTTAGTATTATGTGCATATATTGTGCCCCATAAGTGTTTGATGAATTGTCACTGTGAGTTGAATAGTGAAATTATATCATGTTAGCATGTATGCAAGTATTTACTGGAATACCAAATGAATGAATGATGACTAAGTAGTTAGTTACCATGTCTCAAGATTATGCCACGTCTTTTAAGTTTATGCTATCAAGTCCTGGGGGTATTTAATACCCGATAATTTAGCTGTTTATCTGGAGCCATAGTCAGTCATAGAGTAGAATTAGTCATGTCTAGATCAGTAGAGTTCAGTTAGTTACAAAACTTAGGAAAACTCAGTGAACTCCAAATCAGTCCAACTCAGTTCAGTAAAATCAGTTCAGTTCAGTTATACAGTATGATCAGTAATAGTTTAGTCTAGCCTGAAATAATTTAAAATTCAGTCCAATGTCTATTCAGTTGGGAGTAGGATTCAGCACCGAGTGAACCCAAGGATGGGGACTCACCTACCACTAGAGGGTGAAATCCTTAAAAGTAGTCCTTGCATTCCAGAACTACGTAGCTAGCATAGGTTGAGACATCAACTTTCTAGTTGAGGGTTGATGAGGTGATCGACCTGCTAGTTGAGGTTACCACCATTCTCATTCAGAGTACCTGCCAGATGAGGGTGACTCAACACTTGTCCTTACTCGTGGCACGGTATTGACACCCTTCCAACTAGGGTTACAGGTTGGACCCCAAATCTATTAGAGAAGGGGTATGTCAGTTACATCGTTACTTTCTACAGTCTTAGTTTTAGATTCATTCTTAGTATGGAACTCAGTTTAGTTCCACAAATTCAGGACTGTCAGACATAGTCACTCAGCTTAGTACGGGATTTAGTATATATCCAAAAAATCAAGACTGTTAAAAATAGTTATTTAGTTACCAATAATTCAGTATCAGTATACTCAGATATTAGTTAATCAGTATTCAGATTTAGTATTTAGTGTTATTACGATCTCAGTACAGTTTTCATATTCATGCATGTACTCTCATTCAGTTATACTCATGATATTCAGTTAGTATTGTTCATGCATATGAACCCATGGATTTTAGCCTACCTCACTAAGCATATCAGTATATTCAAAGTACTGACACATACCTTTCTTATGCACTATGATGTCTTATATCATAGGTTTAGACGCACGAGCTCTCGAGCACCCTTAGCAGTCCAAATTCTCAGCATACAGATTTAGTAGTGAGTTCTCATAGTTTGAGGACATGATTATTCATTTCATTATTTCAGTTTATTTTCAGTAGTCGGAGTTAGTTGGGGACTTATCCCATCAACTCCACAGTTCAAACAGTTTAGAGGCTTTTCAGACTAGAGTATTTTCAGACAATTGTTCAATTTTTAGTATTGATGTTCAATTTTGATATTGTGATATCATATTCAGTATTATTTACAGTATTGAACCTTATAGCCAGTTTTTTGCCTACTTTTTGCATATTTACCATATTATTATTCAGTTATTACAGCAGGTCTTAGTCATGGGTTAGCTTGTGGTCCTTCAAGATTATAAGTGTAGCGTCCAGAGTGCAGACTCGGGGTGTTAAAAACTTGGTATCAGAGCCTAAGGTTCAATAGAGTCCTAGGAAGTCTGAAATCTACATCTAGTAGAGTCTTGTGCATGGGTGTGTTAAGAGCCACACTTATGGACAGGAGGCTATGAGATGTTTTAGGAAAAGTTTTCATTCTTTTAGTATTCATATCGTACGAGTGAGCATGAGCTCCAGTTAAACGCTCAATCTAATCCTTTCTTTTCTGTTTATAGAAATATGCCTCCAAAGAGGACTAAGGGAAGAGGAACAGGAGACCAGCTAGAACCCCAGCCAGATCCACTGGACGAACACGTCTCCCACACTGAGTTTAGAGAATTATTCACCACCTTAGTTGATTATGTAGTAGCCCATAATGAATGCTCAGTTGCCGTTCAGGCCAACTCAGTGGCCAATACTGCCGCTGCCCGGATTCGGGACTTCACCCGAATGAACCCTCTATTGTTTACCAGGGCTAAGTTAGATGAAGACCCTCAGGAATTTCTTGATCATGTGTAGAAGTTTACTGATATTATGAGGGTGACCGCTATTGAGAGTGCTGATTTGGCCACATATCATTTGCAGGATGTGGCACATTCATGGTTTAAATAGTGGAAAGAAAAAAGGGTCGCAAATATAGGGCCCATAGAGTGGGAAGAATTTACCACTACTTTTCTGGATAGGTTCTTCCCACTAGAGTTGAGGAAAGTGAAGGTTCTAGAATTTATCAACCTGAAGAAATGAAATATGACAGCGAAAGATTATTCTCTCAAGTTTACTCAATTAGCTAGATATGCACCTTATGTGGTGGTAGACATCAGATCCCGAATGAGTAAGTTTCTGTCAGGGGTGTCTAGCAACATGGTCAAGGAGTGTAGGACCGCAATGTTTATTAAAAAGATGACATATCCAGACTCATGGTCCATGCTCAGCAGATAGAGGAGGCCAAGAATAAAGAGAAAGAGAGAGAGAAAAAGAGAGCGAGAATAGGTAGTTTTAACTTCTCTCAGCCTAAATCAGAGGTGGGAATCATTCTTAGTTTTTCCTAAACTCTTCAGTCCCAGCTCTGTCCTCAGCCAGTGCTTCTGTGCTAAAATTTAGAGATAGTAATAGGGATAGGGTATCAGGCCATAAACCCTAGGGCAGTGTTAGCAGTGCCCAAACCAATCCCCTTTGTCAGAAGTGTGGGAAAAACCACCAGGGTATATGTAGATCAGGAAAAAATATGTGTTTTGAGTGTGGCAAGCCAGGACATAGAGTCAGAGATTATCCCTATTCAGGTTCTTAAGGTCAGTATAACCGTCCCCCAGCTCAGTTCGGTTGCCTGAATTAATAGTTTACCGCCTCCAATGCCACTAGTGGGCAATTCCCAAACAGACTCTGTGATCTTCAGTCCCGATAGGATCAGGAGATTTCTCCTGATATGGACACTGGTACATTACAAGTTTATCATTTTCATGTTTACGCTTTGCTAGATCCAGGAGCTTCTTTGTCCTTTGTTACTCCTTATATAGCTGTCGATTTTGGAGTCAGTCCTAAAATCCTAGCAGAGCCGTTCTCAGTCTCTACCCAGTGGGTAAATCTATCATGGCCTGGCTGGTATATAGGAACTGTCTGGTTATGATATCTTAGAAAGTCACTTCAGCAGACTTAGTCAAATTAGAGATAACTAATTTTGGTGTCATTCTCGAAATGGGTTGGCTTTATTCATGCTATGCCTCAGACAACTGCAGAAACAAAATTATCTAGTTTCAATTTCCAAATGAACCCATCCTAGAGTGGAGGGGTAGTACTACAACACTTAGGGGTAAGCTTATTTCTTACTTTTAAGTGAGAAAAATGATATCTAAGGGATGTTTCTACCATCTAGTTCAAGTCTAGGACTCTAGTTCAGAAACCCCTACTCTTGAATCAGTGTCAGTACCATGTGAATTCCCAGATGTATTTCCCGAAGATCTTCCCGAGATTCCTCCAGAAAGAGAAATTAACTTTGGAATAGAACTTCTTCCAGATACAGTCCATATCTTTCCCGCTATATGAAATGGCACCTACAGAACTCAGAGAATTAAAAAAGCAATTAAACGATCTCCTAGATAATGGATTTATCATAACTAGTATGTCCCCATGAGGCACACTAGTTTTATTTGTGCGTAAGAAAGATAGTTCCCCCATAATGTGTATTGACTACCGTTAGTTAAATAAAGTCATGGTCAAGAACAAGTATCCACTTCCCAGAATCGATGACTTGTTTGACCAATTTTAGGGTGCCAGTTTCTTATCTAAGATAGACCTTAGATCAGGCTATCATCATCTTAGAGTCAGGGAGTGTGACATCCCAAAATAGCTTTCAAAACTCGGTATGGTCACTTAGAATTCTTAGTCATGTCCTTTGGTCTTACCAATTCCCCAACAGCATTCATAGACTTGATAAACTGTGTGTTCAAGCAGTACTTGGATATGTTCATCATAGTCTTCATAGATCACATTCTTGTCTACTCCAGAAGTGAACACGAACATGCAGACTATCTTAGAATAGTATTACAGACTCTAAAAAATCATTAGTTATTCAATAAATTCAGTAAGTGCACATTTTAGCTAAGGTTAGTAGATTTCCTCGGCCATATCGTATCCAGTGATGGCATTACAGTTGATCCCCAAAAGACCAAAGCAGTAAGAAACTGGACCAGACCCATCTCTGTGTCAGATATCAGGAGTTTCTTAGGTTTAGTCGGCAATTATCGATGATTCATTAAGGGATTTTTATCTATTGCATCTCCTATATCTAGATTGACTCAGAAGAAAGTCAAGTTCCAGTGGTCAGATTCTTGTGAGAAGAGTTTTCAAGAGTTAAAGACTCGACTCACTACAGCTCTAGTTTAACCTTACCAGATGGTTTAGACGACTTTGTTGTGTATTGTGATGCTTTCAGAGTTGGTTTGGGGTGTGTTCTGATGCATAGAGGCAAGGTTATAGCTTATTCCTCTAGACAACTTAAATCACATGAGAAGAATTATCCTACTCATGATCTTGAGTTAGAAGCAGTAGTGCTTTCCTTAAAGATTGGGAGGCACTTTTTGTATTGTGTGCACGTAGATGTATTCACTGACCATAGGAGCCTGTAATATGTATTCTCTCAGAAAGAACTAAACCTCCGTCAGAGAAGGTGATTGGAGTTATTGAAAAACTACGATATGAGTATCCTATATCATTTGAGCAAGGCCAATATAGTGG
Organism: Capsicum annuum; assembly: GCF_002878395.1. NCBI lineage: Eukaryota > Viridiplantae > Streptophyta > Magnoliopsida > Solanales > Solanaceae > Capsicum > Capsicum annuum. The sequence goes on along the minus strand of NC_061121.1, from coordinate 135,144,719 downwards.
CCAACGCTCTCAGTAGAATGTCTATGGGTAGTATTACTTATGTCGAGGATAGTAAGAAGATGTTAGCTCAGGTATTTCATCAGCTAGCCCAACTAGGTGTCCGCTTAGTCAATTCAGTAGAAGGTCGTGTATGGGTGCAGAGTAGTTTAGAATTATCCCTAGTTTCTAAAGTGATGGAAAAGTGGGATAGGGATCCCAGCATGGTCAAGTTGAAAGAATCAGTCAAAGATCAGAGGGTATAGGTTTTCTCCCAAGGGGGAGATGGTTTTTTTCGTTGTCAGGGCCGACTAGGTATGCCAGGCGTAGGTGAATTGAGGCAACGAATCCTTGCAGAAGCGCATGGTGTCGCTACTCTATTCATCCAGGGGCCACTAAGATGTACCGTGATTTGTGGGAGATCTACTAGTGGAGTGGGATGAAGAGAGATATTGTAGAGTTTGTGGCTAAGTGCTCAATATGTCAGCAGGTTAAGATTGAGCATCAGAAACCTAGTGAGTCTATGTAGGAGTTCAGCATTTCCAACTGGAAATGGGAAGAAGTAAACATGGACTTTGTGATGGGTTTGCCTCACACTCGTCGTCAACATAATTCAGTTTGGGTCATTCTAGATAGGATGAACAAATCATCTTATTTCTTACCAGTCCATACCTCTTGCTCAGTCGAGGATTATGCCAAACTCTATATCAAGGAGTTGGTCAAATTCCATGGTGTTTCATTGTCCATTATCTTAGATAGAGGAACCCAGTTCACCTCTCATTTTTGGAAAGCATTCCAAAAGGGTCTTGGTACCCGAATTCACCTCTATACAACCTTTCACCCTTAGACAGATGGCCAAGCAGAAAGGACTATTTAGACTTTAGATGATATGCTGTGAGCATTTGCAATATAATTTAAAGGTAGTTGGGATAACCACCTGACTTTGATTGAGTTTGCATACAACAACAGCTATCATTCCAGTAATTAAATGGCTCCGTTTGAGGCGCTTTATGAAAGAAAGTGTAGATCTCTCATTGGTTAGTTTAAAGTGGGTGAGGCCACAGTGGTAGGTCCTGACTTGGTATTTGATACCTGAGAGAAAGTCCAGTTGATCAGAGAACGACTTAAGACAACTCAGAGCCGACAGAAATCGTACGCAGATGTACACTGAAAGGATCTCGAGTTTGAGATTGGTGACTATGTGTATTTGAAAATCTCTCCTATGAAAGTTGTGAAGTGGTTTGGCAAGAAGGGGAAACTAAGTCCCCTATATATCGATCCTTATAGAATTCTCAGGCATTTCAAAAAGGTAGCTTATGAGCTTGAGTTGTCCTCAGATCTATCTTTAGTCCATCCGGTGTTTCATGTCTCTTTGCTAAAGAAATGCATAGGTGACCCATCATCTGTAGTCCCTATAGGGGGCATAGGTATTCATAACAACCTCTCGTACGAAGACATTCTAGTCAAAATCCTTGATTATTAGATTCGTAGACTGAGGAACAAAGAAGACCCTGTAGTCAAAGTTCTTTGGCGGAATCTGTCCATTGAGAGAGCTACTTGGGAAGTAGAAGTAGATATGCGGACCAAGTCTCCTTACCTCTTCTCTGCAAACTCAATTCAACTCAAGGTAATAGTTTTTCTTAAGCTTATTTCGTTTCATGCTCAGATTTTCCATTACGAACTGGGTATCAGTTACCATTGCATATTCAGTCATATGTTCAATATGTCAGAAATGTCAGTCAGATAATCATGTTTCAGATGTTCATGTTCAGTAAGTAAGTTTAGTCTACTAGTATTCTCAGCTTAGTCAGTCTCATTCGAGGATGAATGTTCCCAAGGGAGAGATAATGTAACACCCTACAAAATTCTTTGTTTAATTCAGTCCTTTAAGCTTGTTAAGGGGTCCCAAACTTAGAAAATTTTAGCTAAGTATTCAGGATTAGTGTTATTTTAGCCTTTGAAAGTTGGCAATCTTAATTTATGACCTTTATGTCAGTTAAATATTGAGTTTTGAGTTAATTCATGATCAGGAATGTCAATAGGTGTTTCCAGATAAGTTTTGGATTTTTTGGACTTCGTTTGAAGCACCTTTGGAATCCTAAACTAGTGAATCAATGCGATCTTGACGCGTTGCATCGACCATCACATTGATAAATATTTTCCCCTGGTCCCAGCGTCCAATTACAATGAACTGATGTGGACTTGACGCGGTGTGTTGGCTATCGTGTTGATGGCAACGATGCGGCATGTCGGCCTACGTATCGATGGTTCAGTTTATAGTCATTAAAAAAATGCATCCTCAGGGTTAATTAAGTTTTTTTACCACGCCCTTCATCCCCCATAACATGAAATTTAGCCCTCTTTTAGCAAGTTATATTCATTCTTTCACAAATTGTGCAAGAATAAAAAACCCTAGGTGAATTAAATTTAAATTTAAGGCTCAAGATTCCACCGTTAATTTTCCAAAATTTACCAACTAAGGTATGTGAAGTGTTCATCCAAGGGTTCCTTCCACCCTTGGATTCAAAGAAACTCTTTTAAAGCTCATGTAAAGTGATTTCTATGATTTGAATTAAAGTGTATTCATGATTTATTAAAAGATTCATGTAAAGTTAATTGATATGTGTGATTTATCATGTGAATTCATATTAAAACTCTCAAAATTGCGTAATTGGAATTGAATCATGATGCCTACATGTTGTTTTAGTATTATGTGCATATGTTGTGCCCCACAAGTGTTTGATAAATTGTCCATGTGAGTTGAATAGTGAAATTATATCACATTAGCATATATGCAAGTGTTTGCTTGAATGCCCAAATGAATGAATGATGACTAAGTAGTTCGTTACCATGTCTCAAGATTATGCCATGTCTTTTAAGTTTATGCTATCGAGTCTTGGGGGTATTTAATACCCGACAATTTAGCTGCTTGTCTAGAGCAATGGTCAGTCACAGAGTAGAATCAGTCATGTCTTGATCAGTACAATTCAATCAGTTACAGAACTTAGAAAAACTTAGAGAACTCAAAATTAGTCCAGCTCAGTTTAGTAAAATCTGTTCAGTTCAGTTATATAGTTCTATCAGTAACAGTTCAATCTAACCTAGTACAGTTTAGAATTCAATCCAGTGTCTATTCAGCTGGGAGTAGGATTCAGAACCGAGTAAACCCAAGAATGGGGACTCATATGCTAGTAGAGGGTGAAATCCTTTGAATTAGTCCTTGCATTCCAAACTACGTAGCCAACATAGGTTGAGACATCAACCTGCCAATTGAGGGTTGATGAGGTGATGTACCTTCCAGTTGAGGGTACCACCATTCTCGTTCAGAGTACCTGCCAGATTAGGGTGACTTAGCACTTGTTCTTACACATGGCACGATATTGACACCCTTCCAACTAGGGTTATAGGTTGGACCCCAAATCAGTTAGAGAAGGGGCATGTCGGTTAGATGTTTACTTCCTACAGTCTCAGTTTCAGATTCAGTCTCTGTATGGAACTCAGTTTAATTTCACAGATTCAGGACTGTCAGTCATAGTCACTTAGCTCAGTACGGGATTCAGTATAGATCCACAGAATCAAGACTGTCAGATACAGTCATTCAGTTACCAGTAATTCAGTATTAGTATACTCAGATATCAGTTAATCACTATTTAGATTCAGTATTCAGTGTTATTACGATCTCAGTACAGTTTCTATATTCATGCATGTACTATCATTCAGTCATACTCATGATATTCAGTTATTATTGTTCATGCATATGAACCCATGCATTTCAGCCTACCTCACTGAGCATACCAGTACATTCAAAGTACTGATACATACCTTTTTTTTGCACTATGATGTCTTATATCATAGGTTCAAATGCACGGGCTCCCGAACACCCTTAGAACTTTAGATTCTTAGCATACAGAGTTAGTGGTGAGTCCTCATAGTTTGAGGACATGATTATTTATTTCATTATTTCAATTTATTTTCAGCAGTCGGAGTTAGTTGGGGACTTGTCCCATCAACTCCACAGTTCAGACAGTTTAGAGGCTTTTCAGACTAGAGTATTTTCAGACAATTGTTCAATTTTTAGTATTGATGTTCAATTTTGATATTGTGATACCATATTTAGTATTATTTACAGTATTGAACCTTATGGATAGTTTTTCGCCTACTTTCCATATATTTACCGTAGTATTATTCAGTTATTGCAGCAGGTACCAGTCATGGGTTAGCTTGTGGTCCTTTGGGATTATGAGAACTGTGTAGCGTCCAGGATGTAAACTCGGGGCGTTACACAACAATAACTGGGGCAGCCACCAGTTTCTCCTTAAGATATTCAAATGCCTTCCTATAATCATCATCAAATGCATACTTAGTCTCCTTCTTCAATAGCTTGCAAAGTGGATTTACAATATTGGAGAAATCTTTAATAAATTGACGGTAGAATCCAGCATGACCAAGGAAACTAAGAACTCCCTTCACTGAAATGGGAAGAGGTAGTTTCTCTATAACTTCCACCTAGGCCCAGTCAACCTCAATTCTTTTTGCTAAAATCTGATGTCCAAGCACAATTCCCTCCTTCACCATAAAGTGGCAATTCTACCAGTTCAGCATGAGAATAAATTCCTCATATCTCTGTAGCGCTCTACTCAAGTTCACCAGACATAAATCAAATGAATAACCCTCTACAGAGAAATTGTCCATGAAAACCTCAAGGATGTCCTCCACCATGTCGGAGAAAATTGACATCATACACTATTGGACTATGGCGGGTGTATTACATAAACTGAATGGCATTTGCTTAAATGTAAACGTTCCATACAGGCATGTAAGCGTTGTTTGCTCCTGATCTTTCAGGGCAATTGAGATATGATTATATCCAGAATACCAATCTAAAAAGCAATACCAACCCCTTCCTGCCAAGTGATTAGGTATTTGATCCATGAAGGGCATTGGGAAGTGATCCTTCAATGTCCACGAGTTCAACTTCCGATAGTCCATACACACTCGCCACCCTGTCACTAGTATAAGTAAAATTAACTCATTCTTTTCATTTGCAATCACAGTCATGCCCCCTTTTTGGGCACGTATTGTATAGGACTTACCCACTTACTATCGAAATTCATCAACACAACTACCAATGTTTCCATGCTAAATTTATCCCCAATCAATATCTCTTGGTCATCTTCATAATACACATCAATAATAGAGAATACATTCATCTCTTTTGCTTCTTCATTAATTTACAGACATTAATACTGACCACTTCATCATTGAGCCTAAACTTTATCTCATTAGTCTGTAAGTCAATCAACACACTCTCAAATGTGAGAAAAGGTCTACCCAAGATTATGGTTACCTCTAAGTCCACCTCACAATCCAGGATCATAAAGTCAGTAGGAAAGATAAAATTGGCCACTTTAACAAGCACATCAAATAATATCCCAACTGGCATTTTCACTGATCTGTCTGCCATCACAATCCTCATGTTGATAGGTGTAGGGTCTCCTAAACCCAAGTTCTTATAAACCGGCAGTGGCATCAGATTAATACTTGTCTCAATGTCATACAGGTCCTTAGAAAAATTCAGTGATCCAATAGTACATGGGATATTAAATGCACCTAGATCAGCTTTCTTTTGCACTAAGGATCTTGTAGAAATAGCACTACAATGGTGAAGATTGTCCACTGGTTCATAGCTCACTGATCTTTTCTTCATGACTAGATCCTTCATGAATTTAGCATAGCTAGGCATTTGTTCCAGTGCCTCCACCAAAGGCACATAGGATTGCCATGAACTTGCAAAACTTTGTGTCATCCTTCTTTTTCTTCAATCGATGAGGGAATGGAAGAGGTGGCTTTGGTATACTAGTAACCACTACTTTTTATTTTTTTCCCTTATCTTTCTCTAACTTATCAACCTACTGATGGTTAGATGGAATCTCATCACTATCCAACTTCTCAGACTCCACTAGACGGTCTTCTTCTGCTTTTCCATCTAACTCCACTACATCATCAATTACAGGTTTGCCCATTGAAGGGGCCGGTAATACTTTACCACTTCGAGTGGTAACCACCATACAAGAGCTATAATTTTAAGGATTTTTCACTGTTTCACTCGATAATGTTCCACTCTTTCTCTGATTAAATATTACAAATAACTGGTTCATCTGCTGTTCCAGTTACTTGATGAAAGTTAAATATGAATCAACTAACTGACTCATAGATGATAAGTCACTCTTCATTTTAGTCACACCGATGTTATTCGATTCCACCCCCTTTAATAATTTTGCCATCATGTCCTCCATGGACATCATTCCTGAACTAGTAGCAATAGTATCATGATTTCTAGGAGGTACATACAACCCACTCCTGTCATTCTTGTTTTTTCAGTTTTCTTGGTCATAATCCTTGTAACCAGACGTATCATAATAGTTTTGACCTTGGTTTCCTTGTATATTGCCTCAAAAACCCTCCTAGTTATTCAGATAGTTAGCCTCCTCCTCGAAATCAGAATTGACTCTACTCAGTGACCCAACGGCTTTCACCTTTTTAGTCTTCCCAAATAGCAAATGCTTAGTAAGCAAATCCATCTGGGTCTTCATGTGGGACATATGTTGGTCATGTTCTTCTTCTTTCCTACGTTGCTCCACAGATATACAACTATACATAGTAGAGCTTGCTACCTCTGAATACCTGGTATGCCAAGCTCTACTTTGTATAGTCATCCGATCAAGCATTTCTGAAGCCTCAGTAAAGGTAAGATCCATAAATGCTCTACCGGCAGCATTATCCACATAGGCTTTGTTATAGAATTCAAGGCTCTATACAAAGTCTCCATCAAATGAACATCAGTCATTTTATGGTTGGGGAATTGCATCAACTTCTTCTTGAATCTCTCCCATATCTCATGAAGAGCTTCATTCAGAAGCTGCTCGAAGTAGCTTATCTCATCTCTCAACTGTAACATTCTGGATGGCAAAAAGAACATTTCTAGAAAATCTCCTTTCAACTTCCTCCAGTTTGTTATAGAATCAGGAGTCAGCCTATTCAGCCATGTGTTTCCTTCCTAGATAGAGACAACGAAAATAACCGCAGACGAATTACATTCTGCTAGACTCCCGAGTTATCAAAAGATTTGCAAATAGTGATGAAGTATACTAAGTGCATATTTAGATCATCACCCGGAAGTCTACCAAATTATCCCTTAAGATGGAGCAGCTGAACCATGGTACTTGTAATATTGAACTTTGCTTCGGGTACCAAAGGTGGAGGGATAATAGCTCCAGTAGCACCTGTTCCACCCATATCATCCTTATTATTGTCAATATCAAACTGTACAGCTTGGTGGTCTGGTCTCCCTCTGAATGGATGATTTTGATTTACAGGTGTAACTACTTCCGCTACACGCCTCCTATTATCTAGGTCAATTAAATCATCATCTATCAGGTTATCTTTATCTGGATTAGGTACCCGACTTGGGTTATCTGTATTCTATTGATTTAGTTGAGCATTAGCCAAAGCGGCTAATCTTTTGGCTTCCTGTTGGTTAGCCATTCTTTTAATAAGATAAGATTCATGAATGAAGGATAATAATGGTTCTCTTGAACTTTTGGTTCGTGGGATAGATAATAATAAACCTGTAACAAACAAAAACAACAAATACACGTAAAATTAGGAAACTTGAACTAACAGTCAATTAACATACATAAACTTAATCGACAACCATATTCTCCTACAATGACACCAAAATTTGATACGCCCAAATTACAACTCTTTTACAAGAGTGTAAACGGTCATTTTCAAATATAGAACCCAACTAGGTTGGGCTCAACTCCTATAGGGAATATGATGTTAATTTACCCGTATGTAAATTAGTTGACTTTTAATCCTTCATTTCCGCAAAAACATAAAGGGAGGGTTCGATTTAAGTACGAAGTAATGGTTTCAGTGCAAAAGTGAACCAATACGTGTAATAGTATTTGAATACAGAGAATAACAAGCTAGGGTGGGTTATGTCCACCTTGTAGTTTTCAATACTTTCTAACTATGGGTGTTAAGAATTCATACATGCATACACTTATAGAGAAACATGTTCAATATCTTAATCCAAGCATTTCTCAATCATCAAGCATTTCACTTTAGTTCTCTCGAATCAAAAGTGTTTACACAAGTATATGAAATCTCCAAGTTATTAATCCCATTAAGGCATTAACGTGTGAAATAGAGGTTGAAAATCCTATTTTCTTGTCACTACTCTCTTTTCCAACCATTAACCTTTCTATCAAACAAGTTATGTTTCAATGATACATTCTCAATGTTTGCAACCATGAGAATTCAAGAATAACGAAGAGACTATAATATAAGTAAACTAATGCATAATGAATTCAAAACCCATATAGAAATAGATAGAACGTTACAAGGTTTCCATAACCCTAACCAATAAGCTTAGCTACTCATGGACAAAATGAAAATCACAATAGTCATATTCATCATACCCAAAAGATAAAAGATGATCTTGGTGTATAAACCATGAACAAAGTGAAAGTCACTTTTCTCTCTTTTTTAAGCCACCAATCTCTAATTAAAAAATAATACAGAATAAAATAGAATACTTGAATTGTCAGCATCAAGTCTTTTTAGTAATCTTTTCTCTCATAATTGCCTTCTAAGTCCCTAAACTAATTTTAAATGACAAATTAGTCTTGGACATAGTTTCTAGGCACCACATTTGGTCCAACAAGCTACTTTCTCTTGTGTGATATTCTATCCACATTTCATAGTCCCATCATGTCTTCATCTACCTCATTAATACCTAAAATCATGCTAAGCACATAGGTTAGCTCAATTACATAAAAGTAAGGTAAGAACATAAGAAATTAGGCGCTTTGTTCTCAAAACTTAGCTAAAATATGGGTAAGTTATGGTGCTTAGGCATATAAATACACCCAAGATCAGCAATCATAGTATTTGTGTTGAAGTTGTGGCATTATTACTTATATGTAGTGCCTTGTGAGATTTTCTTAGACCACCATATCCTCCTATACTTCTTCAGGCAACAAACTCTTAATATGAGGCAACGATATTGGCTTGAGTTGCTTAAGGATTATGACATCACTATTTTGCATCATCCGAACAAGGCTAATATGGTTGTAGATGCCTTGAGTTAGAAGTTGACTAGTATGAGGAGTCTGACTCATATTTTGACCCAAGAGTGGCCTTTAGCCCTGGAAGCTCAGTCTTTAGCTAACTAAATAGTTAGGCTTGATATTTTAACACTCGGACATGTTTTAGCCTTTGTTGATTTAGATTTTCCTTCATGAAGTAGATTTAAGCTCACTAGTTTGATGATGACACTTTGAGGATGATTCGAGATAAGGTGTTGAGTGGCATGGCAAAGGAATCCTCTCTTAATTTTGGTGGTGTATTCAGGATTGGTGCTCAAGTTTATGTATCAAGAGTTAGAGATTAGGTGAGATTTATTTTAGAGTAGGCTCATTGTACTGGATGTTTTATCCATCCAGGTATGACTGATATGTATCATAATTTGAAACAACTTTATAGTTGGGGTGGTATAAAGAAGGATGCAACAGATTTTATAGCTCGTTATGTGTGTTGTCAACAGGTGAAGGCCAAGCATTAGAGACTAGGTGGTTTTCTTTAGAGATTACCTATTTCTGAGTAGAAGTGGAAGTGGATCACTATAGGCATCGTGGTTGGGTTGCCTCGTACTTCTGATGATTCTGACAGTATTTGGGTCAGTGTGGATTGATTGACCAAATTAGCCCATTTATCCCTATTCAGATCTCATCCATTGATGAGAAATTAGCATATAATTATGTTCGTAAGATAGGTTCCAGAGTCTATTATTTTAGATAGAGGCTTAGTGCTGACTTCTATATTCTAACAGACCTTTCAGGGTGAGTTGGGTACTCAGGTTGAAATTAACATAAAGTTTCACCCCCAGATTGATGGTCAGTCAAAATGGACTATTCAAGATTTAAAGGATATGCTTCGCATACGTGTTGACTTATAATAATAGCTACCATTCCAGTATCGAGATAGCCTTTTTAGAGGCATTGTATGGTAGGCATTTTTGATCCCCTATTGGTTAGTTTGAGACTTCATAGGTTAGACCCCGTGGTACTGACTTGATTCACAAGCCTTTAGATAGAGTCTGGGTGATTATGGATAGGCTTCGAGTGGCTTAAAGTAGATAAAAGAGTTATACAGACTACAGGCTATGTGCCTTAAAGTTTGGGACTAGTAATCGAGTCTTTCTTTGTGTGTCTCCTATAAATAGCGTGATGAGTTTTGGGAAGAGGGGCAAGCTTAGCCCCAGGTATATTAGGTTATTTGAGATTCTTTCAACAGTTGGGGGGTTGCTTATGAGTTGGCCTTACCTTCAAACTTTTCATCCATCTGCCCAACTTTTCATGTGTTTATGCTTTGGCACTATATCTAAGATGATTCTCATGAACTTAATTGGGATTCTATTTAGTTTGATGAGAGGTTGACATTCGTTGAGGATCCAATATCTATTTCAGCTAGGGGATATGAAATGATTGAATTAGAGAGATATTTATGTTTAAGGTTGAGTAGAGATAACATCCTGTTGAGGAGGCTACTTGAGAGGTCGAGTTTGAAATGCGTAGTGGTTACCCTCAGTTTTTTACCGATTCAGGTATTTTATCACCCTTAGTTTGAGGACGAACTAGATTTTTAGTAGTGCATGTTGTAATGACTTGGATTTGTGAATTTTCTATTTTTATATATTTTGACCATTTTGCCCTTCTCCGTAGTTGCTTCATGTTGATTTTGGGGTTTGGGGATTATTGACACAGTTTTTAATACGATTGGCAATGAGTTGTGCGAGTTTATGTTTTTTAGAGGCTTAAAAAGCCATATAGTTAACTTTAGCTAGCATTTTTTATTCTGAGTGTCAGATGGTAAAACGAACTACACTAGCAGATCTGAAATATCGAATTTGGTAGCGGAGTTGGTTCGATATTGAGACTTTTATATCTCATTTCTACCTTTTGTTTGGAAAATAGTGAAAAGGGGTCTCAGGGATTAAATTTATAAAAGTGACCTTTTTTCAAAAATTTGACGTCGCCGTTAAGTCTAAAATATAGAAATTAACCTAGTAGAATATATGGTTTACTTTTGTCGTGTCCCAAATAAATCTCGAGGGTCTGATCGAAACTTGGTAGGCTTGCATCAAAATTAACATTTGCTGATATCTAGTACAACCGCTTTAGCGGCCCAAGACAGCTTAATCGACAACTGCTTTAGAGGATTGGTACCGCCTTAGCAGTAGCTTCTTTAGCAGCCAATTATCCGCTGAAGCACAACCGCAGTATATAACGTGTTTTTCTCTATTCTCCCCCTTTTTGGACCTTTGAGCTTTAGATTTGGGTGATGCTTGAGGGTTCTTCACTATTTGAGCTTGGGTATGCCCCAAAACTTATTCCCATTATTTTTATTGATTATATCTTCTAAAACACCTCTAAATCATGATTTTGTAATGAAAAATTGGGGTTTTATCAATAAAATTTAAAAAGGAATTTTCTTCGTTCTGAACCTCAATTTTAACCTATTTTTACGTGGATTTTCTATGGTAGACTCCTATAACCTTGGGCAATGTTCTTTAATAATAAAACTATGATTTTGCCCCTTTTATATTTGTACTCATTTTGCAAAGTCGTTTTGGCCCCAACCCTAATAGAGCAATATGGGTATCGATAGCTTCATTTTAACTAGTAGACGCTATTTTTGAATGTTGTAGTTGATTATGAGGTCATTTGCAAGGGGAAGGATACGTATTAAAACACTTTAGATTGGGGTTTTGTTTTTTTGAGTTAGGTTATGGATTAACTTCTTTCAGATTGTGTTGGGTAGTTAATGAATGTAAAACATGTTATGAATTGGGGAAATAACTATAGAGTTATGTTTTGATACTGTTTTATTGTTGTGAGAACGTGTGGGGGCTTATATTTTATTTTGGTCAGTTTGTGATATATGATATGATGTATTGCCCGTGTGGGAGCTTTATTTGACATCATTGACCTTATCCGTACATCTAAATGTCTTTATTCTATATATGATACCCATGCGTTGACTTATTTTGATAATCTAGGTCTTATGTGAGTATTGATTGCTTTTATCATGATTAAATGCCCGAGTTAGGGATTGACATGACCCTAAGGTTCCTACCTAGTAGATGCAAGCTCTGTGGGCGTATACAAAAAGTCATGCGATGAATTTCATCAGTCATCCCACCCACATTGCCTTGCATTGCATTTACATTTGCGTCTTGCATGATCTTCTTAGTTTCCTTGACCTATATTTTATTTTCGTGTATTTGTCCTTTATATATTTGTGTTGTCACTATTTTTGTGTACTTGTATACATATCATAACTGTAGTGGAGACGGTGTGAGCTACCATTTGGGACTTTTCTACTTTTCGTGATATGCTCATAGTATATTTACATATCTTTTTTCTACTTTGGTCAGCCAGCCTATGATACTTACTGAGTACAAGCGGACCGTACTTACCCTTATGGTGACCTTTCGGTGCATATCTTAGCATAAGTACGACTCATCGAGGGTAATTCATTTGGTGGAGTTGGTGACATTTTGAGGTATTGGCCACTCTAGGCTTATCAAAGTCGACTCGGGGCCTCTTCTATCTATGAATTGTTTTTATTCCTATTTTAGAGATAGACTATGTATATGTACTTTCAGATATTGTATTAGATGCTCTTATACCCTGACACCGAATATTGGGATTGGATTTTATGCATTTTTTTCATGTTTCATTTTAATTATATTTCATGTTCGGCTTGACTTCATTATAGAAGTCTTGATTGGGTGTTTATTACTGTGTTTGTGTATTCCTTTACCAGTTTGGGTGATTGACTTACTTATCAAGGCTTGGCGATGATAATTACTATCATGGTTTATTTTGGATCATGACAAAAAAGGGTTGCATCCTTATACAGGGGTGTCTATGTATCTTGTTGGACAAGAATCAGGTCAGACATCATTCGTTATATGAGATTTATAGAAATTTGAATAGTGGATGGAGATGTATTATGGGTTAATTGATTAACAAGAGTTGTCAAATGCAAATAGAAGAAAAATTTAAAGAAGTAACAAATTAAGCAAATCCACATAAGTTATAAAGACACTCTAGATTTATCAGAATGCATATTTCTTGGTAAAAAATATAAGATTAAGAACTAGAGAATAAGAGTGGTTTGCTAGACATGGTTCCCTCAAGTGGACAACTTGAGAGTGAAAAAATCATGACTGTCGATGTATCACTGATCGACTGATTCAATGATGCATTTACTGTAAGGGTATTTTAGGAATGAACGTCCGTACAACCACGCAATCGTTCTTAAAAAAAAAAAAGAAAAGAGGTTCCAAGTGGAGGAAGGTATAAGCAGAATGTCAGTAATGTAAAGCACTAACACATAACATATATGGAAAGCAATAACACGTTGAACAATATAAGAAAAACGATAAAAATAAGAAAGATAAATAAATGTATACTTAAAGGGATATTGGGGAAATAAGATATAACATATAGACAAGTAAAAGGAAAAAGGAAAATGGATGGACATGGAAATATAAACCATTTTAGGAAACTATAGTAAGGCAAAAAGAAGAGGATAAACATGCTTAAGAATAAGAAAAGATGCTGAAACTACTATTTAAGGAAACAAATAAAGGAAAAAGAAAGAGGATTAACAATCTTCATAACAATAAAGTATAAGATATTAAAACAACTATTTAAGAAAACAAGTGAATGAAAAAATGAATAGGAAGAATCATGAAAGGACTAAACACAAAAATGCATACAAATAGAAAAAAGCATAAAATCTCACATAACACATGATTTTGTAGTTGTTTGAACCTAAGTATCTCCAATAAAGTCGCCATGATGCCGCGCTCTATTTATCTCGCAAAAATTTGAAATCAATGTGGCAACTCTTTTTAGGATGTTTTAAAAAGAGAAGAGTCACTACCTAACGAATTGAGGTGCGTTAGCGCACCATTCTAAATTAAATGAGAATATTTTATTATTTATCTACGTCACTAGAAATTCGGATAAGGACTCAAGTTACCTCTAAAGGAAGGTGTTAAGCACCTTTTGAGGTCCATAAATATGGGTCCCGATCGAACTCATATATTATGTGTGGAGATTTTATGTAATAAGCAAAAGTCAATTCATTTTAATCATTTAAAAGTAACTAGGTGTTTAAACAATAAACTTTTAGAAACTAGAAGTATGATTCACTTTTTACATATAAAAAATTAACTAAGTGATAGAGTGATTAAACACGTAAATAAATAAAAGTGTGAATCAGATAAGAGGAAAGATAGAATGGACACAATGATATAGCCAAAATATTTAACGATTTTTTAGACTACCCCAAAATAAAAGAGACATACAAAAATAAAATAAAATAAAAGAGAATTGGTTGAAAAGAAGAGATGTTTAAAGTTTTGGATAAGGGTCAATTGTATCCTATTCGGATCAACGCCCGATTTGTTAACTAATGACAATGTCATTTGTTGTATTATCGCATGTTGCTCGGGTCAACATCCATCATTTTCGTCTATCTACCTACCCCACCTAATTTGGTTATTAAGCCTGAAGTGCTCTAAAAATATGATAAAACTAGCGTTCCCTAAGATGTCTATTTGTCCCAACTTAATGTCCAAGAGGCATTGGACTTACTATTTAGGATATAGATCTAGACATAAAAAAACTTAGGTTGCTTAAGTAGACGTAGGATTAGCGTCAAACAAGGCAAACATGACTTGAACAAGTAACACATAATAGTTTCAAGTAAGCCTCTTGATTAATTATAGTTTCTTAGGTAATAAACATGTGAAATGATTAGTAATTTATATGATTAAACCTATAGGCATGCTTTCTAAATGATAATATGCATGATTAGCAATGTTGAACGTGTTTAATACCTATGGTTTTTGTCAAAATAGCATGCAGAAAAATAGAAATGACTTATGAACATGACTTTTATCGAAAAAGCATGTTGAAAATATAAGTGGGCCTAGCATATTTTCTAATGCAAGATGCTAAATATACATTAAATCCTGTAGGCATGTTTTCTAATGCAAATGCTAAGATAAATAATGGAAAACCCTATAGCATGGTATCTCTATGGTATGCTAACACACTGGAATACAAATTAAGATCATATATGCAATAGTTTAATTAATTTTCATTAATATGATATCCAAGGGAAAATCATCAATTAAGCATGTTGGAAATTATTCAATAAGCCTAGAAACATGATATTTACGTGAGGAATTATTAACTAACATGCTGAAAATTACTAAGTTGAGCGGGTTGAAGGTATTAGTAAAACCTATAGATGTGATTTCTAAGTGAAACTTTAATAGGAACCTACTGAAAGTATAATGCAAATATGCTTCCGTTAATCTATACAGTCCTATAAACGAGATTTATAACATATTGAAATATGAATAAGCATGCAGTAAACATGAAACATGATTTTTGATGACATACCGAATCTCAAATGAGCAAATAACAATAAAACAAATAAATGACTAGCAGATCCCCGCCCCCAATAGTCCCATAATCTTTCATTATGCCGATATTATTTATACAATGATTATTACAGTCCCAAATTTTAATAAATAATAATTAAAAAGAATACAAAGGTTGTTTGGACAACTTTAAGCAGAAATTCCTCCAACCCAAAGAAACTTTTCATCGTAAACCAATATCCACCTAATATAGTAATACCTCTGTCCTATTTTATGTGTCGCCATTTGACCAGATACGGAGTTTAATAAATAAGTGATGACTTTGCAAAGTTTACAAAATTGTCCCTTTAAAGTAATTTTAATATTTACTTTTTTATTGTATTTTCTTAATAAGTGGGACCCAGTAAGGATAAAATGGAAATCATGTAATTAAATAATTGCCAAATAAGAAAAGGTGACCCTCTTTTTGGGACGGACTAAAAAGAAAATGATGACACATAAATTGGGACGGAGGGAGTACCTGTTAAGCACAACAAATGCGTAACAACATGCTAATAGAGTTTGACACTAAATCCTTAAAAATAATCCCATAAGCATGGTGCAAGATATCTAATACCACACTTAATTAGAGAAATTAGGCTACTATTTACAAATAAAAGCAAGTAGTATAACTAGGTTATTTTAATAGGTCAATAGGATTCAAACAAACATAGGCGTTTGGGACAGAAGGTTCGAAAAAAGCATGTCAAACACTTAAAAATTTTATGGAATGCATACCAAAAGCAAGATTAAACATCACAGAGTTAAATTCAATCGATAAAGAGAGAAATAAAAACACAAAATCACAATAATGAGATAGACATGATTAGAACTCATGTTCAGAGGAAAATTCAAAACAAAACTCGATACAAAATGTCATGAACATACTCTAAATAACAACTTTGAAGAAAAAGAAAGAAACTTGGGATTTTTAAACACATGAATTGGAATTAAAAAAAACTAATCTAGATTTTTTATAAAAAAAAAATAAAAATAGAAACACAACGATATCATATTTGGAGTACTTCAAATCAATCCACAAAAGACCAATCCCATATATCTGGTAAACCTGTCAAACGGGTCGGGCTGGCTCGCCTCGTCCCATTTACTCGGCCTGACCCGGTCAGCCCACAGGCTATAAGGCTACCGGTCCTGGGCTGGGCCGTCCAAATTGATGGGCTCGGTAAGCCCAGTCCAATACCAACCCAGACCAGGCTCGGCCCAAAAACTAATTTTTTTTTAAAGGCATTTAGTCGTTGGGCCCCAAAAAGTCCAATTGGACTGTTGGGCCAACGACATTATAGTCGTTTTTGGACCCCAATGACCAATTGGCTATTTTAAAAAACAAAAAACTTAATTCCAAAAATTTTCTATAAATACCCCCAATTCAAAATTCATTTTTCACACAAATCCCAATCTCTCTCAAATATTCTAATTATCTCCTAAAGTGTTTAATTTTATTTTTTAATTTGCAATTACAAATACAAGTGGAAGTTTTTTAAAGTATCAACTTTCGGATACTTTTAAAATTTGATATTGTCGTTCCATCTCTTACTTTTAATTTTTAATTTGTGTATTAATTGTTGAATATTTATTTTTATTATTTTTGCGTATTTTAAATATTTTATAGTTTATTTTATAATACGAATAAAATAAGAAATCTCAGTAAAAGTATCAAAAAATTTTATCTCGAGAGTGGTAGTGGTAGTAAAAAATAAATTGGTGGAGGTTCCGGTAGAGGTAGTTCAAGTAATAGATATACCTGTGTGCTTTTGATACCGGTTAGTCAACCTTTTGAGGAAGAAATAAGTGTAGGTGCTCAGGATATGGATTATGCAGAAGCTCAGGAAAATTATGGTATAGAAGAAAAAAATGAAGTAGATGCGTTTAATTCAGATGATGATGATGATGATGAAAATATTGGTGAGACATCTGTAGTAGGAAATGCTAATGTTAGATCTGAATCAGTTAATCTTCCTTTCCGTCCTCCCCGTGCCCCAAAAGGTCATAGAAGAACTAGTATTACATGGGAACTTTTTACGAAAATAGAAGGACAAACTAAGGTGCAATGCAATATTTGTGAAATTGTATATGAGCATAAAAGAGGAGGCAATCATGGGTACGAATTCGTTGATGAGATATTTAAGAGATAATCACACTAGAGAGTTACTTATTGCACAAGGTAGTGAGGCTAATGATGGGCCAACACAAACTAGATTGAACCCAACAACCGGCCAATTAACTAAGAATTATAATGAAATGAAGGACCAGGAAGAAATAGCAAAAATGATAGCCGTGGGTTGTTTGCCTTTCACTTTTGCTTCTTCAGATGATTTTATTCATTATATTCAAGCAATTTATAATCTTATGTTTAATGGTATTCCTAGAAGTACTTGTCAGGCTAATATTTTTAAACTCCATGCACAATATGTTTATTATTTATCTACATTATTAAAAAATACTAGTTTAGGTGTACGCGCCTTGCGCATGGACCTTACTTTAATGAGTTCAAACATTACACCAAATAAGATATTTGTTTAAATAATAAAGATGAATATAATAATTAAATTTAATATCTTTTGAGTATGTAAAGATGGAGAATTTATTTATTAAACCTAATCTTTACCAAAAATATTTTTAAAAGTCGATCAACATTCATCTACCATCTGTAAATTGTAACAAAATAATACAATGATAGAAACATCAAAATAATACTATTAAATCTAATCTGTACACACAATTTTCTCAAAGTCATCTGACACTCATCTACCACCTATAAACAATAACAAAATAATACGATAATAGAGATATCAAAATAATACAACTAAACCTAACCTTTACATAAAAAAAAATTCCTCAAAGTCGACCAACATTTATCTATCACCTGTAAACTGCAACAAAATAATACGATAAAAGTGATATCAAAACAATACAATTAAAATTAAATTTTACACACAAAAATTCTCAAAGCCGATCGAAATTCATCTACGAACTGTAAACTATCACAAAATAACAAACTAATAGATATTACAATAATACAATTAAAACTAATATTTACCTAAAAAAATCAAAACTGACCCACATTCATCTAGCATCTGTAAATTAAAATAAAATAATAAGATAATAAAGATATCAAAACAATAAATTAAACCTGACTTTTACACAAGAAATTCTTCAAATTCAACCGACATTCATCTACGACCTGTAAACTATAAAAAAAATATAATAGTGATCACAAAGCTTCAATTTTGATCCAACTAATTCTTGTCTGAGCGAGAATTTAGACCCTAAAGAATGATTTTGAATGAAAACAAAGAATATATATATATACACACACATATTGAATTCTATTATGCTGACAAATACAATGAAGAAGTTGAGGGTTAGAAAATCAACCATCCACCAATCTAGACATGCAATCGAATCAAGTTAAATGAGCATCAATCATATTCTCCCAATAGGTAAACCGGTTTGTTCTCTAGTTTAACGTACATCTCAATATTTATATTTATAGAACTATTTTCTTAATAGAGACCTATTTTAGGAGTATTTTTCCAATTGACCAGTAGAAAAGAAAATATTAATTAATTTTTCTTCCATATATTTTAGGAGTCCCATATATTTTAGGAAAAAGAAAAATATTAAATTATTCTCCTACCATATATTTTAGGAGTCTCATGTTTCAGAAAGTCTAGTTAATATAATAAAAAATAATTAAATGATAAATTTAAAAAAAATAGTGAAAAAATAGTTTTGTATAAAGAAGAGTCTTTTAATGAAGGGCAAAAAGTTCAAATCACTTTTCTAAGGGTCTTCACACTTTTAATATATTATAGATTCAATGTAAAATTGCTCTAACTTTCGATCTTGGTCGTGCTGTTAATAAAAATGATTATTTAACCATTACTTGCCACTGGATAGATAATAATTTTGTTATACAAAAATGTATTCTAGCTTTTTTGTATGATAAAGATCGTAGGCATACTGAAAAATTTATTTATGAATTTATTACTAAAATTGCAGAATATTATGGTATTGAAAAGAAAATTATGTATTGCTTTTGATAATGCATCTAACAACAAGGCTGCTATTGACAAGTTAGAAGTTGACCTTTGTCTGCCGTTACCTAAACTATTTCATGTTAAGTATGTTTGTCATATATATATATATCTTAATTGTAAAAGATGGTCTTGAATTTTTTGAGCTTTATATTGACAAGGTCCGGCTTTCTGTTGGCTTAATTCAAGGAAATAATCGAAGAGGTAGAGTGAGAGAATTTAAAGTTAAATGTGAACAAAATGGACTTAGACCGATATTAATGCCTAAAGAATGTGATACTAGATGAAATTCTACTTATACTTATTTAAAAACTTGTCTTTCTTATAAAGTTCCTATTACAATGACTTTTAATCAATTTTGTGGTTCTTTTCCTGAGTGTATGCTACATGATTCTGATTGGGCTGTAATTGAGGATCTTGTTAAGTTTTTGGAAAAAATTTATACAGCTACGGTTGACTTTTTCGGTGCATATTATCCTACTGTTTGTAATATTTTAACTTATTTAGCCTACATTTCTTGTTTGCTTAAAGAATATAAGAATAGAGAAGATTACAAATAAGTTGTTGGTGCTATGTTTGCTAAATTTAAAAAGATTACAGGGGATTTGTTCTTTTGTGAACCCCAATTTTAGAGACCATTTATGTATCCAAGGAATAGAAAATTCAATAAAGAAATATATCTGGTCAATTTTATCCAGATTGTAGACATGTTCTGCGTGATATAACTCGTTTAACTGTGGGGATATTTTTGTCCATTCTTTGTATAATTTAAGAAATGGATCTGATAGTATTAGAATTGTTGGACCATGGAAGGACCACCAGTTTGGAATTGGCTCTGAAATATCTTTGCACAAACCTTTATAAATAAAGTATGTCAATGCCGATCATTGTTATAATAGAGCGCTTTATTAAAGTCTTGAATGTTGTCCCAATGAGTGAAATTTATGCGCCAGCCTTTGAGAAAAATCTATTTTTCTGTCATTGTGGTCATCCCCCAATCTTCGACAGATATAATCCATTTAATAACGATTTTTGAAAAGTTATAAACATTCTTGTCTGAATTAAATTCAAAAAAGGCTCAAATTCCGCACTACCTATGGAAATAAGAATAGTCTCATAATAAGTACGGGTCTTGTATGACTCACCTGAAAAATATAAGTTGTTTATCAAGTACTTATGGAGTATCTTCCATGGTTTATTTTGCCTCTGAATCTCATAATTTTCAACAAGAAATATTATTTCTTTGTCCTCTAGTTGTTCATAGGACTTGATATCATCATTGTCCTTGTCTTTAGCGATTGAGGCAAATGTATCACTTTGCCTCTGGGATGCTAAATATGCTTGCAGTTGTCCGTATAACGAACTGTCCTCTGGAATATCATCCAGGTGAATTGAAAGGGATGATGAGGATTCAACTTTCTGGAATACTTTGGAGTTTATCAAACTCTTATTTCCTATTAGTATAACTGGGGAATTAGATAAGGATCCGTATGGCGATCCTTGCGAATATGATCTGCCTGGGGACGATCTTCCCCCGGATGATGATCTTCCTCTTGATCTGCCTCTTCCTTTTCCTCTGGATAGTTGCCATAGAGGGTAAATCATGCTGCAAATGGTATAATAATTCAAGTATATCAAATTCAATTTCTTCATAATCATGCAAAGAAAATTCATCTTCGATCATATCATGGATAAGCTTTTTCGATTATGAGATTTTGTATATCTCAATATAATGGGATCACCTATAAAATGGCGATCAAAGTTTTTTTGGTAAGAAAGGATGCATAGAAATTCATTTTAACTGCGATATTCCCTAGATAAAAAGTCAGCGAAGGAATTATCAATTTTTTTTTTGTACTGAATTTCAAAATCAAAAGGGGCTAATTGAGCTCGCCACCTTGCAAATATTAATTATGAAGCATCATGTTTAAATTCTTTATCAAACATATACTTCACAGATTGAGCATCTGTTTTTATCAAAAACTTTTGGTCGTAAAGATCATCCTGAAATTTCAGAACACATTTAACAATGGTTAGCATTTCATGAGCTACCGTGGCATATATTCTTACTATCATTCCATTTTCCTGAATGAAATCTTATCAGGTATTCAGATTTATTATGGGGATTAACTTGTTTCAGTATTCCGCCATAATCAATATTAGACACATCTGTCTCAATAATTTTTTGCCAAGCCGAATTAGCTAAAGTTAAACAAGGCAAAGAATTAACTCTTTGTTTAATACGTTTAACAAGATTTGTATGATCAGTGGTCCATGGACCTTTATAATCCTTTTTAGCCTAACATATAATGGGGCTAAATCGCGAGATAGATTCTTATAAAAAGGGGATATATAATTCAAACTTTTCAAGAATCTCTGCAACTGAGTCCGGTCAGTAATAACATCAGGAAATTTAGATGCTAAATCAATAGATCGTTGTATAGGAGTAATATTCCCTTGACCAATATTATGTCCTAAAAATTGAACACCAGTTTGAAACAAACTCATTTTTAGTTTAGATATCACCAAACCATTTTGTATCACAATTTTTTTAAGAATATCAAGATGCTTGATATGTAATTCAAATGTTTTAGAGAACACTAAAATGTCATCTATATAAACGATGATGAAATCCATATAAGGATTAAATATATCATTCATTATTTTTTAAAATTCAGATGGGGCATTTTTCAAACCGAACGACGTGACATTCCATTCATATTGCCCAAAGGGGCCATTAAAAGCAGTTCTATAAGTATGCTCTTTGAATAGTTGAATCTGCCAATATCCAGATTTTAAATCAAATTTAGAAAATATATTAGCATCATATAATCGAGACAGTAAATCTTTTTTATTTGAAATAGGATACCTAATCCATTTTAAATATTTATTCAAAGATTTGTAATTTATAACCAATCTGGGAACACCTCATTCTTTTTCTGCTGTATTATTAACATAAAAAGTAGTACATGACCAAGGAGATTTCCAAGGCTTTATCAAACCCTTTTATAACAGATTATCAATCTCTCTTTTGCATAATTCAACTAATTCGGCATTCATTTGGCAAGGTCGTAATTTTGTTGGGATATCATCCTCACAGAAATTATCTTGATAAGGAAAAGTAACAATATGGCTTTTCAGATTTCAAAAAGCACTGTGGTGATCAGCACAAATATCAACAACTATTTATTCGGAAATTGATTTAATTTTTTCCTGTACCTTAGCAGATTTTATTGTATCACAAATATTAATGCTAAGTAATTCAAGCTGTAAAAAAAATAACATGCTTTTGTTTCATATTAATTAAAGCATTAATGTCTCTAGTTACGAGATCTGTAACAAAAGAATAAGATATCTCTTTATTTTGTAAGTAGCCGTAAATCCTTTTGCATCAATATGAGCGTAAAGATAAATAACATTTATGAAAGGGGTTCCAAGTATGATTAGAGGGTATAACTGATTTTTTATCAAAAAGAAGAAATGTAGAATGCATACTTTATTTTGGCAAATATGAGAATCAGGCAATTTATACTCTATATCAAGAGTATGTTCAGATGCGGATTTAACTACATGAGTGATTTTTTGAAAATATTTTGTGGGGATTAATCCTTTTTGGAATCAGCTAACATCTGCTCCACTATCAATCATAGCAATATTAGTTATCTGGAAATGATTATCAATCAAAATTGTACATTTAATATACCGTTTATGAGCAGTAACAATTTGCATCATTCCAAAAAATAATCATTTTTTAAATCAAGAAATTCTTGAACAATGTCATCGTCATTGTTTTCTTCAGAAATTTTTTCTTTTTCTTTGAAAATTTCAGTGGGAGAAAGCATATAGAAAGTCACCTATTAACCTCTGATAAAGAGTATGGCATGAAATAATCAAAAATTTTTACTGTTTTAAAAGGATTACTATCAGCAATTTTTGAAGTACTAGGTTTTGAACTAATAGATAAATTAATAATTTTTACACGTAGCTTCTCACCCAAAACTTCTTTCAAAAGTTCTAAAACATTATCAGAAGTAATAGTTTGTATATTTAAATCTTCAAATTGGGATTACAAATTATAAAATGCATCGTCACAAGTACAGGTATCACCTTTGCAATCAGAACAAGCATTAGTACTATCACTATTAGATAAATCAACTTCATTTTCTGATTTAGATTCACAATTATAATCTAATTCGGATCCTGAGGTGTATAACAACTCATAAACCTGATCATGCAATCCATCAGCAAGACCTAAGGATTTAAGCTTTTGAAGCTTACAGTTTGAAGCAATATGTCCAAAATTACCACATCTGTAACACCTAATTTTGGCAAGATCACGTTTAGACCTATTTTTCATAAATCTAGTAGACTTACGATGGGTTTTCCTAGCCCTACGATCTTCTTTGGATCTATGTCTAGATCTCTTCCTCCTATAAGGTTGATCATCTCTAGAATACTTATGACTTTTCTTCTTAGAAGTCAAAGGTGGTTCAGATATTTCAAATTGAGTACAAAAGTCTCCTATTTGAGATTTCTTTTTAAGCTTATCAATCTTAAGCTATCTAGATAACTTTAACTCATTACACAAGTTCAATCCTTCTTGTGTACATGCTGCTATCAAGTGACCATAGGTGTAATTTTCCCAAGTATCTGAGGGCTCCATCCATACCTATAAGTCAATATCGAAAAAACTAATCGGACTGTATAAGAACTTCATATAGCTTACTGACAGGCCCTTTGTTCGGATAAAAACTCTTATACGGTCAATAAGTTATATAAAATTCTTATATATTTCGGGTGGTTTTTCCAATATTGACTTATGGGTCTGGATTACCGCTAGCCCTCAGATACTTAGGGAAATTAAACCTATGGTCACTTGATAGCAGCATGTACACAAGAAGGATTGAACTTGTGTAAAGATTTAAAGTTATCCAGACAGCTTAAGATTGATAAGCTTAAAGACAAATCTCTAGTAGGAGACTTTTGTACTCAATTTGGAATATCTGAACCAGCTTTGACTTCTAAGAAAAAAAGTCATAAGTATTCTAGAAATGATCACCTTATAGGAGAAAGAGATCTAGATATAGATCCAAAGAAAATCGTGAGGCTAGGAAAACCCATCGTAAGTCTACTAGATTAATGAAAAATAGGTCTAAACGTGATCTTGCCAAAATTAAGTGTTATAGATGTGGTAATTTTGGACATATTGCTCCAAACTATAAGCTTCAAAAGCTTAAATCCTTAGGTCTTGCTGATGAATTGCATGATCAGGTTGATGGGTTGTTATACACCTCAGGATCCGAGGGTTGTTATACACCTCAGGATCCGAATCCGATTATAATTGTGAATCTAAATCAGAAAATGAAGTTGATTTACTTGATTTATCTAATAGTGATAATACTAATGCTTGTTTTGATTGCAAAGGTGATAGTTGTACTTGTGACGATGCATTTTATAATTTGCAATCCCAATTTGAAGATTTAAATATACAAAATATTATTTCGATAATGTTTTAGAACTTTTGAAAGAAGTTTCGGATGACAAACAACGTGAAAAAATTATTAATTTATCTACTAGTTCAAAACCTAGTACTTCAAAAATTGTTGATAGCAGTCCTTTTAAGACAGTAAAAAAATTCTGATTATTTCATGCTATACTCTTTATCAGAGGTTAATAGGCATCTTGCTATAAGCTCTACCCCTGGTAAAGATACTTCTTTTAATGATTTAAAAATTAAACTTGAAAACTTGAAAAAGGAGATTAAATGTCTTAAACAAAATTAGATGATTCGTGATCACAAAATTTTATAAATTGAGAAAGATATTTCTCCCACAGAAATTTCCAAAGGAAAAGATAAAATTTCTAAAGAAAACAATAGCGATGACATTGTCCAAGAATCCCTTGATTTAAAAAATAATTATTTTTTGGGAATGATGCAAATTGTTACTGCTCATAAATGGTATATTAAATGTACTATTTTGATTGATAGTTATTTTTGGATAACTAATATTGCTATGATTGATAGTGGAGCAGATGTTAGTTGCATCCAAGAAGGATTAATCCCCACAATATATTTTCAAAAAATGACTGATGTAATTAAATCTGCATCTGGACATGCTCCTGATATAGAGTATAAATTGCCTAATTCTCATATTTTTCAAAATAAAGTATGCATTCTACAATTCTTCTTTTTGGTAAAAAAATTAGTTATACCCTCCAATCATACTTGGAACCCCTTTTATAAATGTTATTTATCCTTACACTCATATTGATGCAAAAGTATTTACGGCTACTTACAAGAATAAAGAGAAATCTTATTCTTTTGTTATAGATCCCGTAACTAGAGACATTAATGCTTTAATTAATATGAAACAAAAGCATGTTGATTTCTTATAGCTTGAATTACTTAGCATGAATATTTGTGATACAATAAAATCTGCTAAGGTACAGGAAAAAATT
Organism: Capsicum annuum; assembly: GCF_002878395.1. NCBI lineage: Eukaryota > Viridiplantae > Streptophyta > Magnoliopsida > Solanales > Solanaceae > Capsicum > Capsicum annuum. Next base: position 135,118,649 of record NC_061121.1, on the reverse strand, counting down.
AAATTAATTTTCGAACAAATGACTGTTGATATTTGTGCTGATCACCCCAATATTTTTTGGAATTGCAAAAGTCATATTGTTACTCTTCCTTATGAAGATAATTTCTGTGAGGATGATATCCTAACAAAATCATGACCTTGCCAAATGAATGTCGAATTAGTTGAATTCTGCAAAAAAAAGATTGATAATCTATTACAAAAGAGTTTGATAAAGCCTTCGAAATCTCCTTGGTCATGTACTGTTTTTTATGTTAATAACGCAGAAGAAAAAGAACGAGGTGTTCCCAGATTGGTTATAAATTACAAACCTATGAATAAATATTTAAAATGGAATTGGTATCCTATTCTAAGTAAGAAAGATTTATTGTCTCGATTATATGAAGCCAATATATTTTTAAAATTTGAGTAAAATCTGGAGATTGGCAGATTCAAATATTCAAAGAGCATACTTATAGAACTGCTTTTAATGGCCCCTTTGGGCAATATGAATGGAATGTCATGCCGTTCGGTTTGAAAAATCCCCCTTCTGAATTTCAAAAAATAATAAATGACATATTTAATCCTTATATGGATTTCATCATCGTTTATATAGATGACATTTTAGTGTTCTCTAAAACATTTGAATTACAAATCAAGCATCTTGATATTTTTAAGAAAATTGTGAGACAAAATGATTTGGTGATATCTAAACTAAAAATGAGTTGTTCGATTTTTAGGACATAATATTGGTCAAGGGAAGATTACTCCTATACAACGATCTATTGATTTTGCATCAAAATTTCCTAATGTTATTACTGACAGGACTCAGTTGCAGAGATTCTTGGGAAGTTTGAATTATATATCCCCTTTTTATAAGAGTATATCTTGCGATTTAGCCCCATTATATGATACGCTAAAAAAGGATTATAAAGGTCCATGGACCACTGATCAAACAAATCTTATTAAACGTATTAAACAAAGTGTTCATTCTTTGCCTTGTTTAACTTTAGCTAATCCAGCTTGGCAGAAAATTATTGAGACATATGCATCTAATATTGGTTATGACGGAATACTGAAACAATTTAATCCTCATAATAAATCTGAATACCTAATAAAATTTCATTCAGAAAAATGGACTGATAGTCAGAAAAAATATGCTACAGAAGCTCATGAAATGCTAACCATTTTTAAATGTGTTATGAAATTCCAGGATGATCTTTACAACCAAAAGTTTTTGATAAAAACTGATGCTCAATCAGGGAAGTATATGTTTGATAAAGATTTTTAACATGATGCTTCAAAATTAATATTTGCAAGGTGGCAAGCTCAATTAACCCCTTTTGAATTTGAAATTCAGTATAAAAAAAGGAATTGATAATTCCCTCCCTGACTTTTTATCTAGGGAATATCTCAATTAAAATGAATTTTTATACATTCTTTCTTACCGAAAAAACTTTGATCACCATTTTAAGGTGATTCCATTATATAGAGATATATAAAATCTCATAATCGAAAAGGTTATCCATTATATGATCGAAGATGAATTTTCTTCGCATGATTATGAAGAAATTGAATTTGATATATCTAACTTATTATACCAGTTGCAGCATGATTGACCCTCCATGGCAACTAGCCAGAGGAAAAGGAAGAGGCAGGTCAGGAGGAAGATCATCCTTCGGGGGAAGATCATCCCCGCAAGGATCGTCATACGGATCCTCATCTAATTCCCCAGTTATACAAATGGAAAATAAGAGTTTGATAAACTCCAAAGTATCGCAGAAAGGTGAATCCTCATCATCCCTTTCAATTCACCTAGATGATATTCCAGAGGACAGTCCGTTATACGGACAACTGCAAGCATATTTAGCAGTCCAGAAACAAAGTGATACATTTTCCTCAATCACTAAAGATAAGGACAATGATGATATCAAGTCCTATGAACAACTAGAGAACAAAGAAATAATATTTCTTGTTGAAAACTCTGAGATTCAGAGGAAAAATGAACCATGAAAGATACTCCATAAGTACTTGATAAACAACTTATATTTTTCGGGTGAGTCATACAAGACCCGTTCTTGTTATGAGACTATTCTTATTTCCACAAGTTGTGCGAAAATCGAGCACTTTTCTGGATTTAATTCAGATGAGAATGTTTATAACTTCTTAAAAATCGTTAATTAAATGGATTATATCTGTCAAAGATTGAGGGATGACCACACTGAGAGAAAAACAGATTTTGCTCAAAGGCTCCTGTATAAATTTCACTTATTGGGACTACATTCAAGCCTTTAATAAAGTTCTCTATTATAATAATGATCGGCATAAACATACTTGATTTATAAAGCTTTGTGCAAAGATATTTGTAGAGCCAATTCCAAACTAGCTTTTAAACTGGTGGTCTTACCATGGTCCAACTATTCAAATACTACCAGATCCATTTCTTAAATTATACAAAGAATGGACAAAAATATCCCCACAGTTAAATGAGTTATATCACGCAGAACATGTCTGCAATCTGAATAAAATTTACCAGATATATTTCTTTATTAAATTTTCTATTCCTTGGATACATAAATGGTCTCTAAAATTGGGGTTCACAAAAGAACAAATCCCCTATTTATATAGGATATTTTATAATAATTTTTGGAATAAATTGATGCGAAATGATCCCGAGACAAAAAATTTATATGGATAGAAGCTTCTAGACTCTATTGAAAATAGAGTTCGGGAATATATGGCAGCCCCTCGAAAGGATATTATCGAGGATAGAAAAATACAGCACATCGCTAGAAGAATCATTGTACATGAAGGAGATAGTATCGAAATAATAGAGAAATACTTGGAAGAGGTTAGGAGAAATCTACTCTAATCCGTTAATCAACATGATAAGTTGGATACTTCGATGAAAAGTATGACCAGCGATGATAACGCCGAAAAAGATATTCAGGACTCTCAACCCATCCCCTCAGACAAACCACTATCTGAAGATGCCATTGCAAGGACAGAAGAATTTCTTACAAAATTAAAAAGAAAAAATAAAGTATGATATACTGTTTACACAGTGATTACACTGTGCACGGGACCCGAATGCGGAACCCATATTACTGTACATAGATTCCTACACAATAGATACACTGTGTATGGGGCCTGGATGTAGGACCCATAGTATTGTACGTAGATTTGTACGTAGATTCTTTCTCTTTTATATATATAGACGTCTTCATTTGTTAGGGAAGGACGAAGTTTCTTTGGGGGGGTTTCTTTTCTTTCTAAGCATTCTCTCTCTAGCTCTCTTGTACATTTCCTTTCAAGTTTGAATAAAAGCTTGTCGTTAAATACTATTCCGGCCTTGCTTCCAAGCCATTCAAGGTATTTATTAGTTCTTTTAATTTAAGTTTTATATTACTCTCCCTCCCTCTCTAGTCGTGACTATGTCCTGCTAAGCAATTTCATATCTATATTGAAGATCTAACTTCTCTTGTATAATAGCTATGAAAGATCCAAACTCTATCAAAATATAGAGGAATTTCTCTATAGTTTTTTGAATTCATTCTGAAATGGTGGTACAGTCGAAGTTGATACTGCTTTTGCTGGCTTTGTCTACTACTAGAAAACTTTATTTTTTTGACAGCTGATTTAGTCGGAATGTGATCGAAAACAAGGTAGTTCCGACTACTTTCCGTCTATTTTATGGTAGTTGGAATATAGCTTGTCGAAAAAAAGTTTCCGACTACTGTAATCGAAAATTTAATAAATATTATTTAATAATTATAAATTATCCAACTACGATAGTCAAAAATTTAATAAATAATTATTTAATAATTATAATTATTCCGACTACCGTAGTCAGAAATTTAATATATAATTATTTAATAATTATAATTTTTCCGACTACTATAGTCAGGAACTTAATATATAATTATTTAATAATTATAATTGTTTCGACTACGGTAGTCAAAAATTTAATAAATAATTATTTGATAATTATAATTATTCTGACTAACGTAGTCGAAATATTAATAAATAATTATTTAATAATTATAATTATTCCGACTAACGTAGTCAAAATATTAATAAATAATTATTTAATAATTATAATTATTTCGACTACTATAGTCGGAAACTTAATATATAATTATTTAATATATATTATTTAATACCCAGTCTATTCCCACCAAGTGGGATCTGGAGATTATAAACAACATAACTAATGTATTTTTCACAGTAGGATCAAACACGACAAAAAATTATAAATATAACCACGTTAAAACATCCAAAACAAAACATCAAATCAAATAGTTTAAACATCTAAATGTCACAACCAAAAACAAGAACAATAACTACAATCTAATTATCATCAGATCCACTTTCTTCCTCATCATGAAATACTTGAGGCATGTGTTTCTTAACCAACTCCTCAAATTTAGCAAGCTTAGCATCGTTAGCTACACATTGCTGCGTCAATTCCATAATTTGTTTTTTCATCGCTTGCATTTCTTTCATAGTTTGCAAAGTGGAAGAGGAATTGGGAAACAACGATGGACTGCTCAAAGATTGGAGAACCCCTGTCCCGTTCTACCTTTCTTTGGACCACCTACCACAGCTGTCCACATATTAGTCATATCTGCAGGTAATGGTTGGACCATGATACCATCCTCAGAAGTAGGTTGGGTCTTCTAAGCTTTTTTGAAATTCTTCTTGAAAGAAAAATTATTTGTCAGTATGTAAACAAGCTAAGTTGAGTAATAATAAAACAATGTATGTAAAAGTTATTACCTTAAATATGCATCCTTAGCACGTGTTTCGACCCAATCTCCTCTTGTACCGTCCTTTTTCTTCCTATGCGTCTCTTCGTAGACCGCAAGAAAAGCGGGCTCTTTTCCCCCATTTTCATATTCCTTCAAAATATCAGTGCATAAATGCCAAAGAAACTTACATATCATAGAAGTTTTTTGTCCCACAGCTTAATATTGATCAAATTGGGACCTCCTACTACCACTAGCATACACAACTTCTCCTAAGATATGAGAGACTTCTTTGACACCTCTTCTGATCCTGTCTAAAAAAAATCTTTTGCATATAGTTTCTATGGGTTGTATGAGCTTCTTAGGCAAAGTGAACACTTGGGACCAGAATGTTTGTATAGCAAACAACACACTTTTTGTATAGCAAACAACACACTTTTTAACAACTCTGTTTTGCCATTGAATAAAAGACATCACATTCAAATTTCTTTAGTTATGTTCATGACATGATTGGGCTAACCTTTGTTTCTAAGTACTGTAACAATAGCAAAGCATGATTACTTCTATTGAAATTCGAGGGAAGTATAGAACTGTTAATTGCATATTAGTAAAAATATGTAACCAATATTGCCTTAGAGTAAGCAATGTATATATACATATAATACAAGAAAACCATAAAAACAAAATAGAAAGGACATATATACAGAAGTAGATAGCAGAGAAAAGTTGTTAAAATCCAGAGAGACTTAAAGAATTGCCAAGCAAGAAGATGGTGGAAGTTGGAAACGAAGAAGCTGCAAAAGATAATAGAACTACATTGAAAACAAAAGAGAGAAAGTGGCAAATGTGGATATTCAATTGTAGATTAGAAGAGATATATTTACCAAAAAAAAAAAGATTAGAAGAGATATAAAGAGACGTGTCTAATAAGCAAGTGATGCTAAATGTCTATAGTACATTCAAATAAAATTGAAATGACACTAAGCCGACATGTTAAACAACATCTATAGTCATGTTTCCAATATAGTAGAAATTCTTCATCATTTTAAATATGAAACTATTGTACAACACTATTTTTTTTAATTTATGAAAATCTAACTAATTTCCTGTTTGCTCAACATTGGTCAAACAACCCTAGAATAAGCAAAATGCTCAAGGGAATAAAATGGACATGATCAATACAGCTCCATCGCTCCGGCCAAAGGCATGTAAATGGAAAAAGAAGTAACTCAATGATCTGTATTGAGATTACTAATCAAGAGAATGTGCAGATCTCTTCTTCTAAGAATATACTGGCTGATAGTTTAGATAATTCTTTGATCAAACATCCTAAAATAATATATATGACATTATTGTCCGTGTGAGATCTATCACCCGAGATAAATGTATGAACTGTGTCTCCTACGTATACCCAACAGCAACCAGCAGTTTTCTTGGCCTCTCTTCCTCTCATCATTTTCCTTACCCTTTCCATCTCATTCCATTTCCCCTCCGAGGCACAGATTCCAGCCAACTGTGCGTATAGACCCATTCCCTCCCTCAATTTGCAATAGCTTATCCTCAGCAGCTTTTGCAAGTTCAGCATTTCTGTTCATTTTGAAAGCATTTAAAAATGCCCCCAGAATTATAGCATCCGGTTCCATAGGCAACATTTCCATCAAGCTTACTGCCTTGTCAAGTTGATTTGCCCTTCCATAGAAGTCTATCATACTTGCATAGTGGTCGAATCCAGGTGATATTTTATAATCTTGGGTCATGGAAAAGAAATACACTTCTCCTAATTTTACTAATCCATGGTGCCAACAAACTGATAGAAGGGCAAGGAAAGTGACCTCATCAGGTTGGAAACCTTGCTCTGTCGTCTGACTGAAAAGCTGAATAGCTTTATTTTCGTACCCGTGGAGAGCATAACCAGCTATCATGGTATTGTAAAGAATAGTATCTCTATCAACATCCAATTGAAAAATCCTTCGTGCATATGTTACATTTTCGCCATTTGAGTACGTATCAACCAACAAATTTGAAAACTTAGCATCCATTGCGGTGCCGGTTCTTAGTATACATGCATGTATTTGCTTCCCATAATTAACTATAATTATGGCCTTCCTTCTATACCCCTTGATAAACTCATGACTCATTATGATGTTACCACAAATGAGTCTACCTAGTACAAAAGCATTTTAACTATAATCAACTATCATTTAACACAGGTTACATCTTGGAGGTCAATAGCATTTAGCTACTATTGAATATAATTTTTACCCAACTTGGAGTTGAGGTCAATTCCATAGAGAATGAAGACAGTAGGTTCACTTTTGAGTGTTGAAAGTGACTAAGTATTCACGAAGCTAAATATCTCATCCATGACAGTGTAGAAGTGTTCTTTATTTGGCAAGAGATTAGTACTGATTAGAACATTGAACTGAATCAAACAAATCAGAAATTTAAGCTAATATTACCTGTCTTAGTCGGTGGGTAGCGAAACTCATCGAACCTCCAGTGTTCAACTAGCCACCCTTTGAAGACGCTCTATTTGTCTTAGCTTGTCCCTCTCTGCCCTATATTTAGGAGTATCCCATTTTTTCAAGAACTTGACCCACACATCAGCATTCAGCCAATCAGGTTTTTCCAAATTCTTCCATGCCTCATACAAGTGTTCTTTGATCCGTAGAGCTACTTTCAACTTGAAAATGCATTGTATTTCATTTTCATGACAAGAATTTCATGCACACTTTGTCAGCAAAATAGTTTAATATAAAGTCATGAAATAAGTTGATGGATACAAACGTAAATTCATCATTGATAGCATACTAAAATGGTAAATTATTTGATTTTGATTATACCACAAACTGTTTCCACATAAGAATTCTGATGTCAAGTTGAATCTCGTTCCAACTACCCCACGGCTCCGTGTAAAATGGTTTAATTGCTTCTATAACCATATATCCGGTGCTATATAAGGGAATGAACCTGCAATAAAATTATATTAAATTATCTTAGCTTTCACAAAAATTAAAAGTTATTGAAAAACATAAGGATTACTTACCCATTACCATCAGGGACGATAATTAGCCTTCCGTTGCCGTCATATTCTACTACCTCTTTAAATTTCAGAATCTGGGTAGCGGCTGTTGGAGCATTAGACGCTGTAGCACTATCAATGGATGGCGATGTTGAGGTGCTAGGACCTCCAATTTTCATTCCAGAAAGGCTAGGTGTGGATGATGTTGAAGGTACATACGAAGAACTACTACACAGACTATTTTGGGGAGATGGATGGAACTGGTGGGGCGGTGGGGGCATGAAAAATGCATTTGGTAGTGAAATAGTTGCCCTTGGAGGAGGAAGAATATTTGTAGTAGCTGGTTGAAGAGTTGTGGTAACAGGTGATGGTGATGGTGTTGTATATTGACCCGTGGGAAGATTATCAGGTCCTTTCTTAGCTTTCTTACGCCGTTCATTATCATGACCTTTTGATGCCATTGATTTTCTTTATTAACCACCTGTAAAAAAAAAAAGAACAACCAAATTGAACAAAACAGACAACACACAGAAATATGCCCATGCCATCACACATAAACTATACAACATTTCATATGGAAACTATACTCAAGCCACCCAGAGTATCATCCCTATATTCCATAAGCAATGAAATTCCAGAATAGAGTAACCTATAAACGTGGTGTTGCTTAAGCAATTCGATTCTCTAGGAAAACGATACAATAAGTTTTGAGTTATCTAAACTTCCAGTAAATTGAGTTACCATCTGTCTGCAACTTAATACAGGAACAAGTAGCATAAGTCCAACTTAGCATAGTCTAATTAGTCAAAGGGGAAGTATACAATGCCATTCTTGAGTATAAAGTCATAAAAATGACTCATTGAATTTTACGCCCCCTAAAATCTTGACAATGACGGACCTTGCCATAGGCAGAAAGTTCAAGAAAATATCAGCCTACAATAGCATAACCATATCAGTTCCTGCAATGTCGCTTATAGATAATAAAGAGGAATTTGAACTCAGACAGAAAGGTGTGTTATAATATATTCCTAATAGCAAAGCACTTCAGCACCAAAAGATATTCGAGTAACATAAGAGTCATAAAATGACGTGAAAGTTACTACCAGTTGCATATGAAAACAGGCAATTCCAACTCCAACAGGCAAAAGTACACTACCAAACAAGTACTACTCTATAGTTGAGATAATACTTCGGATGCAAAGAAAAGGCTCCACAGTGATAACCAGGGATAGCAAATAATAGTATGACAGGTTGATCAAAACAAAGGATCAATTGATGCTAGCACAGAAGAGCTAGAAAGGGTTTCTAAGATCATGAAAGCAGCAAACATCATATAGATTTAATAGTTATTGGACATAGTAGAAGCAATTATCTTAAGGAGATTCGTGACTTCAAATAATATGAAGGCGTCAGTGTATATCAACACCCAACAACAACAACAAACCCAGTGTATTCCCACCTAGTGGGGTCTGGGGGGTAAGATGTACGCAGTCCATACCTCTACCTCTGAAGAAGTAGAAAGGCTGTTTCCGATAGACCCCCGGTACAAGGCACGAGATACCACACAAACACATAGTAAAGCACAGCACAAGATTACATAACATAAATACGGCACCCATAAGTAATATAAAACAGAGGAAAGCACACAGATTCATAATAAAACATGGAACACGGACTCATAACAAGAATAAAACTCCCACCAAGTAATTCCCTACACTAGCGACTCAAACCGGCCCTAGTCCTCTGCCCTAATTCGCGTCCTCCAGACCTTCCTATCTAGGATCATGTCCTCGGTGAGCTGTAACTGCTCCATGTCCCGCCTAATCACCTCATCCCAGTACTTCTTCGACCTACCCCTACCCCGCCTAAAACCATCCAACGCTAGCCTCTCACACCTACGGACCGGAGCATCTATGCCCCTCCTCTTCACGTGTCCGAACCATCTCAATCGGGCTTCCCGCATCTTGCACTCCACTGGAGTCACACCAACCTTCTCCTGGATAGTCTCATTCCAAACTCTATCCCCTCTAGTCAGCCCACACATCCAGCGCAACATCCGCATTTCTGCCACCCTCATTTTTTGGATGTGGGAATTCTTAACTGACCAACACTCCGCTCTATACAACATGGCCGGACGGACTACCGCCCAGCAGACCTTAATTCTGGCTAATGCATCTGCTTAGAACTCAAATAACACTATGACATCCAAGATTATATGCCATATGCTACTTGACTTGGAATAGGATCAGAACAGACCCAAGAACTAACCTTGATGCAAAGACAAATCTTAATGAAAATCCAGCATGGTACCTACGTACTGTAGACACCTAATTTTGTCCCTCTCGAAGTTAAATTTTATTTATTTTTAGTTTATCTTACCACGTATCCTTACCCATTCTATACTTTCTCCACAAGAAAACAAATTCAACAAATCCTAAGAAATTAAATCCCCAATCCCAAAATATTCCTTTATCCTAACTAATTTTTACACCTCATCCACACCCTACCCCCACGTCACCACTATCCTACCCAACCCCGTAACCCATACCCTACCCCTACCCCTACCCCTTTACACGTTTTTTTACACATAACAGAAAAGGGGAATAAGGAACACATCACAACAAAAATGGAAAGGGGACCCACATTGTATACACCACACAGAATACTCACATAGACTCTTTTATTTTTGCTCAAGACAAAAAACCCACATATATAATACACACAGATCTCACAATAGAATGGGGCCCCCACCACTAACAGACTCAACATACACACACCTTCCCTTGAAGACCGACTTTATCACCCATACACCATTACCTCAGGAAATACACTCTCCTCTATCTCCATTGTCTTCTTATACACATATTCACGCACCACTGATTCACACACACCTCACACGCAGACCTCAACAGAGGAGAACACGCATACACACGGCTTTACACGCACAACTTTAATTTCCACGAGAGAACACACATCACGCACACACTGACTACACCGTCACTCAGAGCTCACGCATGCACAGATCCAAAAATAGAGATGAACACACACTCACATACCAATATTACCCATGCCACATCACCGAAAAAGGGAGTTTGGGAAAGAAATTGGGAGAAGAGAGAGATACTTAAGCAAGAGAGGAGAGAAAAGAGACACGGGCTGATTGTTTCGGCGAAGTCTTCACCGAAAAATGCCACTGCTGCCTAAATTTTGGTCCGTCCACTATCTTTCATCCTCGTCTGAGCTCACCGGAGCTCCGACGCTGAGAAAACAATAACTCCAATTGAGCCAGCTTCGAAAACTCATTAGAAAATGTTAAGTTTAGGTGTTTGTCATGTTTTCCGTTGTGGGACACTACCTTCTTTATTATCAGTTTGGGGTTTAGGTTCTATTCGCCTCAATCGATTCGTCGGAATCAGTTTCAGGTTTCAATTTTTCATTACCGAGGTTGGAGTTTTTTCGTCTTTGAGGTTTCTACTCGGGATATTCGTACGCGGTTTTTGTCTTTTTACTCGATTGATATTTGAGTTTGAAAGTTATAAATCGAGGTCCAATTCTACTCTTTCTCTATTTTTATTTTATTATTTGTGATATTCGATATATTGAATGGAATATTGTGTGTTGGTTGATCTCTGTTGGTGATGAATAATTGATTGTGAATTGTCGAAAATAGTAGTGTGATTTGTTATGTTTGAATTTTGATTTAAAATTAGATTGGGGTGGAATTGAGAATTGAAATCAATCATAAGTGAATAGTGTTTAGTTTGATTCATTATTTGTTGGTTTAATTCAGAATAAACTTTGACATCATTAAAATTGATAATATCATGTTTTAGGGTGAATTAGTAGGCAAACACTAAGCAGGGTAAGCAAATTTAAGAATCAAAATTTGTTGAGTGTTTGAATATGTGCGTGGATGGTTCGTTCTACTTTATCGTACAAAAATTAAAATTGTGCTCATTTGGCCAGAGAATGCCTCGAGGGATTTGAATTAATTTATTCGGGGAATGTCCCGACGTATCATGTATGCAAAGGAGGTTCGTGATGAAGGCCTGAGTCATTGGGTAAAACATTGGAGCCTAGTTTAAGATTAGTTTAGAATAGGATTTATATTTCTGTATTTTTTTATTTTTTAGGACTGAATAACTCGAACTGGACATTATTTTGGTTCTGTACTTTGATTAATTTGTTCGTTGCTTGTTTTATGTGTTTTATGTGGTTTATATATTCGTTGTGTCAAATTAGTCGATATCTTCATCAAGCGATCGTGGTTGAACCACGGGACCAAGGGGTGCCTAACACCTTCCCCTCGATTAACAGAATTTCTTAGCCAGAATCTCTGTTCGAGGATCAGTTTAAGTCAAATCGTTTTGAAAAAGGATTTTCAAAGGTTACTTGGCATATCCGATTTATGCCAAGTGGCGACTCTGAGTTAATTATAAAAATGCATCCCTTTCAGAACAAATTTTCTTCTTTTGTCACTTTAATAATAAAAACTCTTTCGAACATAAAATCATATCTTTTTGGTTAAAAAAGGGGTGTGACAACTCCGGCGACTCTGCTGGAGACTTTTTCGGAGTTGTATCGGCTTAGTTTGACATTATGGGTGTATAACATTGTTTGTGTTATCGTTTGAATTTATTTTGTAACACCCCGTATTCAAGTACATGTATTGGCGTATTCAAGTACGTGTATTGATCTTATTTATATGGAATTAATTTAATTTAATTTTATTTATACCGAAATTTGCCCGTCGATGGTTCCATACGAAGGTTATTGAATAAGCTTTCCAACGATATAAAGATTTCCAAAAACGAATAGGTTTTGGATATAATCGAGCACGTTCGAAACTATAAAACGGTGGCCGGGATATTGGGAATAGTAAATGTGCAGAAAAATTTTCTGCACACAAACTACTGAGGCCAGCCAATTTTTTGGGTCAACTTTGAATGATCATAACTCCCTTAATATAATGAACTGGAGAGCTGCGGCGTATGAAAAGAAAGATCTTTGAGTCTTCTTTTCAATGCAATTGGTTTCATCCAAATCCAACGTCTAAGTAAGGAGTTATACTCGTTTTACTTCAGCCTCTCAAAACATATTTTTAGGGTCAACTTCAAACGATCATAACTCCTTGTACAGGACGAACTGAGTGACCTACTTTATATGAAATGAAAGCCCTTTGAATTATCTTTCCAACGATACCAATTTCACCCAAATCTGATATCGGATCAAAGAGTTATGGTCGATCTACTTTAGCTTATCAAAACAGTCCACCAAAGGACAGATTTGACATTATTTAAATTTTAAAGGCACTTTGATCATTCCCTATGATATTATGGACGGGAATACATGTATATGAGTTCAAAAACTCATTTTCATCATCAATCATTGAGAAAGAACAAACCCTAGCCAAATTTGACCTTTAAATTACTTTTGATTCAACCGTAGAAATTCCAAAGTAATCCGATAACTGCGTTTGTCATCTCGAGAGCTTCGAACGGCACCTATTATTTGTGCAAACAGGATTGCATAATCAAGAGGTGAATTCTAAGGTATGAATATTGTTTGCCTTTGTTCTCTTCCATATGTATATGTGTGATAGAGGATTATATGTATTGGTTGTTATTGAAAGGTGATGGAAATAGGGTTATGGACTATTTTGCATGGTTTGGTTGTATTAAATTGTGGAAGGAGGATATGTTAATTGGGTTATGGAAGGTGGATATGGTAATTGAGTTATGGAAGGTGGATATGGTGATATACTATTGAATTGATGATTATTTATGTCTATGGCTCAATTTGGTTTAATGGATTGGTTTGAAGGATAAATGAATCCAAACTTGATATTGGAGGATGTTGTATGAATATGCATGACATGTAAATGTAATTGGAGTATAAGAAGGCTAAAGTGACACCCTTTATGGTGTAATTAAGGCTTACTACTTAACCACTAGTTTGGTGAATTCAAATAATTGAATTGTGACGTTTGGTCGCTAATACTAGATTGCTATATATGTTCATTGTAGATAAGTAATCCGAAAAGACGAGAAGTCCATTTGGGACTAGTATTGAAGGTTGACAGTCAGGTATGTAAAGCATACTCTATACCATATCTTTGGCATGAAAGTGAACAATTGTTCTATTAAGAAAGTTTCCAAAGTTATTCAATAACATGTGATCCATAATGGTTTTGTATGATGTCCTACGTTACCAATGAACTTGTTCCCATCCTACAAGATGTCAAGACATTCCAATACTTACTTGTTTTCCAAATCTTACATGTTTATTGCACTAATGGATGTCAGAAGGTATCCGGTTACTCAAACAAGATCCATGTGCTATTAATGACTCCAAAACGTTTCATTGATATACCAATAAGTTCCTACTTCATTGTTATGGCATTGATGACTCCAAAACACTTTATTGATGTGCCAATGAGTTCTTACTTCATTGTTATTGCATTGATGGTCTATTTATATGTCTCTTATTGATGTATCATTGTTTCAAAGTATCAAAAATGTGGTGGCGACCAAAATAACAATCTCAAAAATTAATTGAACTAAGTGATGGAAGTTCTCTCTTATCGGGTGGTATCCCATGGGCATAAGCCTATCATGGGTCGATCCCTAGTTATGTGTTTATGGGTGGTATCCTAGGGGCATAAGCCTAGCATGGGTCGATCCCAGTTGATATGTACTGGAGGCAGCCTAATGGTCACAGTACAGTACAGTAATGATTACAAAGATGATAAGAACGAAGGTAAAGTGATTGAATAAATACAATGTACAGGTTGTCACAAGTTCTAGTAAGTGTGGTCCACTTCTATTATGATTTATTCACTTGTTTCTGATTTCTATTGAGCTCCTATATCATATGTAATTATCTACAGCTTTACATACTCAGTACATATTTCGTACTGACAACCCCCACGGGGGACCTGCATTTCATGCTGCAGGCACAGGTACCTCAGCTCATACACCGCACAAGTAGGAGCCAGGATATCTAGCTGCTTTTGGTGAGCTCCAGTTTGCTTCGGGGCTTTCCGTGTTATATCCAGTCACTTTTGGTATTGTATAGAAGTTAGTTATATGGCGGGGTGTGTCCCGACCTTAGTTAAACTCTGTGTATTGTCTAGAGGCTTTGTAGACCTAATGTACAGTCAAGGTGGTGTTTTGTTAATAGACGTGATGACTCCAACAGCCAAGTATTGTATATACATATATATGTGTGCTCGAGCTTATACAGGTGATTATTTCCTTTTATATGCGACATGATACTGTCCGAATTTCGGGTTGTCATAGAGGTATGCCTGGGAAGTATAAGGTTATGAGATGGTTCTCTCGGACCTCCTCGGTTACGGGTGCCAGTCCGCCTCAATAGGATTTGAGGCGTGACATATTTTATCATTGTTGAGTGTCTACGTGCTACGTGTTTACAGACTTCTTATGTGTTACCGCTTTATATCTGATATCATTTGCATAATCCAAGTCAATTATTTATGTAACAAGTCCCGGAGTGCACGTCGTGAGCACGAACTCTAGTTGAGTCACCCTAATTTTAGGAGGGGGAGCCGTCAGACGTATGGAGTGGGTGGAAAGCAAAGCAGCCACTATCGACCATATGCTCCCCGAACGGCCTTGTTAGTGGATCTAAACGTAGGTCAGCCTTTAGGTCATGCTTATCTGCATCATATTGAAACCTAGCGGGACCGACTTAGTCCTTCGTAGGAGACTCACCCATAAAGCATCTCTACGTGCTAATTGTTACATTTTTTAGGATAATGGGGTCATTTGACGGACTGATTTAAGGGAAAACATCTGTTAGAAGTAAAGTGCGTAGGCAATAAATGTTGAAAAAAAATGAAAAGTAAAAAAGGTGAATCAAAAAGAGAGATTCATATTTTATTTTTAGAGTTCTTTATGGCTTTTGTTTTTCACAACTAAAAAAAAAACAAAAAAAGCGGTAGTTTTCCAAAAAAAAAATAAAAAATTCTTGCCCCACATCCCTTTTCACGTTAACTCATAAGTGATAGGGCAGGTTGTAACTTCTCTGTAACTTCCCTTACTCATCTCTTTTATATGAGTTGGGTCACCCCACATGGAGCGGCACATGATCCAGACCCAGTATCCGACAAAGTTAAACATACTATATAGGGCTAATGAGCTGAATGCCTCTAGAGGTTTTCAACCTTTGAGAGAACGGTAGTCAAAGACCCTTCGAATTTCCTTTTTAGTAGTTCAGGTGCAAATGAGAGAGGAGTTTCTACTTCTTGGTTTTTGTAGTTAGAGGATTTCATTGGTAAATACTAGTATAAATCATGAATAGACTGTGATGTACCTTCTGCTTATATGCTAGAATGAAATATGCAATTAAATTTTAGGAAATCATCAATAATGACGCTTGAGCCGGGGGTCTATCGGAAACAACCTCTCTACTTCTTCGGAGGTAGCGGTATGGTCTGCGTACATCTTACCCTCCCCAGACCCCACTTAGTGGGAATACACTGGGTTTGTTGTTGTTGTTGTTGTTGTCAAAAATCAAAAACCATCAAAAAGATTTTTCTTTTGTTTCTTTAGTGAGAATTCACAATTCGAAAACTCCAAAAAGATTTTTTCAATAGGAGTTTTTTATAAAAAAAAATTTAAAAAAATGGTAGAATTTTTGTACATTTCATATAACGGAAATACCAAAAAATAAATTTCTTTCATAGTTGTTGGTGTCAGTTTTATGTGAAGTGTCTAATTAAAAATCTCAAAAATATTTTATTGACTTTTTCATCGTTTGTCCTTGGTCGTGTCTCCTAAGTCAAGGTTTAGTTTGTTATTTAATCCTTAATTGACCAATCTGGACGAACTACGCACCCCTGATTCTCCTCTTTCAGGAGTGAGATACGTAGGCAGCCTATTGTTGATTTGGGGATCTTATTTGAAAAATCCAAAAAGATTTTCTTCATTCTTCATTTAGAGTAGGTGTTTCATATACATATTTAAAGGAAAACTACAAAAAGATTTTCTTTAATAGTTTCAAGTTTTATCGTCATATGTAATTCAAAATTGAAAACCCCCAAAGATTTTTCTTTGGTAATCATAAGTTTTATTTTGTATAGAAATCCAAAAAAAATTCAAAAAGATTTTTTTTCACTTTTTATTAGAGTAGGTGTTTCATACATATCTTTAAAAGAAAACTACAAAAAGAGTTTTGTTTAATAGTTTCAAGTTTCATTTTCGTATGAAATTCAAAATCGAAAATCCAAAAAAAAAATTCCTTTGGTAATTCATAGATTTTATTTTGTATAGGGATGTTAAAGCTAAAAAATTCAAAAAGATTTTCGTCAATTCTTTTGAAAAATTGTTATTTTCTTTTCTTCTTAAAGTTTCAAGAAAAGAAAGAGAGTTTTATTAGCCCTTTTGTGGCCAAACTTTATGAACTACGCACACCTGATTCTCCTCTCTCAGAAGTGAGATACATAGGCGCCCTTCTTGGGTTCAATGATCTTTTCAAAAGAAAAAAAAAGGAAAAAGAGGTTTTAAAAAAAGTGTTAAGGTGGTTGGTTTGTAGCATTCTGGCTGGTCCTCCACATCACACCAAATATAAGGAATGTTTAACTGTGTCCAACAAGGATATAGAGAGTGACATCAAAGATCAGACAAAGAGTCAAAAAATGGGTGTTTAAAGTAAGAGACTTCGAGACTAAGACAACAAATTATGGAAATGTATCGAGCTTGGGCCGGTCAGCTGCCTCATCTATTCCCCACTATTGACCCTACAAATATCTTGATCTTACACCAAAATCATAAAGTTAGTTTCCTACTGTTGTTGATGCACCGCAACATGACTCAGAATTCTTTCCAAACCAAAAATATCTCAATACTTCCACCACTTTTTATCTAGCTCCTCAATATAAGCCTGCTACATTCACAACACTTTATGTCGTCTGTAGTTTTGTTGCTCAATCCTCTACTGAGGCTTCTACATTGGCTAGCCACCCAACGGTTGTGCTTCCCCATGATGCTAGTGGACCTATATTCAATACTCTTGGTGATCATTGCTATACTCCTGAGCCTACTTTTAAGCTAACTGGACCACCAAAATTTCTTAACAATAAGCCTAGTATGCCAGAAAAGCCATAGAAAATGATGGGGAAAGTGAAGAGTGTAGAAAATGATATGAAAACTTTCTTGGAACTTGTGGGCTATGAAGATGTTTCAGATAAAAACTGGGGCATATTTTCAAGTGTTAACCTTCCTCCAAGCTTAGAGACATCAAAATTTGGTGAGCCTGATGGACAGAAGGATTCTGTGAAATATTTGGGACGATATTACAATCATTCAAAGGAAGCTGAAGGAAAGAAGAAGAAAATGTACCTATTGTCATGCCAGGGCTAAAGCAGAGTTTGAGAGGTCAACTCACCAACACTGTCAGCTTCAATCCCGAGATTACATATCAAATTTACTTACTCATCTGCAACAAGGTTCCTCTTTTCAAAATCTAAGGAATTCCATTCCTCTTCCTCAATGTCCTTTGAACAATGTACAATTGTATACTCATCCGTCTTCTTATCCACAATGGCATACACCTGTCCCTTAACATCGTCCTCGGCCCCCACAAATTCACTAAAGAACTTCTAAATCCAAGTTTTATCCACGGCCAGAATTCGCAAAGAGGAGGAAGGAAAAGGATAATTTCACTCATATTGAGGAGTCCTATGCCAGTGCATGATTACCTGACTCACATTTAAGAAATTTTGACCCTAATGTACGGTGTGCATATCATTTTGATGTTCAGGATCATAGTACTGAAGATTGTCGTACTTTGAAAAGAGAAAAAGAAAAGATGATTTAAGCAAAAAATAATTGTAGTGCAAAACATTAGCACCTCAACCGTCCCACAGAGTTCTTCACCAGTATATGGTACTGCACAATATGTGGGAGGCAATGAGTTAAGCATGGGGATCTAGAACTTATTTATTAAAGAAATATGTCTAACAGTGGTGGAAGCTCTAGTCATGCTGATATGCAAACCAGTTGCTAGTATGTCAGGCTGAGCAATTGAGAAGTCACCCCTCTCCCTATTAGGAAGAGGTCTGGTAGTTGGTTTTATTTTCTTTTCTGTTTTTTGAATTATTTTAGGGTTGTAGTTCGGTATCTATCTTGTTTTGTTCCTTTGTTTTTTATGTTCAAACCCTCTATCTTTTATTTCAACTAAATGAAGTGTCCCTGTCCCATTTGTGTTTAAATAGGTGTTTGTTTTCTTTACGCAGCACATTTGATGTTGGCTCTAGTGATATGACATGCTTGCGGAATTTTCAGCTAGATCTTAAAATTCAATTTGAGCATTAATTTTGAATCAGAGGGCTAAAATTAGAAAAAAAAAAGGGGCATTCGAGAAATTAATGGAGTGTTGACACATTTGGTGACCATATTGAAGCCTTCTTTCAAAATTAAGGCAATTATTTTTAGAATTACACGAATAACTTGGCCATCAATTGAAAGACATGCCTCAATTAGGTCAAAATGTGTGATCCTACAACAAGAGAAACAAAAAGATAATCAATTTCACGAAGGCATGAGTCATTCAATGTGAGGGATGTACAACAAAGGTGGAGTTTGTAGAAGAAGTAGCGACGCACATGTTCAATTAAAATTAGTGATGTTAAAGTGTGACAAATGATCTTCATCTCCCACTTTTATATTGCATGCTATGTACTTGGCATTTTCAATGATTGATATGACGAAGGCATTTTATTCCGTTATCCAATCATTGTGTCATTCTTTGTTTACCCCATTTGAGACTTAGTTTTATTTTCTTTCATACACCTCTTTTGGAATCAAGATAGAGTCAGCAAAACTTAAAAGAAAAGTGTCGAGCAAAATAATAGAGTCAAGGAAGTTTTAAAAAAAAAAAAAGAAAAATTTGTCCAAAAGGAAAGAAAAAGAAGTGTCAAGAAAAATAGAGTCGAAAAAAGTATCAAAGATAAAAGAAGTCAATAAAAGAGAAAAAAAAATGGAGTCAAGCAAAAAAATGAGTTGTAGGAACTACGTGTGACCTGATTCTCCTCTCCCGGGAATGAGATACATAGGCTGCCCTGCTCGAGGCTCGGTCCAATCAAATAAACAATTTAGAGTCACCTAGCCAAAAGAAACTGGGGCATGGGTTAATCCTCATTATTTGAGTCGATTCCAAAAGTTGTAAGTCATACCCCACTTTAAATGTCGTTTGGGTCTCATGTCAACCTTTCTTTCTAACCTTATCCAAAAGCCAAGTTAAAACCAAAGAAAGACCTTCAGGTCAATCTTTAAGAATGTTAAGGCTAAACATGCAATGGATATGATGACACATTTTAAGAAGTACTTGTCTTCCTCAGTATAAGAAATCAGGAGAGAAATAAAAATGAGAAAGTCTTATTGGTGAAAACCCTCAAGGGCACCATAAGGCGATAGTATGTTGAGAGAGATAAAAATGAGAGTCTTATTAGTAAAAACCCTCACGGACACTGTAAGACATTTGTAAGTTGAGAGAAATAAAAATAAAAGAGTCTCACTGGTGAAAAACCCTCACGGACACTGTAAGGCAATGGTGAGTTGAGAAAAAAAATGAGATAGGCTTGTTGGCGAAAACCCTTCAAGGCGCCACTAGCCAAATGAGGTTATAAATCCAATTGACCCAAGGAAGTAACTCAGTTTCAGGGCCACTAACTCAAGAACAATTGGTAGAAAGTTCGGATGAAAGATCGGGCAGCTTAATCCAAATGCATGGCATAATCATTAGAGTTGACTGTCATTCTTAGATAAATTTTTCATTTCTTTGTTTCAAATGGGACATTCATTGTCTTTTTTTTCTTGAGTCAGTCGTGCAAATAAAAATCATTGTCATTTTTCTCTTGTCTTTGAGTCAAGTCCATGTCAAAACAATTGTGAAAAGATTTCAAAACTGGCTACCAACTTCTTCAATTACACAAAGCAAGACAAAGGGCCAGCACATGAAAAAAAGAAGATTGCAAGTCAGAACAAGGCATACAGAAGGTTGTTATCAACATACAAATTTAGGGTATTCACGGAAATACCAGGGTTTAAAGAGGATTGTCTGAGAAACATAGCAAAATAGAGATACTGTTGTTTGTTTTAGAGTCACTCTTAATATTCTGAGTTTGGATCAATGGTGCAACAAGGCAATGACAAATGCTAATGATTAGAAGCAAGATCTAAATGGGACAAGTGCAAGAGAAATCTCCTCAAATGCCAAAGTCGCAAGCCAACCACCCTGTTTTAAACTCACAAGTTTTCTTTGTATGAAACAAGAATAGTTGTTGCCTTCAAATCAAAGGCTTCAAAGCACAAATATCCAGCGGTGTAATTCCTCATTTCTGCAAATGCAAAAGCAGTGTTGCTGTACAGGTTTGGAATTCGCAATTATAGTAAGACTCATCATCTTGTACCCTAAGAGACACATTCCTTAATTTGGGACTTTAATGTCTCACGGCTAGGAGGTGCACTTCCTAATTTGAACTATTAATTCTAAAAAAATGCACTTTTAGCAAGAACCTTTCACTTTCATTCTTAAGAGAGGGAATTGTTGGTCTCATTCATTCAATTTTACCCTCAAAAGGTATATTTGTTGATCAGAATCTCGATTCATCTTTGCATTATTCTCTTTTGCAAGTAGTTGTGATTGGGTTTGACACTCGCAAAAGCTTTTGATGAAAATTGGGGCAAAAATTAAAATTAATTCATATTATGGAACTTCACTTTAGGATCCTCCTAAAAAGTGAGACTTTATTTTTCTGACATATGGAATCTTTCTTTATCATAATCATTATTTGGGATAATTTTTGTTCTAGCTTTGATTTTGATTTCAGGAGCTCGCCTAAAGAACAAGAGCTAGAAAATTGCAAGTCGGAAGGCCCGTCCGAAGAATAGGGGTGATAAAATTAAAGTTGGGAGCTCGCCCAAAGAAGAGAGCGAGGAAATTGCAAGTTGGGAGGCCCACCCAAAGAATAAGAGTAATGAAATTAAAAGTCAAGAGCTCGCCTGAAAAACAAGGGTGATCAAAATGTAAGTCGAAAGGCCCGCCTGAAGAATAGGGGTGATAAAATTAAAAGTTGGGAGCTCACCCAGAGAACAGAGCGAGGAAATTGCAAGTCGGGAGGCCCTCCCAAAGAATAGAGGTGATGAAATTGAAAGTCAGGAGCCCTCCTGAAAAACAAAGGCGATGAAATTGCAAGTCGGAAGGCCCGCCCAAAGAATAGAGTGATGAAATTGTAAGTCAGGAGCCCGCCTGAAGAACATGGTGAAGAGTTGAAAGTCAAGCAACAAGGTGAAAAAGTTAAAAGTCAAGCAACAAGGTGAAAAAGTTAAAAGTCAAACAACAAAGTGAAGAAGTTGAAAGTCAAGAAACAAGGTGAAAAAATTGAAAGTCAACAAATCGAAAAATAGCAAGTCAGGAGCCCACCTGGAGAACAGGGTGAAGAAATTTAAAGTCAAGCAACCAGGTGATGAAATTGCAAGTTTAGAGCCCGCCTGAAGAACAGGGTGATGAAACTCAAGTCAAGAGTCCAAAAGAAATTGTATAGATAGGATTTTTGTAATTTTATTTATGTTTTAACTTGTAATTTTTAGTTTGATGTAATGACAAAGCCGCGAACTGAAACCTCGACAGGGCTTCACTCGACCCTCTAACTCGATATAATCCCCCTCCTTCCATCCCTTTGAGATACTTGTAACTTGATTCCCTCATAACTTGGGTAAGTGGGATGTCTTAAGTCAAGACTTGGTTGTCCTTCTTCCTTCTGTTTTATTCTTTTTGAATAATGGTCGGGATAAAATTTTGTCTCGTTGTCTACTTCTTCGTCTGAAAACACTTCGTGTTTACATTCAAAGGGGATACTGTAGACACCTAATTTTGTCCCTCTCAAAGTTGAATTTTATTCATTTTTAGTTTATCTTACCACGTACCCTCACCCATTCTATACTTTCCCCACAAGAAAACAAATACAACAAATCCTAACAAATTAAATCTCCAATCCCAAAATATTCTTTTATCCTAACTAATTTTTACACCTCATTCATACCCTACCCCCACCTCACCACTACCCTACCCAACTCCCTAACCCATACCCTATCCCTATCCCTTTACACATTTTTTACACAATATAAGAAAAAGGGAATAAGGAACACATCACAACAAAAATGGAAAGGGGACCCACATTATATTCATCACACAGAATACTCACATAGACTTTCTTTTATTTTTGCTCAAGACAAAAAACCCATATATGCAATACACACAAACCTCACAATAGAATGGGGGACCCACCACTAACAGACTCAACATACACACTCACCTTCCATTAAAGACCGACTTCATCACCCATACACCATACCTCACGAAATACACTCTCCTCTATCTCCATTTTCTTATACACATATTCATGCACCACTGATTCACACACTCACCTCTGACCTCACATGCAGACCTCACCGAAGGAGAACACGCATACACAACTTCACACACAGCTTCAATGTCCCCGAGAGAACACACATCACGCACACACTAATTACACCGTCACTCAGAGCTTACGCATGCACAGATCCAAAAATAGAGACAAACCCAAACTCACATACCAATATTACCTACGTCATATCACCAGAAAATGAAGTTTGGGTGAGAAATTGGGAGAGAAGAGAGAGATATTTAAGCGAGAGGGGAGAGAAAAGAGATATGGGTTGACTGTTTCGGTGAACTCTTCGTCGAAAAATGCCATTGCTGCCCAAATTTTGGTCTGTCCACTATCTTTCATCCTCGTCTGAGCTCACCAGAGCTCCGACACCGAGAAAACAGTAACTTCGATCGAGTCAGCTTCAAAAACTCACTGGAAAATGTTAAGTTTAGGTGATTGTCATGTTTTCCGTTGTGGGACACTACTTTCTTTATTATCAGTTTGGGGTTTAGGTTCTATTCGCCTCAATCGATTCGTCACAATCAGTTTCAGATTTCAATTTTTCATTACCGAGGTTGGAGTTTTTTCGTCTTTGAGGTTTCTACTTGGGATATTCGGACGCGGTTTTCGTCTTTTCACTCGATTGATATTTGAGTTTGAAAGTTATAAATCGAGGTCTAATTCTACTCTTTCTCTATTTTTATTTTATTATTTGTGATATTCGATGCATTGAATGGAATATTGTGTGTTGGTTGATCTCTGTTGGTGATGAATAATTATTGTGTTGATTGATTATTAATTCTGTTGGGTACGAATTGTGTGTGATGTGAATGATGAATATTTAGTTTGTAGTGATTGTGAATTGTCGAAAATAGTAGTGTGATTTGTTATGTTTGAATCTTGATTTAAAATTAGATTGGGGTGGGATTGAGAATTGAAATCGATCATAAGTGAATAGTGTTTAGTTTGATTCATTGTTTGTTGGCTTAATTCAGAATAAACTTTGACATCATTAAAATTGATAATATCATGTTTTAGGGTGAATTAGTAGGCAAACACTAGGCAGGGTAAGCAAATTTAAGAATCAAGATTTGTTGAGTGTTTGAATATGTGCGCAGATGGTTCGTTCTACTTTATCGTACAAAAATTAAAATTGTACTCATTTGGTCGGGAAATGGCTCGAGGAATTTGAATTAAGATATTCGGGGAATACCCCGACGTATCATGTATGCAAAGGAGGTTCATGATGAAGGCTCGAGGCATTGGGTAAAGCATTGGAGCCTTGTCTAGGATTAGTTAGATTCTGATTTACATTTTTGTATTTTTCTATTTTTTGGGACTATATAATCCGGACTGGACATTATTTTGGTTTTGAACTTTGATTGATTTGTTCGTTGCTTGTTTTATGTGTTTTATGTGGTTTATACATTCGTAGTGTCAAATTTGCAGATATGCTCCACCAAGTGACCGTGGTCGAACCACGGAACCGAGGGGTGCCTAACACCTTCCCTCGATCAACAGAATTCCTTAGCCAAAATCTTTGTTCGCGGATCAATTTTAGAGTCATACCATTTTGAAAAAGGATTTCCAAAGGTGACTTGGAACATCCAATTTATGCCAAGTGATGACTCTGATTTAATTGTAAAAATGAATCCTTTTCAGAACAAATTTTCTTATTTTATCATTTTAATAATAAAAATCCTTTCGAACATAAAATCATATCTTTTTGGTAAAAAAAAAGGTGTGACAAGTATTGTAAGAAATGAGCACATGTTACCCCCACTACATAAAAGGGAAATAGCTTCACTTACTCTGTTTCAGCAATACCTAAACCTCCCAACCACCTAAAAGACTAGCATTTCATTTCGCGGTTCACCAGTTATTTATTTTAGCTATAAAGTCATTACATAAGCTAATGGTAAACCGGTGCAACGGTAATCCTAGAGGGTAACAAAAAAAATTGGTTTAAGCAAGGCAGTCTGCTCACAATTAGTTTACCTAGTAAAGTTAACATTACCTTTATAAAAAAAAAAATAGTTTCCCAATTAAAGGAACTACAAATAACTAAATAAATAAATAAAACCATAATAATGATAATGACAACTTAAAGGAACTACAACAACATACCCAGTGTATTCCTAAAAAGTGGAGTCTGGGTAGACAAGCAAATCATGCGTAGTACCAGTAGTTTTACCATTGCTATTTAATCAAACAACCAGAAATGTTCTTATTGGCACTACAAATGTTAACAAAGAAAAAATATTATATTGTCAAGAAAAATAGCAAAAAGTAGCAACTAAAATACAATTCAAGACCTTATTACTACACATTACTACAATTAATAACAGCTCAATCCTCGTCGCCTGTTTCATAGTCATTCATCAATTCTTTCTCATCATTTGTTTCATTTTCATCAATTAACTCTTCCTTGCTTGTTTCATTTTCATCAAGTGATTCTTTCTCGCTTTCATTTTCATCGGTTGTATCTTCCTCGTCGTTTTTCCCGGATGTTCCTTCTCCATACTCATTAGCATTAAATCTAAGTTCAGAAGGATCAAATTCTTCATATAAGCCTTCACTATGCTGCAACTCACCTGCTAATTCATCATCCACTCTTTCTTCAACACTTGCAATGTCATTCTGATACACTACATTCAATGCATCCTCTACTTCAACTCTACCCATGGGCTTTGGTTTTATAACTACCCGCTATGCAGATTTATTCTTACACAAAGGATAAGGAGCATAATACACTTGTTTCATATTTTGTGCAATGACAAATAGATCATAGAGTCCATACTCCCGTGATCGCTTAATTTCAACTATTTGTGCTGAGGGTGCACCTTTGTACCTAACCTAGGCGTAGGATCGTACCACTTACACCGAAAGAGTACCAACTTTTTCTTTGGCCAACCAACGGGATAATCAAGTTCTAAAATCTCTTAAAGCATACCATGATAATCAACACCACCATCACCTTTCACCCACACCCCACTATTATTGATTAGAGAAATCTTCTGTATGAAATCTGTACCCATTGAAAGAGTACCTAGAAAACTTCCTAACTTTAGCATAAGGTCCCCAAGGTATATCACGTAAAAATTGGCATTTGGGTCAAAATTATTGGATTATAAACCTATAAAAAGTTCAAGAAAGGTTAGAATTTAAATATACATAAAACTGAACAGAAGTGTAAATCGTGTTAAATATTAAAGTTAAACTTATATATTCTGAAAACATAGGATAAACCTCGGGACAATTTAATAATACATGTGTTGTAGCTGACTTAAGCTCCACCTCATTCAAATATCGAAGTGGGCCAACTTTTAGACTTCCTTTACCTGGTTGATTGAATATTAAAAATGGTGGTACTGAAGGATCTGTATTGTATCCATCATCATGCCTAATAGGTCGGTTTCTTAGACATGTTACATCAAGTTCAAAATAATATGAACAAAAATAAAAGGTCTCTTTAGCCGAATAAGCCTCACTTATTGATCCCTCAATTCGAGATCTATTTTTTATAGTCCGCTTATATTTGCCAATGGTCCTGCATAGTATGATCTTTTAGATGAAATAATGTTCAATTAAAACACATAAAGGTAAATGTTAAAAGTCAATACCTCTCAAAGGGATACATCCATCTACACTGAACCAGCCCTCCAAGTCGTGTCTCTCGGACAAGGTGAATTGGAAGATGCTCCATAACATTAAAAAAACCAAGAGGTAAAATTTTTGCCTACTTGTTTAAGGTTAAGAGAATGTTGATATACATCAAAGATAGGTTCTCCTCCCTTAATGTGTTAGAACATAAATCTTTAAAAAATAAGCTTATCTTTGTTATGGGCTTCCAGATTCTATCAGGCAATGCACAGAATGCAATAGGCATCCATGACTCCATGAAAATATGACAGTCATGGCTCTTCATAGAGGTCAACTTTCCTTCATGTCAACACACCTAGACAAATTTGACACAAATCCATCTGGCATTCTCAAATTGTTAACCCAATCACAAATCACTTTTCTATCCTTCAAAGTGAATGTGTAACTGGCCTTGGGCTTCTAAATCTTATTGTTTAAGTATGTCAAGTACAACTCACTGCGCCAACAATACTTCTTTAATTCCATCCTGGCCTTTAAGTTATCTTTTGTTTTGTTATTTACATCCATCACAGTATTAAACAAGTTGTCAAATAAGTTTTTCTCAATATGCATGGCATCCAGATTATGAGGCAGAAGATTATCCTTCCAATAATCTAACTCCCAAAATATGCTTCGTTTAGTCCAGTTATGTGTAACACCATAACCATGTATCCTGGATGGTGGAGACTCTGTTACCTTAGAAAGATTCCTCGCTCTATCTCAAATTTCTTCTCACGGTAAAATTAGCGGTGGCTCCACAAAATCAGTCTTATTCTTCATAAAATCACTAGTATTTCTACTAAACTAATATTGCACTGGCAAGAATCAATGGTGATAGTCAAACCATGAGTTTTTACCCTCCATGTTTCAAAGTGAATGTTTTTGTGTCTTCCCCACAACAAAGGCAAGCTAACTTGCCCACAGTCGACCACCCAGACATCATTCCATAAGCAAAAAAGTCATTTATAGTCCACATCAAAGTAGCACGCAATCTAAAGTTTTGTTTCATTGATACATCATATGCTTCCACACCTTCATGCCACAATAAGTTCAACTCATCAATCAATGGATGCAGATATACATCAATCAAAACTTTTGAATTGCGAAGACCTGGAATAATACAAGTTAGAAATATATACTAACTCGTCATACACAATTCAAGCGGGAGATTATAAGGAGTCACAAACACTGGCCAACATGAATATGGTATAGTTGAGACAAAAAATGGAGTGAATCCATTAGTGGATAATCCCAACCTAATGTTTCTTGGTTCACTAGAAAAATTCGGATACACACTATCAAAATTCTTCCATGCTTCTTCATTTGACGGATGACATAAAACACCAAGTGGTCTTTTATTTTCATAGTGCCATCTCATATGAGGGGCAAAGCTCATTGATGCATACAACCTCTTTAACTGTGGTATAAGGGGTAAGTAATGCATCGACTTCATAGGAACCTTCTTCCCTTTGGCATGTGTGACTTTCTTATAACGAGGATGATTACAAAATTTGTAATGTTCTAAATTTGTAATGTTCTAAATTTGCATCTTCCTTATAGAATAACATGTAACTTTTCTCGCAACAGTAAATCCTCTCTGATGAAAGTCCTAACTTAGAAACCAACTTCTTTGTTGTCTAGAAATCTTTGGGCAAGTCAAGTTTATTTGGGTTAAGTTCATTCATAAGTCCAATGATAAAATTCATGCCCTCTTGAGAAATAGAATAATCTGACTTAATACTCAGTAACCGAACGACAACAGATAACTTAGAATGCACTAATCCTTCATACAATGGATGACTAGCTTCCTTTAACTATTCATAAAGGTGCTTAGCCTCATCACTTCGTTCATTTTGAGCCCCTGAGTGTGTCCCAAAAGCATCCCTGACCATCTCACTATATCGTAAACTTTCAACATTATTCTCTCTTATTGGACTTTCAACATAATTCTAAAAAGCAAAATTATTAGCAGCACTACACTCTTCATGAGTTGTCCATACAGTATAATTTAACATAAAACCCTTCTTATAAAGATGTAATGCAACAACATATGGACTCAATAACTTGCAACACTTGCAATTCCAACAAGGACACCTAATTGTCCCTTCAGTAAGAAAATTATTAAGAGTCTGCTTTTGCAATAAATCCAGCTACCCCAGCTTTATTTTCCTCCCTCAACCCCACACGGTTAGGATAAAGTCTTATACATCCATGTACGATCTTCATTTTTCATCTACACAAGAACGACAACAATAATAATAGAGAAGAAAAACAAAACAATAACAGGTTTTTTTAGAGATGCTACTACGCAGTGGACACAAGCAGAAAACTAAGAGATTCAATATAACATAGTAAAACAGCCAACAGCTATAGAATATTTTAATTAAAAGAAGAATTTTTTTTGTTAGTGAAAGAAATCCAATCCATGTGATAGCTTCACAAACAAGATAAAAAGGACAAAAAGGGAGACAAGCAGATGGGGTAAAGAATTTAAAAGAAGAAATAAAAAGAAAACGCATGTTGATAAAAGAACAACCCCACCTGCATTTGATTGAATCAATACTCAAATGATGGTAAAAAATAATTACTCCCAATGGACACCCACTTTGGTTATCAATAAATGATGCACATACATATACTACCAAGAAGAAGCATCCCACAAAATCATAAAGGCCGAATAAGTCTCAAAATGGGAAATTATTGATTTCCCCCATTTGAGCCAACCTCAGCCCAACTGGACCACAAATAATATCAAATAAAGAATAGAGTACCTATCTCAACAATAACACCAATATCAAGACTACTACCAGATGATGAACCATCCAAACAAGAATAGGTACATGTACCTATTTAACTTGACCATACTTTGAACTAATAAATTCTACTTTATTAAGCCATACAACTACTCCATATTAGTCCAAATGGCTTACACATCATCTAGCTCTAGCTTGGTATATGTTTTCTGTATATAACTGAACACTTTAAATAGTCTTGGTGACATGCTGATATATGATTAAGAAATACCTTTTTTTAATATATCTATTAGACAAAACATACCACTCGACCTGTAATATCTATGAAAAGAGTATTCAGATACAAGTTCCAATCAATATTATGTACATCTTGCACCAACCATCTCGAAGGCCTAATTTTGTAATCAAAATGAGCCCCTTAACCACGAATGATAGGATCAACAATATACCAAGCGAGACAGTCATCCATCCAACAATCGTTAAACCTCTATAGTTCATATAAGTAAAAACCAAAGTAAGTGCTAAAACAGCAACAATTACAACAGAACCATGGACTGCCAAATATTTCTTCCTACTACGAATGGCACAACAATGAAGACCACGTCCATAAACTAAAAATAGACCACGTCCATAAACTCTTGTAGAAAATGGAACAAAATTTTACCTCGAATCAGTGAAGATGTGAGTGAAGATGGGAATTTCTTGATTGACCTTCAATACCATCATTCAGTGAAATTATACCTCGAAGGTCAAGTTCAGTGAAATTGACCTTCAATACCATCATTCACCGTCGTCGTTACCACTCCACCGACACCAATTTTTAAGAGAGAACATTATGGTCGCCCTATCTTAGAGAAAGAGGGGGCTTAGAGAGTGAGAAAGAGAGTGGGAAAGTTGCTTAGAGAGAGAGACAACTTATATCTTATATAAATGTATTTAATAATTAAATATAAATTTTCGACTACTTTAGTCGGGTAGTAATTTAATATATTTAATTATTTAAATTTTTCGACTACAACGGTCGGTTATATATATATGTATTATATTTAATTATTTATTTTTATCGACTACATCGATTGGTTAAATAATAATATATTTATTTAATTATTTATATTTCTGACTACAGTAGTTGAAAATAGATATTTAATAATTTATTTAAATAATTATTTATTTTTTGTATAAGGTTTTGATTATATATTTAGTAATATATTGATTTAATTATTTATATTTTTAACTACAGTAGTTAAAAATACATATTTAATAATTTATTTAAATAATTATTTAATTTTCGTATAGGGGTCTGATTATATATTTAGTAATATATTTATTTAATTATTTCTATTTCTGACTACAATTGTCAGAAATACATATTAATAATTTATTTAAATAATTATTTAATTTTTGTATAAGGGTTTGATTATATATTTAATAATATATTTATTTAATTATTTATATTTCCAACTATAGTGGTCGAAAAAATATTTAATAATTTATTTAAATAATTATTTAATTTTTATATAAGGGTCTAATTAGATATTTAATAATTTATTTATTTAATTATTTATATTTTTGACTACAGTGATCGAAAATAAATATTTAATAATAAATTTAAATAATTATTTAATTTTCCTACAAGGGTCTGATTATATATTTAGTAATTTATTTATTTAATTATTTTTATTTCTGACAACAGTAGTCGAAATATACATTTCTCGCAATTTACTGCCAACCATTCTGACTGTTGTAGTCACTAATAGTATCAGAATAATATTTTGTAAAAAATAAAAATAAAAAAGTTAAGTTTTCGACCAAAGTAGTCGGAAATTTGCGACTACTTTTTTCAATCGAAAATTTCAGTCAGAAAATAGTGAATTTCTGGTAGTGGTCTTATTGAGTACGTCTAGCAAGCCGTGAATTTTTAAGCCCGTTAAAATTAAAGAAAAGGGTGACCTTTTTCACGGTTAGAACTGCTAGATACATGGGCTCAACTCAAGTATGTATTAAATTTTGACAGGCCCTTTGTTTGGGTAAAAACTCCCATACAGCCAATAAGCTATATGAAATTCTTATATATTTTAGTTAGTTTTTTTGATATCAACTTATAGGTCTGGATGGCCGCGCGGATTACCGTCAGCCCTCAGATCCTGTAATCTAAAGGTCTGGATGGCCGCCCGAATTATTGCCAGTCCTCAGATCCTGTAATCTGCTATACCATATTACAATAGGAGAAATATAATGCATAGGTAATAATCTAGGCATAAAGGAAAATAAATGTCAGTTATAAACAGCAAACTTCTCATCAAATTAAATAAAAATCCTACCATCCAGATTTTGAGTAATATGCGACAATTCACTATTTGTCAAGTCATTAGTAACCTGGCTCGGGGATATAACTGAATTTAAGGTCCAAGCAGATGAGAATTCTATTTCATCCTATTTAATAGGTCTCCTAGGGATGACCTTAGACCTTGCAAAATTAGTTTCGACTAATATAGTCTGATCAGATGTATCACATAACTTAGATTAAAGAGATATCTTATTCTTTTATTACAGATCCCGTAACTAGAGACATTAATGCTTTAATTAATATGAAACAAAAGTATATCGATTTCTTACAGCTTGAATTACTTAGCATGAATATTTATGATACAATAAAATCTGCTAAGGTATAGGAAAAAATTAAATTAATTTTTAAACAAATGGTTGTTCATATTTGTGCTGATCACCCCGGTACTTCTTGGAATCACAAAAGCCATATTATTACTCTTCCTTATGAAGATAATTTCTGTGAGGATGATATCTCAACAAAATCACGACCTTGCCAAATGAATACCGAATTAGTTGAATTCCACAAAAAAAATTGATAATTTGTTACAAAAGGGTTTGATAAAGCCTTCGAAATCTCCTTGGTCAAGTACTGCTTTATATGTTAATAACGCAGTAGAAAAAGAACAAGGTGTTCCCAGGTTGGTTATAAATTACAAACCTTTGAATAAATATTTAAAATGGACTAGGTATCCTATTCTAAATAAGAAAGATTTATTGTCTCGATTATATGATGCCGATATATTTTAAAAATTTGATTTAAAATCTGGATATTGGCAGATTCAAATATTCAAAAAGCATACTTATAGAACTATTTTTAATGTTCCTTTTTGGCAATATGAATGGAATTTTATGACGTTCGGTTTGAAAAATGCCCATTCTGAATTACAAAAAATAATGAATGATATATTTAATCCTTATATGTATTTTATCACCGTTTATATAGATGACATTTTAGTGTTCTCTAAAGCATTTGAATTACACATCAAGCATCTTGATATTTTTAAGAAAATTGTGATACAAAATGGTTTGGTGATATCTAAACCAAAAATGAGTTTGTTTCAAACTGATGTTCAATTTTTAGGACATAATATTGGTCAAGGAAAGACTACTCATATACAATGATCTATTGATTTTGCATCTAAATTTCCTGATGTTATTACTGACAGGACTCAGCTGCAGAGATTCTTGGAAAGTTTAAATTATATATCCCTTTTTTATAAGAATCTATCTCTCAATTTAGCCCTATTATATGATAGGCTAAAAAGGGATTATAAAGGTCCATGGATCACTGATCATACAAATCTTGTTAAACGTATTAAACAAAGTGTTAATTCTTTTCCTTGTTTAACTTTAGCTAATTCGACTTGGAAAAAAGTTATTGAGACAAATGCGTCTAACATTGGTTAAGGCGGAATACTGAAACAAGTTAATCCCCATAATAAATCTGAATATCTGATAAGATTTCATTCAGGAAAATGGACTGATAGTCAGAAAAAATATGCTACATTAGCTCATGAAATGCTAACCATTGTTAAATGTGTTGTTAAATTCCAGGATGATCTTTAAAACCAGAAGTTTTTTTTTTTGTTTTTCTTTTCTTTCTAAGCATTCTCTCTCTATCTCTCGTGTACATTTCCTTTCAAGTTTGAATAAAAGCTTGTCATTAAATACTATTTCGACCTTGCTTCCAAGCCATTCAAGCTATTTATTAATTCTTTTAATTTAAGTTTTATATTACTTTCTCTCCCTCTCTAGCCATGACTATGTTCAGCCAATCAATTTCATATATATGCTGAAGATCTAACTTCTCTTTTATAATAGCCATGAAAGATTCAGACTTTATCAAAATATAGAGGAATTTCTCTATAGTTTTTTTACTTGTTTTCAAAATGGTGGTACAGTCGAAGTTGGTACTGCTTTTGTTGGCTTTGTCTTAGTGACTACGTCAAGCAAGCCGTGAATCTTTAATCCCGTTAAAATTGAAGAAAAAGTCAACCTTTTTTACGGTTAGAATTGCTAGATACATGGGCTTAACTCAAGTATGTATTAAATTCTGACAGGCCCTTTGTTCTGGTAAAAACTCCCATACAGTTAATAAGCTATATGAAATTCTTATAAATTTTGGTTGGTTTTTCCGATATTGACTTATAGGTCTGGATGGCCGCACGAATTACCACAAGCCCTCAGATTTTGTAATCAATAGACCTATTGATTTGTCTAATGCCTTCACTGATAAAATAGAATCTATTCCTACTCCTGATTTGAAAAATCAGATCAAATCATAGCTTAATAAGCTCAAAGGAATGATTAGAAGACAACCGGGTAAAAATCCCAGGTATGCTGATTTGCCCCGCATTCAAACTTATTACTATCCGCGAGCCACTCCTCATGATGTTTTGATAGAGGAAAGGGATTAGAATCAAACTAATACGTCTTATAGTAGAGATTATATTTATGAATGGAACCTAGATGGCTTAGCTAAGAGGCAATTAACAATCCTCGTACACCATATTATGATATATGCCACGGTGTGTAGATCAACTAGTGATAAGAACACAGATAAAGTTATTTGTAAAATGATAGCTGCTAGTTTTAGTAGCCAACTTTGTGGCTGATGGGATAATTTTTTGACCCTTGATAAGCGAAACTCAATTTTTAATGTTGTAGCCACTGCTCTAGAGGTTGATAACCTAAGTAGAGCCCTAGTTTGAAATAGGAAAGATGTTGTTTATACACTTGTTCTTACAATTTTAGAATATTTTAATGGTAGATTTACCAATCAGTATGAAAATATTCAAACTCTCTTAAATGGGCTTAGATGTAGGACCCTAGGAGAATTTAGGTTGTATAAAGACACCTTTCTAAGTCGGGTTATGAAATTACCCGAAAATCATTATGAGCACTGGAAGACTAAGTTTATAGATGGGCTTCCTCCGCTCTTTACTGAAAGAGTGCGAAAAACTCTTAGAGGTTCTTCTAGTGAAATTACTTGGAGAAATTACACCTATGGTCACTTGATAGCAGCATGTACACAAGAAGGATTGAACTTGTGCAATGCGTTAAAGTTATCTAGATAGCTTAAGATTGATAATCTTAAAGAGAAATCTCAGATAAGAGACTTTTGTACTCAATTTTGAATATCTGAACCATCTTTGACTTCTAAGAAGAAAAATCATAAGTATTCTTGAAATGATCAACCTTGTAGGAGGAAGAAATCTAGATATAGATCCAAAGAAGATCTTAAGGCTAGGAAAACCCATCATAAGTCTACTAGACTTATGAAAAATAGGTCTAAACGTGATCTTGCCAAAATTAAGTGTTATAGATGTGGTAATTTTGGACATATAGCTCAAAACTGTAAGCTTCAAAAGTTTAAATCCTTAGGTCTTGCTGATGAATTGCATGATCAGGTTTATGGGTTGTTATACACCTCAGGATCCGAATCCGATTATAATTGTGAATATGAATCAGAAAATGAAGTTGATTTACTTGATTTATTTGATAGTGATAATACTAATGCTTGTTCTGATTGTAAAGGAGATACCTGTACTTGTGATGATGCATTTTATAATTTGAAATCCAATTTGAAGATTTAAATATACAAACTATTACTTCTGATAATGTTTTAGAACTTTTGAAAGAAGTTTCGGATGAGAAACAACGTGAAATAATTATTAATTATCTTCTAGTTCAAAACCTAGTACTTCAAAAATTGTTGATAGCAATCCTTTTAAAACAGAAAACAAATTCTAATTATTTCATGCCATACTCTTTATCAGAGGTTAATAGGCATCTTGCTATAAGCTCTACCCCTGGTAAAGATACTTCTTTTAATAATTTAAAAATTGAAGTTGAAAACATGAAAAAGGAGATAAAATCTCTTAAAAAAATTAGATGATTTCTGATCACGGAATTTTAAAAATTGAGAAAGATATTTCTCCCACTGAAATTTCCAAAGGAAAAGAAAAAATTTCTGAAGAAAACAATGACGATGACATTGTTCAAGAATCCCTTTATTTAAAAAATGATTATTTTTTAGGAATGATGTGAATTATTACTGCTCATAAATGGTATATTAAATGTACTATTTTGATTGATAACTATTTCCAGATAACTAATATCGCTATGATTGATAGTAGAACAGATGTTAGTTGCATCCAAGAAGGATTAATCCCCACAAAATATTTTCAAAAAATCACTCATGCTCTTGATATAGAGTATAAATTGCCTAATTCTCATATT
Source organism: Capsicum annuum (assembly GCF_002878395.1). NCBI lineage: Eukaryota > Viridiplantae > Streptophyta > Magnoliopsida > Solanales > Solanaceae > Capsicum > Capsicum annuum. Next base: position 135,082,503 of record NC_061121.1, on the reverse strand, counting down.
TGCCAAAATAAAGTATGCATTCCACATTTCTTCTTTTTGGTAAAAAATCAGTTATACCCTCCAATCATACTTGGAACAGCATTCATAAATGTTATTTATCCTTCCACTTATATTGATGCAAAAGGATTTACGACTACTTACAAGAATAAAGACACATTTTATTCTTTTGTTACAGATCCCGTAACTAGAGACATTAATGCTTTAATTAATATGAAACAAAAGCATGTCGATTTCTTACAGCTTGAATTACTTAGCATGAATATTTGTGATACAATAAAATCTGCCAAGGTACTGGAAAAAATTAAATTAATTTTCGAACAAATGGTTGTTGATATTTGTGCTGATCACCCCAATATTTTTTGGAATTGCAAAAGTCATATTGTTACTCTTCCTTATGAAGATAATTTCTGTGAGTATGATATCCCAACAAAATCATGACCTTGCCAAATGAATGCCGAATTAGTTGAATTCTGCAAAAAAAAAGATTGATAATCTATTACAAAAGGGTTTGATAAAGCCTTCGAAATCTCCTTGGTCATGTACTGCTTTTTATGTTAATAACACAGAAGAAAAAGAACGAGGTGTTCCCAGGTTGGTTATAAATAACAAACCTATGAATAAATATTTAAAATGGAATTGGTATCCTATTCTAAATAAGAGAGATTTATTGTCTCGATTATATGACGCCAATATATTTTAAAAAATTGATTTAAAATCTGGATATTGGCAAATTCAAATATTCAAAGAGAATACTTATAGAACTGCTTTTAATGTTCCCTTTGGGAAATATGAATAGAATGTCATGTCGTTCGGTTTGAAAATGCCCCTTCTGAATTTTAGAAAATAATGAATGATATATTTAATCCTCATATGGATTTTATCATCGTTTATATAGATAATATTTTAATGTTCTCTAAAACATTTGAATTACATATCAAGCATCTTGATATTTTAAAAAAAATTGTGATACAAAATGGTTTGGTGATATCTAAACCAAAAATGAGTTTGTTTCAAACTGATGTTCGATTTTTAGGACATAATATTGGTCAAGGGAAGATTACTCCTATACAACAATCTATTATTTTTGCATCTAAATTTCCTGATGTCATTACTGACCGAACTCAGTTGCAGAGATTCTTGGGAAGTTTGAATTATATATCCCCTTTTTATAAGAATATATCTTGCTATTTAGCCCCACTATATGATACACTAAAAAGGGATTATAAAGGTCCATGGACCACTGATCAAACAAATCTTGTTAAACGTATTAAACAAAGTGTTAATTCTTTGCCTTGTTTAACTTTAGCTAATCCAGCTTGGCAAAAAATTATTGAGACATATGCGTCTAATATTGGTTATGACGGAATACTGAAACAATTTAATCCTCATAATAAATCTGAATACCTAATAAGATTTCATTCAGGAAAATGGACTGATAGTCAGAAAAAATATGCTACAGAAGCTCATGAAATACTAACCATTGTTAAATGTGTTATGAAATTCCAGGATGATCTTTACAACCAAAATTTTTTGATAAAAACTGATGTTCAATCTGTGAAACATATGTTTGATAACGATTTTAAACATGATGCTTCAAAATTAATATTTGCAAAGTGGCAAGTTCAATTAGCCGCTTTTAATTTTGAAATTCAGTATCAAAAAGGAATTTATAATTCCCTCATCGACTTTTTATCTAGGAAATATCTTAATTAAAATGAATTTTTATGCATTCTTTCTCACCGAAAAACTTTGATCACCATTTTAAGGTGATTCCATTATATAGAGATATATAAAATCTCATAATAGAAAAGGTTATCCATGATATGATCGAAGATGAATTTTCTTCGCATGATTATGAAGAACTTGAATTTGATATATCTGACTTGTTATACTATTTGCAGCATGATTGACCCTCGATGGCCACTAGCCAGTGGAAAAGGAAGAGGTAGATCAGAAGGAAGATCATCCTCCGTGGGAAGATCATCCCCAGGCAGATCATATTCGCAAGGATCATCATACAAATCATCATCTAATTCCCCGATTATACAAATGGGAAATAAGAGTTGGATAAACTCCACCGTATCGCAAAAAGGTGAATCCTCATCATCCCTTTCAATTCACCTGGATGATATTCTAGATGACAGTCCATTATACGGATAACTGCAAGCATATTTAGCAGCCCAGAAGCAAAGTGATATACTTGCCTCAATCGCTAAAGACAAGGACAAAGATGATATCAAGTCCTATGAAAATCTAGAGAACAAAGAAATAATATTTCTTGTTGAAAACTCTGAGATTCAGAGAAAAATGAACCATGGAAGATACTTCATAAGTTCTTGATAAACAACTTATATTTTTCAGGTGAGTCATACAAGACCCGTACTTATTATGAGACTATTCTTATTTCCACAGGTAGTGCGGAATTTGGGCACTTTTCTAGATTTAATTCAGACGAGAATGTTTATAACTTCTTAAAAATCGTTATTAAACGGATTATATCTGTCGAAGATTAGGGGATGACCACAGTGAGAGAAAAATAGATTTTGCTCTAAGGCTCCCGCATAAATTTCACTTATTGGGACTACATTCAAGCCTTTAATAAAGTGCTCTATTATAGCAATGTTCGGCATAAACATACTTGATTTATAAAGGTTTGTGCAAAGATATTTGCAGAGCAAATTCTAAACTGGTTTTTAAACTGGTGATCCTACTTTGGTCCAACTATTCAAATACTACCAGATCCATTACTTAAATTATATAAATTATGGACAAAAATATCCCCACAGTTAAACGAGTTATATCACGCAAAACATGTCTGCAATCTGGATAAAATTGACTAGATATATTTCTTTACTGAATTTTCTATTCCTTGGATACATAAATGGTCTCGAGAATTGGGGTTTACAAAAGAACAAATCCCATGTTTATATAGGGTATTTTATAATAATTTTTGGGATAAATTGATGCAAAAAGATCCCAAGACAAAAATTTTAAATGGACGGGAGCTTCTAAACTCTATTGAAAATAGAGTTCGGGAATATATGGAAGCCCCTCGAAAGGATATTATTGAGGATAGAACAATACAACACATTGCTGGAAGAATCGTTATACATGACGGAGATAGAATCAAAATGATAAAGAAATACTTGGAAAGGGTCAGGAGAAATATACTCCAATCCATTAATCAACATGATGAGTCGGATACTTCGATGAAAAGTATGACCAGTGATGATATCAGCGAAGAAGATATTCAGGACTCTCAACCTATCCCCTCAGACAAACCACTATCTGAAGATGCCATTGCAAGGATAGAAGAATTTTAAAAAAAATTAAAAGAAAGAAATAAAGTATGATATATTGTTTACACAGTAATTACACTGTGAATGGGACCTGGATGTGGGACCCATAGTACTGTACATAGATTCCTACACAGTAGATACACTATGTATGGGGCCCGAATGTGGGACCCAGAGTACTGTACGTAGATTCTTTCTCTTTTCTATAAATAGACGCCTTCATTTGTTAGGGAAGGAAGAAGTTTTTTGGGGGGGTTTTCTTTTTTTTCTAAGCATTCTCTCTCTAGATCTCTTGTACATTTCCTTTCAAGTTTGAATAAAAGCTTGTCGTTAAATACTATTTCGACCTTGCTTCCAAGCCATTCAAGGTATTTATTAGTTCTTTTAATTTAAATTTTATATTACCCTCTATCCCTCTCTAGCCGTGACTATTTTCGGCTAAGCAATTTTATATCTATGCTGAAGATCTAACTTCTCTTGTATAATAGCCATAAAAGATCCAGACTTTATTAAAATATAGAGAAATTTCTCTATAGTTTTTTGACTTGGTTCTAAAATGGTGGTAAAGTCGAAGTTGGTACTGATTTTGTTGTCTTTGTCTTAGTGACTACGTCTAGCAAGCCATGAATCTTTAAGCCTTTTAAAATTGAAGAAAAAGGTGACCTTTTTCATTGTTACAACTGCTAGATACATGAGCTCAACTCAAGTATGTATTAAATTCTAACAGGCCCTTTGTTCGGGTAAAAACTCTCATACAGTCAATAAGCTATATGAAATTCTTATATATTTTGGTTGGTTTTTTCGATATTGACTTATAGGTTTGGATGGCCGCGTGAATTATCGCCAGCCCTCAGATCATATAATCTGGTATCAGAGCCTAGGAACTGCTATGGTCATTATGTAATAGATCTGAACTATTCAGTATAGATAAGAATTTTTCCACTCATGGAAATGGCAGATGTGAGTACTAAGAGTACTTGACTTGAAAAGGTAGATATACCTCAAAATCTCGACATGTTAAACAAGTGAACTATTTCAAAAGTTGATATAAAAACCATTTATGATTATGGTTGGTTAGTATCTCTTAGAGATGCTAGAAATCTGAATTACAGACAGTCTCTAATGGGTTCGATTGAATCTACTATGGCCTATGGTCCAATTTATTTCAATACTCAGCCAAATTCACAATTATCTTTGACTGATGTGAATATACTTGATGCTTTGAGATTAAATGTGAAAACGCAGGGTTATAATTATGCGCCTGGATCTAAACTTATTTGTATCTACTTTAAATCCTCGATGTAAGTTATCTGATACATCTGATCAGAATATATTAGTCGAAACTAATTTTGCAAGGTCTAAGGTCACCACTAGGAGACCTATTAAATGGGATGAAATTGAATTCCCATCTACTTGGACCTTAAATTCAGTTATATCTCCAAGTCAGGTTACTAGTGAGTATTAATCCACAATCTACGAAAATTGCCTCTTCTTGGTAAAACAGTGTCACTAGTAACCCGACTCAGGGATATAGCTGAATTTAAGGTCCAAGTAGATGGGAATTCAATTTCATCTCATTTAATAGGTCTCCTAGTAGCGACCTTAGACCTTGCAAAATTAGTTTCGACTAATATAGTCTAACTAGATGTATCGTATAACTTACATCAAGGATTTAAAGTAGATAACAACCTATAATAAATCATGTATGATAGACAAAAAAGTTCAGATCCAGGTGCATAATTATAATCATGTGTTTTCGCATTTAATGTCAAAGTATCAAGTATATTCACATCAGTCAAAGATAATTACAAATTTGGCTGAGTATTGAAATAAACTGGACCATATGCCGCAGTAGATTCAATCAAACCCATTAGAAACTGTCTGAAATTCAGATTTCTAGCATCTCTAAGAGCTGCTAAAAATGTCTTCGGTAACCCTTTGAGAGTTAAAGGTCTAAAAGCAATTTGAACCAATCCAATATGCATAAAATTATAATGATTATTATGCAAATCAATATCTTGCTTATTTAATAAATGAATCGTTTGTTCTAATGAATTTAATGCTAAAGACTATTCAGTTGTCTTTATCATTTGTTTAATAAAAACTTTATCAAAGCAACCATAATCATAAATGGTTTTTATATCAACTTTTGAAATAGTCCACTTGTTTAACAAGTCGAAATTTTGAGGTATATCTGCCTCTTCAAGTCGAGTACTCGTAGCACCCACATCTCTCATTTTCATGAGTAGAAAAATTCATATATATGTTGAATTATTCAGATCTATTACATAATGACCATGAAAGTTCCTAGGCTCTGATACCAGATTATAGGATCTGAGGTAGTATATATATTGTATTGTACGTATATATGTGCATATATTTCCTATAGAATCTAAACTAGTATCTATTTAAAGTATACATGTGTAAATGTTTTTAAAGTAGTATATATTTAGTGTATATATGTTGTATTTATATTATTTAAAGTAGTATATATATTGCATTGTGCGTATATATGTGCATATATTTCCTATAGGATCTAAACTAGTATCTATTTAAAGTGTACATGTGTATATGTTTCTAAAGTAGTATGTATTTAACGTATATATGTTGTATGTATATTATTTAAAGTAGTATATATATTGTATTGTACACGTATATGTGCATATATTTCCTATTGAATCTAAACTAGTATCTATTTAAAGTATACATGGGTATATGTTTTCTAAAGTAGTATATATATAGTGTATATATGTTGTATGTATATTATTTAAAGTTGTATACATATTGTATTGTACGCGCATATTTCCTATAGAATCTAAACTATATCTATTTAAAGTATACATGTATATATGTTTTCTAAAGTAGTATATATTTAGTGTATATATATTGTATGTATATTATTTAAAGTAGTATATATATTGTATTGTACGTATATATATGCATATATTTCTTATAGAATCTAAACTAGTATCTGTTTAAAGTATACATGTGTATATGTTTTCTAAAGTAATATATATTTAGTGTATATATGTTGTATGTATATTGTTTAACGTTATTAAAATGTATATAGGTGTGTATATATTGAAAAAAATATGAAAATATGAATTTAATTATTTTTAAAATTTTGGCCGGTTTTGACCGGTCAAAATCGGATAATTCTTAAGTGGACCGGTTCCGGTCCAGTTGATCAAAATTTACTGTTTGGGCCCGTACCGGATTGGCTTGTTAACACTAACCCGATACCAGACCCAGCCCAAAATCGGTTAATTTTCATGGGCCCGGTGCCAGTTTGAACCGGATCGACCCGATTAACACCTTTAATATCTGGTCATATGACTAGATATGGCAATCAGTGATATCAAAAGAATACCATGAATTCATTCACAGAACTACTGATTTCAATAAAGAAACCTCATAGAGAAATAAAAACACAAAATCCTTACATATTCAATTTGACCAAGCCAATAGAAAAGATTCCATAATCTTGATCTAAAGAAAACACGAATAGCTCCATTAAAATTAGTTTCAAATTCTCAACAAAGAAACTTTACCAAATCAATTAAAACAATCACATAACTCTTGAAAAGTACACGAATTCATAACAGTGATGAAATTTCAGCCATACACGAGGAGAAAAAGGTAAAAACAAAGATGAAGTATTTATAGAATATCAAAATTTAAGACAAGATCAACCAAATTTAGTTTCACATGAGGCATGGACATTAATACTAAGGCACAGAGACCAGAAATTGAAAGAAAAATCAAATAAACGAGTAGTTTACCTATTAGAGGGCAGCAAGTTGGGACTACGAGTTTCGTCAAAGCTTGTTTCTTCATTGCTACTGAAAGAGAGCAAACAAATTTCTGAGCCTTGAAGTTCAAGATTGAATATAAGTCTTACAAAATCCTTAACACCAAAATCCTTCTTAGATAGAAAAATCTCACATATTTTGGGATTTTTGCGATCCAACACCTATATCACTTTTCAGCTTAAAAAACCCAAACTTGAATATTCTTATAGGGTCTTTTAACATTAAAACCTTCCTTCAAATAGTACTATTGAGTGAGGTATTTATAGGATGAATTTGGAATGGAATTTTTGGGTTTTCTCGATGTGGGATAAAAATACTATGGATTTTTTAGGAATTTTCTACACGCTTTTTGAATTCTCATTGGAGGAAATCTTGGGATGAGATTGAATTGCACGAATTCCCTAGAATTTAAAATTTGAAATAGATATGGTAATGGGACAAAATTTGGTGGGGGAGGGGGGGGGCTTTCCGGAGAAGCTTCTAGTTGTACAAATCCTATGCTTGGCACGCAGACTCGTCTGGAGGAGGGACAAGAGGAGACGACGGTGGTTGGAAGGATTTATTGCTGGTTATTGTTGATATTTATCGAGTTGTGTGTTTCTAGGTTAATGTTGTTATCGGGTTAATGAGATGGGAGTTATAAGGTGATTGGGCCCGAGTCAGATTATAACGGGACTAAGGCCTGGGTCATAGAGATTAGTTAAGGGGATGGGCTTCGAGTAGATTTTGGCTATTAATAAAGGAAATTAGGTTATTTTTAAATAGCCATAGGTTAGGATTTTAGTCAATAATATTTAAATTTTAGCCACATGAAAGATCAATTGGCTAATTGCAGTCAAATTGATTTTAATTACGATCAAATCTAATAAATAGACTGGATTAAATCGTAGTTTGATATGAATTATCAATTGATTTAATCCCGAGTTTCTTGGTTTAATAAAATCAAGTAAGTACTTTTTGAAATAATTCATTTTAAAGAACAAAATATATTTAAATCGAAATTTACCTATTTGAACTAATTTTCAAGATGGATCTTGATCAAAATTAATTTTTTGGTAAAATAATTATTTATGGGCCAAAATTATATGATTTCTTATATTTAAATACAGAAATGCATAGTTTTTATTAAAAAATGATAAAATTATCTCAAATAATTATTTTAGAAAATCTCTATCCGGATAAATAAATAAATATATCAATTTTATTTAAAACTTAAGAAATTCAAAATTAAATTAAGTTGTGAAGGGAAAAAACCTAAGTGTCAATACTCCGTACAACCCCTTCCATTTGGGGCCAAATATCCTTTATTTGGATTCTGATTACTCATTGTGATTTTCCTTAGCTTTCCTTAGCACCAAGCCCCAACATTGAAATACTGAATCTTGGACTTGCGGTTGTAATACCTCTTCATCATTTGTTTTGTGCAATCATAAGCACGAGAGCAATCTCTCAGTGTTCCTCTAATATATCCAAGCCTCCTCTCAATGCTTCATTATTTTTTCTTCGTCGACCTTAGAGTAGTAATAACTAGGTTCCCTCACTTCTATCGGTATCAGGGCCTCTACCCTAAACTGAGAGAATGGGGTCTCCACCATATTGGATTTTTTGGTCGTTGGATATGTCCATATCCCACCTGGAAGCCCCTAACTCAGCGCCATTTAGCTCCTTCCAACCTTTTTCTAGGTTAAGCAACACTATCTTATTCATGGACTCGACTTGACTATTCGTGTTTAGGTGATATATAAAAGAGGGAATTCAATTTATATTAAGATTCATCAAGAATATCATCATTTTTTATCCTATAAATTGGGGGTCAGTATCACATGCAATCTCCTTTGGTATCCCGAACTTGAAAAATTATCTGATCCCATATAAAATTTATCACTTCTTGCTATTGAACTTGTTTGTTTGTCTTTGTTTCCACCCATTCACAAAATTATTTTGTCATAAATAGCAAAAATATTACTTGTCCGGGAGAAGATGGTGGTGGCCTTATGATATCCATCTCTCATTTTATAAAGGGCCAAAGAAAGTTGACCGTATGCATCACTTCTCTTGGTTGGTGAAGTCCATCAGTGAAGCGTTAATACTTGTCATCTTTCTTGATGAACCTCTTGGAATCTTTCTCCATTTGGGGCCAGTAATATCATGGTCATACTACCTTGTGTACTAATGAGCCTTCTTTGGAATGGTTTCTACATACTCCCTCATAGACCTCCCTCAACACATGTTCAATGTGACTGGGATTGAGTCACTTTGCTAATATTTCTTGTTACATTCTTCGTCGAGGTTCCCATCTACTAAGCAATATCTTACCGCCTTAGTTCAGACGCCCCAAGATGTCTTTGTATTTCATGGGCAATTGATCACCTCTTAAATTCTTAATTTATTCATTCCTCCAATCCTACACAAAGCTAGTGTGATTCACCTCTCCTCACTCTAAGTTTTTTTATGTTGAATACAAAAGTTGGACCACAACTCTTTTTACTACATCATCCACCTTCATGACTCGATTTACGAGTATGATGATACCTATTTTATCCCACTAGTAGGTAAGCCAAACAGTAGCCTGGAGCTAGAAGCAATGGGCTAATTTGGTGAAAATGGCATAAATGCTAAAAATATGTAAGTAAAAGCTTACAAGCAATAGAACAGGAAATAATAATAATAATAATAATAATAATAATAATAATAATAATAATAATAATAATAGTAATAATACAAGAGATAAATGTGCTAAAGATAACATCTCATGGCCTAGTAGTGTCGATACAAGAGTCATTAACAAAAGGAATATAAGTACTGTAATAGTCAAGTATACACCAGTATCGAATAATGAAAGACTAGACAAAAGTTAAAGAAGCAGAAAAGGTCAACTCTGGCTCCAAGAGCTCACCCGTCGAATTTTATGCAGCACAATCATAGGGTCAATGGTAGCCACAAGTACTCGGATTTGCACCAAAAAGGTACAAAATGTAGTATGAGTATCAAAGCCACGGGTACTCAGTAGGCATCATCTGACCGATTGAGTTAAATCATAATATAAGAATAATAGTGATGCAAGATAAATAAGTTGAGTCAAGGTAAAAAGACAAACCTGAAATAATGCTCCATGTACTGTAAATAATTAAATAAACTAGAATAATAACATAAAGAAACACATAACTATCACTACAAAACTGGTCCCCATAAGCCAATAAGTGCGAAAAAGTAATTAACCTAGTGTAGGCCCCATAAGCTCGATGGGTACAATCAAAGATAATAAGTAACCAAAATTATACTAAATCACTGCATCTTAAGCAATAACTAGGAATCCTTCCATACTATAAACCTCAGACTAGAACCAATTTCATAACTGTCAAAAGCAACCCCTCAATGTCGAACTTGAGCCATAACCCGCATAGTCAATAGCTAGACTTGAATTGAAACTTGTATCATCAAATGTTGGACTTTAACCAAAAATCATATTATGAATAAAGTCGGAATTGAACTGGTCTTGAGATAATAAATCATCTGACTTGAATCAGAACTAGTATCAACTCATAAGTACCAACCTAACATAAGTATCATGTGTATAGGCTCTTCATACTCTAAATTATGCATTTGAAAGATATAACATGCCTAATAAGTCTACAAGGGGCTAATAATAGTCAGCGTAAGATGGGTCGGAGGGAGCCCACTTCTAATCTTTGAAATCTGTTCTAAGGCAAATTTTATCCAAACTAGGATAAGGTATCTAATTTCACTACTAGATATTAACCAATACATATTCAGTCCTAAGATTTCAATTTTACTATAAGATTAAGTAACTAAGTCAACCACGTTAATTTTATGGTTTTTAAATTGACTGAGAGATTCAAATTATGATAAATACACCTTCAAAACCTAATTCCCAATCCACATCTAGCACATTACCATAAATATATTACACATTATCCCAATCTATGAGGAAGGTAAACTTAGACTACCTGGATACCGAAGAAAACCCAAAGAAATTTGCTACACCGATGAATTTCTCTTTCGAGGAGCTTTCACAAGATTCCCCACTATCAAAATGCTAATCTACTCATCAATACGAGAACAACAGTACCCATATTGTATTTTTATGCTTCAGGTCCAAAATTACGTAAAAATCCTATGTACGGCCCACTTACAAAATTGCATTTTTAAAATTGTCAATGCATCCCTCTCTGCTCAAGCAATATTTATCCTCAAGAATGGGTAAATTCTGAGCTCAAATGGTGCTACAGTCAATTTATCCATAATCTAGGGATTTTGAGAATTAATTAAGAAATTAACCAAGGAATTAATGAGAACTTACCAAGAATTTGAATAGGAAATGAATAATCCAAGCTTATGAACACCCCAAAACCTCCTATCAATGTTTCTCACAAGTTTTTGTATGTTCTAGCATTTTTCACTCTTGAACTTGTGTGAAAAATGGGAGAAATTTGGACTAAACGTGCCATTTATTGACTCCCAAGTGACATTAAAGCGGGCATTAGGCCACTTTGGCGGTCAACACTAAAGTGCCTAGGTGCCGCTAAAGCGTTACCCACGCTAACTAGTCATACCACTAAAGCGGACAAGCCAGTGCTAAAGTGGCTCACTAGACTGGGTGTCACAACCCGAACCACGTCCTGGACGTGATAGGTATCTCGAGTCTACAGTGGATCAGAGACCACCCCATTTGCCTAGCCAAATAGAACATACTACAGCCAACAGCGGACGAATTTTGAATATATAAAAATATGAGCTGAGTTCTAAACATAAAACAAGATAGGAAACTCAAAAAAAAAATTAAGAATTTCAACACATCCCAATCCACAGTAATCTACAAAGCCTCTATGACAAAACTGTATATAATCTAAGTCGGGTCATGCCTTCGATGATAGCCAAAAACAAGTCCAAAGAAAAGTCTTTAACAAAAACTGGATCATGAAGTAACAGGCCATCCAAAAGAAGGCAGCCCGCCACTTCAACATGACTCACAAACAACCCAAAAATAACTTATCATTGCGTAGGAAAAGTACAAGTATTTTTGGTGCTTGCATCGCGTGGGGATACAACATCTGGAGATGGTTAGTGGGTTGAGCGCTAGCATATAACTCAGGGATAAGGGGATAAAATAATGCCATGATCCATAATTAAAATCAACCAACTTCAAAGCACACAATCATATGCATATACATGTACATAAATATAACATATCGGGATAGGGAACGAGTCTTAGCATGAACTTTAAAGTATTAGCCCGTACTGTCTAGCTTGACCATCATGAAACTACCCATGGGCTATATGGGTTCAGTTGTATCCCCCTGGCTGGGCCCCAGTGTGTGTTAGCTTCACATATCAGAGATATCATAGAAGTTTGAGGAATCCTCGTACCCTACGCCATCTATGATATAGGTACGTATAGTGTGACATAAGCACACATTCATCAAGACCGACCCTCATGTCAGCAAATTTAGATTTCTAGTGTCAGCCATCTTGGGACTTCTACCTTCACGGCTAGCTACACAACACCCTTTAAGCCTAATTAAAACATTTAGCACATAGCCTATCCATTAATTCAAGGAGTAAATTATTAAGGCATTATGAAGTGGTATCGTCATACCGACTAAAACTTCCAAGCAAATGTCATTAAGCCAATACTTGGGGAATCCTTGTACCCCAGATTACATTATTAAAATCAACTTGGGGGAATCCTTATACCCCACAAGGTTTTTAAGAAAATCATTCACTTAGGGGAATCCTTGTACCTCACAAGGCTTTCAAGATCACTATTATATGTTAGCCATTTATGCAATGCATTAATTTTAAAGAAGTAGGACAAGCCAAATGATTATTCACGTTTCAAAACCAATTATGCAAGTGGGTTGAGGTTCTCATTACTTTCACTACCAAAATATAATTATTTGAGAGAATCCTTGTACCCCTAGTTCCATTTTTTACAAATTTGGGAAATTTTTGTACCCCTATTTTATTCACCACTCCCATGCACCCCAATGAGTTCACAAATCATCAATTCAATGTACAATAAATCCATAATAATTAGAGGAACATTTAAATAATTTAAATCCAAAACTTTCAACCCACCATTCAAAACCCAATATCAAAACCATGTGAATATTAAACCAATTCATGCAATAATGAAAACATAAGTTTAAGGAGAGAGATACATGCCTTAATCCCCAAGAAGTTTGAAGAAGAATGCACCCTTAGAGCCCCAGATGACCAACTTCTTGAAACCCTAGCCTTGTCTTTGAATGGGGAATTTGAGAGAGTTTAAGAGTGTGCTTGATATGTCAAAGTGTTGAAATAATCCCTTTTTAGCATTTTATGGATGTGGGGTCTAAGTGGGGAAAGAGGGAATTGACCAAAATATCCCTACTTTATTATGTTAAAAGTTACCGCCCAGCCGTTACGAGTCACCTACGACTGGATACGAGTCATTCCCTTGACTCATAATTGTAACACCTCGAGTCTACACCCCGGATGCCAGATGGTGCTTACGACCCCGAAAGACCACAAGCTAACATATGACTGATATCTGTTGTGAGCATTGAGTAACAAATACTGTAATAAATGCAAAAAAAAGGTCGAAATGCCATAAGGTTTAAAACCTAAAATACTGATAAAGAATACCAACTTTAATAACAATTTGTACAACTGAATACTGTCTGAAAGTCTAGTCTGAAAGCCTCAATCTGTTTAAATATGGATTTGATGGGATAAGTCCCCAACTAACTTCGACTACTGAAATAAACTGAACACTGAAATAATGAAATAATATGATAACTTTGTCTTCAAACTATAAGGACTCACTACTAGGTCTGTTGTAGATAGTCTGGGCTGTTAAGTTTAGTCAGGAGCCCGTGCATCTGAACCTATGATATACAACATCATAGCGTAAAAGAAAAGGTATGTGTCAGTACTTTGAATGTACTGGTATGCTAAGTAAGGTAGGTTGATATGTAAAGGTTCATATGCATAAATAATAATTGACTGAACAACATGAATACAACTTTATGAGAGTACATGTATAACTGGAACTTATGAAACACTATTTATACAATACTATGGACATATCTACTTACACTGTGTCTGAGATCATAGTAACACTAGATACTGAGTTCTGATAACTGAATGACTGATATCTGAGTTTACTGATAACTATATTACTGATAGTTGGGTGACTGTTTCTGATAGTCCTAATTCTGTAGCACTGAACTGAGTTCTATACTGAGACAAAAACTGTGGGAGGCAATTATCTAACCGACATGCCCCTCTTTAAACTGATTGGGGTCCAACCTGTAACCCTGAAAGGGTGTCAGTATCGTGCTATGGGTATTGACAAGTGATAAGTCACCCTCATCTGGTAGGTGCTCTGAACGAGAATTATGGTACCCTCAACTGGCAGGTAGAACACCTCATCAACCCTCAACTGGCAGGTTGATGTCTCAACCTACGCTAGCTACATAGTTCTAGAATGCCAGGACTGCTTCTAAGAATCACACCCTCTACTGGCAGGTGATTCCCCATCCTTTAATTCACTCGGTACTGAATCCTAGGCTAAACTAAATAGACACTGAACTGATTTCTAAACTGTCCTAGGCTAGACTGAAATATTACTGATCGTGTTAACTGACTGAATACTACTATAAGTGACATTACTAAGACTATTCTAAATCTACTATAATTTTAGGTAAACAGCTAGATTATTGGGTATTAGATACACCCAAGACTCAATAACATAAAAAGTAAAGCATAACATGATCTTGAAAAACATTACAATGTTCATAACTCAATCATAGAGACATTTTACCAAACACTTGTAAGATATAAGCTTGTACATATACTAGCATGTCATGATTTCCCTGTCTAATCCACATGAGAAATTTATAAAACAATTGGGGAACATAATCTATACACATAATACTAATCAACATGTAGGCATCATGATTTCCAATCCCAACTTACTTCAAGGGCTTTAACATGAATTCACATAATACTACACACATGTCCAATAAATTTACATGAATCTTTTAATAAATCATGAATTAGTAACCCAATTAACATCATAATCATGAATACATTCAAGCCCAAAATGGAATTCATGAATTCAATAAACTTGAAGTTTTAAAAAAGCTTCTTGAACTCCAAGGATGGAAGAAAATCCTTGGATGGACACCTAACATACCTTGGTTTATTAATTCTCTGAAAGTTGTGGAGAATTTCTCAAAGCTTGAATCTTGAATTGGAAGCCTTAGGGTTTTGTTTCTTGAGTAATTTTGAGAATAATGAGTGTTTAGCGCTAAGAATGACTTGATCTCGTGTTTTTGGGGCTGAATACGGGTGAAAAATGATCCAATTACCCCTCTGGATTGCGGGCTTTTAATGACTAAAAACGTGTCCAGTAACACGCAGACTAGCGTGCCACGTCGATGAAATCAATGCGATGACCAATGCACATCAGTGAGTTTGCGTTGGTTCACTAGAATTGCACTGAAAGCTGGGGGAAATTATCTGTCGACACGATGGGAAACGCGACGTATCAAAATCGCGTCAACCCACTATTTTGGTCACCCAAACATGGTTCAAACGAGGTCAAAAAAATCCAAAACTCACCCGATGTGACCTACTGACATTCCTGATCATGAATCAACCAAAAAAATTGATATTTTAAGGTCATAAGGGTCGTAGAATATAATCGCCAACTTATGAAGTCTAAAATACTTATAAGTATAAACACTTAGCTGAAATTTCTAAGTTTAGGACCTTTTTTTTCAAGCTTTAACGGACTGAGTTAAGCTTAGAATTTTGCGGGGTCTTACAATATCTATCCCTTGGGAATATTCGTTCTCGAATGAGAATAACTAAGCTGAGAAACACTGATAGACTGATCTTACACACTGAACATGCATATCTGATGCGTGGAATACCTGACTGAAACTACTAATAAGTTGAGTTTTCAAACTGAACATGCATATCTGATGCATGAGTACATGGTTGAACTGATTCATGAATGCATGACTATCATAAAGATGATATGCAATGGTAATGAATAGCAAATTATAACTATAACTGAACATGGAATCGAGCAAATCTAAAAAAGACTGTTACCTTGAGCTGAGTCTGAGTTTGCAGAGAAGAGGTGAGGATACTTGGTCAGGATATTTGCTTCTTCTTCCCAAGTAGCTCCCTCAAAGGACTGATTCTGCCAAAGAACTTTGACTAGCAAAACTTCATTGTTCCTTAGTCTGCGAACCTGATAATCGAGAATTTCGATTGGGATCTCTTCACAAGAGAGGTTGTTATGAACATCTATAACCTCTATAGGTACTACAACTGTTGGGTCACCTATGCACTTTTTTAGCAAGGAGACATGAAACACTGGATGTACTAATGCTAAGTCTGAAGGCAACTCAAGCTCGTAAGCTACCTTTCCGAAACGGCTGAGAATTCGGTAAGGACCGATATATCGGGGACTGAGTTTCCTCTTTTTGCCAAACCTCTTCACTTCCTTCATAAGAGAGGTTTTTAAATACATATAATCACCAATCTCAAACTCGAGATCCTTCCTTTGCATATCTACATACGACTTCTGTCGGCTCTGAGTTGTCTTAAGTCTTTCCCTGATCAACTGAACCTTTTCTAAGGTATCAAATACCAAGTCAAGACCTACCACTGCGGCCTCACCCACTTCAAACCAATCAATGGGAAATCTACATCTCCTTTTATAAAACACCTCGAACGGAGCCATCTGAATGCTGGAATTATAATTGTTGTTATATACGAACTCAATCAAGGAAAAGTGGTCATCCTAACTCTCCTTAAAGTCAATGGCACACGCTCTTAACATATCTTCTAAAGTCTGAGTGGTCCTCTCTGCTTGACCATTTGTCTGAGGGTGGAAAGCTGTACAGAGGTGAACTTGGGTACCAAGACCCTTTTGGAAGGCTTTCTAAAAGTGAGGGGTGAACTTCATACCTCTATCTGAGATAATGGATAATGGAACTCCGTGCAATCTAACTAACTCTCTAACATAGAGCTTGGCATAATCCTTGGCTAAATAAGAGGTATGAACTAGTAATAAATGAGCTAATTTGGCCATCCTATCTACAATGAACTAAATTAAATCATGTTGATGACGAGTATGGGGCAAACCCATCACAAAGTCCATGTTCACTTCCTCCCACTTCCACATGGGAATACTGAACTTTTGCATGGAATCACTAGGTTTTTGGTGCTCAATCTTAACCTGCTGACATGTAGAGCACTTAGCCACAAACTCTGTAATGTCTCTCTTTTCATACCACTCCATAAATAAACCTTCGAAAAATCACGGTATATCTTAGTGGCCCATGGATGAATGGAGTAACGCGCACCATGCGCTTCTGCAAGAATTCGTTGCCTCAAGTCATCTATACCTGGCACGCATAACTAACCCTGGAAACTCAACACACCATCTCACCCTTAGGAGAAAACCTCTACTTTCTGATCTCTACTGACTCTTTCAACTTGACTAAACTGGGATCTCTATCCTACTTTTCCTTCACTTCGAAAACCAGAGATGATTCTGAACTATTCTGCACCCATACACTTTTCTTTGGTGAATTGACTAAGCGGATACCTAGTGGTCAAGCTGATGAATTTCCTGAACTAACTTCTTCTTATTATCCTCCACGTGAGCAACACTAACCATAGACATCCTACTGAGAGCATCAGCCACTTCATTGGCCTTGCCCTGGGTGATACAGGACGCTCATGTTGTAGTCCTTCAACAACTTTAACCACCTCCTCTGATATAGGTTCAGATCTTTCTGAGAAAACACATACTACAGGCTCTTATGATCTATGAACAGATCAACATGTACCCCATACAAATAATACCTCTACAACATGTCCAAGTACTGCTTAAACACGCAGTTTATCAAGTCCATGAAGGCTGCTGGAGCATTGGTAAGACCAAATGACATGACTAAGAATTTGAAGTGGCCATACCAAGTTCAAAAAGCTATTTTCAGAATGTTACATTCTCTGACCCTAAGCTGATAATAACCTGATTTGAGGTTTATCTTAGATAAGTAACTGGCACCCTGAAGTTGGTCAAACAAGTCACCAATTCTGGAAAGTGGATAATTGTTCTTGATCGTGACTTTAATTAGCTGACGGTAGTCTATACACATCCTGAGAGAACCGTCTTTCTAACGCACGAATAGAACTGGTGTACCCTAAGGGGATACACTAAGTCAGAACTGGTGTACCCTAAGGGGATACACTAAGTCTGATGAATCCCTTATCTAGGAGATCCTTTAACTGTTCTTTTAATTGTTTGAGTTCTGCTAGAGCCATTCTGTATGGAGGAATAGAGATAGGTTGATCTTCAATTTCCCTTTCGAGAGGACCCCGGGAAAATCTTCGAGAAACACATCAGGAAATTCACACGCTACTAATACTGACTCAAGACTTGGTGTCTCTGAACAAGAGTCTTGAACTTGAACGAGATGATACACACATCCCTTAGATTTCATTCTTCTCGCCCTAAGGTAACAAATAAGCTAACCTCTAAATGCTGAAGTACTACCCCTCTATTCAAGGAAAGTTTCATTCGAAAACTATAAATGGGCAATTCGATTTCTGCAGTCAACTAAAGCATAGCATGAATGAAGTCAATTCATGCCAAGAATAACATCAAAATCTGTCATCTCTAATTCTACTAAGTCTTGCTAAGTTGACTTTCTAAGATACCATAACTGGACAGTTCCTGTATACCCGTCAGGCTATGATAGATTTACCCACAGGGGTAGAGACTGAGAAGGGATCTACTAGGATTTTAGGACTGACTCCGAAGTCAATATCTATATAAGGTGTTACAAAGGACAAAGAAGCTCCTGGATCTAGCAAAGTATAAACGTGTAAATAATAAAATTTTAATGCACCAATAACTACATCAGGAGAACTTTTTTTATCTTATCATGATTGAAGTGCATAGAGTCTATTTGGGCACTGCCCACTGGTGGCACTGGAGGCGACACCCTGCTGATTTGGGCGACCGAACTGAGTTGAAGGACGATTATACTGACCGTGATAACCTAACTGAGGACAATATCTAACCTTATGGCCTGGCTTGCCACATCCAAAATATATATCACTGCCAGCCCTGCAGCTACCCTGGTGGTTTCTACCATATTTCTAACAAAGAGGGTTTGTTCGAGCACTGCTAATACTACCCTGAGGTTTGGGACCTAGTGCGCTATCTTTATTGCCGTCTTTAAATTTTGGCACTGGAGCACTGGCTGGGGACGGAGCTGGAACTGAGGATTTTGGGCAGAACTAAGAACGATTTCCACCTTCTGACTTAGGCTGAGTGAAGTTAAAGCTACCTATTCTAGCTCTCTTATCCCCCCCCCCCCCCCCCCCAATTCTCCCTATTCTTAGCCTCCTATATCTGTTGAGCATGGACCATGAGCCTGGATATGTCCATCTCCTTAATCAGCATTGTGGTCCTACACTCCTTGACCACACTATTAAACATACCAGACATAAACTTAATCATGTTAGATCTGCTATTTTCTACCACATGAGGAGTGTATATGGCTAGCTTAGTCAACTTGAGAGAATACTTTTTCACTGTCATATTGTCCTGCTTTAGATTAATAAACTCCAAAAGCTTCACTTTCCTCAACTCCAGTGGGAAGAACCTATTCAGAAAAATAGTGGAAAACTCCTCCCATTCTATGGGCCCTGCATCTGTGGGCCTCTCTGCCTTCCACTGCTTAAATCATGAATGAGCCACATCCTGCAATTGATATTTGGCCAACTCAGCACTCTCACTAGTTATCACCCCCCATAATATTTGTAATTTTCTGCAACTAATCAAGAAATTACTGTGGGTCCTCATCTGACTTAGACCTGGTAAAGATTGGAGGGTTCATTCAGGTGAAGTCCCAAATTTTAGTTGTAGCAGTATTGCAAACTGGGTTGGCCGAAACTATAGTTAGCCGTTCATTCTAGGCTGACACAGAATAAGCTAGAGTAGTGAAAGCTACTCTAAATTCCGCGTGGGAGACATGCTCATCTAGAGGATCTGCCTGAACGGGTGGAGATGCTGGCTGATTTTATATTCTCCTTCCGTTGTTCTTTTTGGGAGGCATATTCTATAAACGAAAGTAAGAAAAGTATTAGACTGAGAGTATAACATGAGCTCATGCTCACTCGCATGATATGAATGGTGAAAGAAGGGAAAGTTTTCCTAAAAATGCCTCATAGCCTTTTGTTCATAAGTATGGCGCGCTACACACCCATGTATAAGACTCCACTAGATGCGGCTTTCAGATTTCCTGGGACTCTGTTGAACCTTAGGCTCAGATACTAAGTTTGTAACGCCCAAGTCTACACCCCGAATATTACATGGTGCTTACGACCCCGAAGGACCACAAGCTAACCCATGACAGATATTTGTTGTGAGCATTGAGTAACAATACTATAATAAATGTGAAAAAATAAGATGAAATGCCATAAGGTTCAAAGCCTGAAATAATGATAAAGAATACCAACTGCAATAACAATTTGTAGAATTGAATATGTCTGAAAGTCTAGTCTGAAAGCCCCTATCTATCTGAATATGGAGTTGATGGGATAAGTCCCCAACTAACTCCGACTACTGAAATAAATAGAACACTGAAATAATTAAATGATATGATAACTTTATCCTTGAACTATGAGGGCTCACCATTAGGTCTGCTGCAGATAGTCTGGGCTGCTAAGTTCGGTCAGTAGCCCGTACGTCTGAACCTATGATATACAACATCATGGCATAAAAAAAGGTATGTGTCAGTACTTTGAATGTACTGGTATGGTAAGTGAGGTAGGCTGATATGCAAGGGTTCATATGCATAAACAATAACTGACTGAATAACATGAATACAAGTGAATGAGAGACATGTATAACTGAAACTGATGAAACACTATTTATGCAATACTTTGCATATATCTACATACATTGTGTCTGAGATCATGGTAATACTGGATACTGAGTTCTGATAACTAAATGAATAATATCTGAGTTTACTAATAACTACATTACTGATAGCTGGGTGACTATTTTTGATAGTTTTGATTCTGTAGAACTAACTGAGTTCTATACTGAGACTGAGACTGAAACTGAAACTGTGGGAGGTAATCATCTAATCGACATGCCCCTCTCTAAACTGATTGGGGTCCAACCTGTAACCCTTGCTGGAAGGGTGTCAGTACCGTGCCATAAGTAAATATAAGTGCTGAGTGACCCTCACCTGGCAGGTGCTCTGAACGAGAATAGTGGTACCCTCAACTGGTAGGTAGAACACCTCATCAACCCTTAATTGGTAGGTTAATGTCTCAACCTATGCTGTCTACATAGTTCTGGAATACCAGGACTGCTTCTAAGGATCACACCCTCTATGGCAGGTGAGTCCCCATCCTTGGGTTCACTCGGTGCTGAATCTTACTCCCAACTGAATAGACACTGAACTGATTTCAAAACTTTTCTAGGCTAGATTAAATTGTTACTGATCGTGTTAACTGCTGAATGCTACTGTACGTGACACTACTGAGACTATTCTGAAGCTATTATAATTCTAGGGAAATAGCTAGATTGTTGTGTATTAGATACTCCTACGACTCGATAACATAAAAAGTAAAGCATAGCATGATCTTGAAAAGCATTACAATATTCATAACTCATTCAAACATTTTATCAAACACTTGTTAGATATAAGCTTGTACATATACTAGCATGTCATGATTTCCCCATTTAATCGACCTGAATAATTTATCAAACACTTGAGGAACATAATCTATACATATAATACTAATCAACATATAGGCATCATGATTTCCAATCCCAACTTACTTCAAGGGCTTTAACATGAATTCACATAATACTACACACATGTCCAATAAATTTACATGAATCTTGTAATAAATCATGAATTAGAAACCCAATTAAGATCATAATCATGAATACATTCAAGCCCAACATGGAATTCATGAATTCAATAAACTTGAAGTTTTAAAAGAGGTTCTTAAACTCCAAGGGTGGAAGGAAACCCTTGGATGAACACCTAACATACCTTGGTTGTTAATTCTATGAAAGTTGTGGAGAATTTCTGGAAGCTTTAATCTTGAATTGGAAGCCCTAGGGTTTTTTTTCTTGAGTAATTTTGAGAATAATGAGTGTTTTAGCCCTAGGAATGACTTAATCTCGTGTTTTTAGGGCTCAATAGGGGTGGAAAATGACCCAATTACCCCTCTAGACGCGGGTTTTTAATGACTAAAACCTTTCTAGTGACGTACAGATCGGTGTGCCACATCGATGGCATCAATGCAATAACCAACGCATCGCGTAGAGTTTGTATTAGTTCACTGGAGTTGCACTGAAAGCTAGGGGAAAATTATATGTCGATGCGATGGGCGACGCGACGCGTCGAGATCGCGTCGACCCACTATTTTTATCACCTAAACATGGTTAACGAGGTTTGGAAAATTCAAAACTCACCTGAAGTGACCTACTGACATTCCTGATCATGAATCAACCAAAAATATTTATATTTTAAGGTCATAAGAGTCGTAGAATAGGATCGCCAACTTATGAAGGCTAAAATACTTCTAAGTATAAACACTTAACTAAAATTTCTAAGTCTGGGACCTCTTTTCAAGCTTTAACGAACTGAGTTAAGCTTAGAATTTTGCGGGGTCTTACAGTAGTCAAGACAGTGTCTCAAGAAATCCAAACTATTGACCCTACGAGTTCACTATACAACTCATACATGGACCTTACGACTCGTAAGGTCCTAGTTATAATGACCTGGGCACCTACACTAAGTTGCTTACGGAGGCACACAATGACTCGTAAAAAGTCTATATGATTTGTTACGTCTAGTTGTAATCAAGGCAGAAACTAGGTCAGTCTTTATTGGGCAGACTACGATTAGGCTCTACGACCCATATAGACACCTTACGACTCATAAGGTGAGTCGTTACTTAGGCAGTAGGCTTAAAAGTCAAGAAATTTTCAAGGACCATAAATCCAAGGTGTTACACTGGGCCAGGCCACGGCTACTAATGCATAAAGGGCCGTTTTAGTGGATGCATTTACTAAGTGCACCAACGCGAGACTTGAAATTTTTGAAGTTTCAACTGATGCCTTGGGATTCATTTGGAATCTTATATGCGCAAATGAACTATGTTACCCTATCAAATTTGATATTTTGGAGTTGTTGGAACTGTCATAAAGGCATACGAGCTCATTTTATTAAAGTTTTGGCCTGGTATCCAATTCTTACCAGCGAAGACTTCAAAATGGAAAACTGGCTCTAAAAAATAAAAGAACTGTTCGGTAACTGAACTGTCAGCTCCAGCAAGTCATAAATGACTTGGGCCAGCTATATTAAAGCTCTAAATGGCAAAAATAAGTGGAATTATAGAAAATAACCTGGAGGATCATCACATGGCTTACCCTAGTATGGCCAACATATCTGACTCATCGTTCTTCCTCTATAGGATCTATTCTAGATCCCATTTTTGAAAATAAGACAAATAGTCCCACACTTTTGTTACATAGTTTATCATTTGTTAATTGTTTTTGTCAAATTCACCTTTGATTTGATTCACAGCAAGTTGAGAGTTACAATAGACGTCAATTATTTTTGCACCCATGCTTTGTGCTAGACGTAATCCTATAAGAAGGCTCATACATTGCCTATCTCAGCCTTTCCTTTCTTGGGGTTATTAAGACTATGCTGAGCTCTGCTTTTTTTCTATGTTGAAATTCCCGTGGATAAATAGTCCAAGTCTTAGCCTGGTCTCTGGAGGCAAAAATAGCCTTCTTCTCGTCTTAGGGGTCATCCCACGGTTAAAATCAGCCATAAATCTGCCAATGTCTGGGACTTTATAGTAATTCGAGGCTTGTACTCGATATCTAACTAGCTAAGATCGATCGCCTATTTGGCCATTCGGCGGGGTAGCTCAGGCTTGTGAATAACGATCCAGAGAGGGTATTTTGTGTCCACCATAATCGAAATAAATGGAAGTATGACGGCAGTCTTTGTGTGGCCTACACTAGGTCTAGAGCGAGCTTTTATAATTGTGAATATCGATTCTCTATGCTTATTAAACTTTTTCTAACATAATTGATAGGACATTGCATACCATCTTTTTCTCGAACCAGCACAACACTTCTATTACTTCTGCCATCGCTAGATATAAGAGCAGTTTCTCCCCTTCTTTTGGCTTAGCCTATAGGGGTGGGCTCGAAAGATAAGAATTCAGTTCTCGCAAATCCTATTAGCACTCGGAGGTCCACTCAAAGTTAATGTTCTTTATCAGTAGTGAGAAGAACTGTTGGCACCTTTTTTAAGATCTTAATATCAAACAACTAAGGGCGGTGACCCACCCGTGAGTCTTTGCACTTTTCAACGTCACTCAGTACATATGGTATTTATTCAATGTCTTTGATTTTGTTTATATTCACCTCGATACAAGGAAACCCAGTAACTTCTCATATCCCATCTCAGAAGCACATTTCTTGGGATTCAATTTTATGTTGTGCTTTCTTAAAACCTCAAATACTTATTCAAGATTTGTCAGATGAAAGCTTACCGTAACTTGACAAGCATATCATTGATGTAGATTTCCATGGTCCTTCTTATTTGCCATTTAAATATCCGAGTGACCAGGCATTGATACGTTACACCTGTATTCTTTAACCCAAAAGGCATCACATTGTAACAATAAATGTCATGGTTAACAATGAACGACATTTACTCTTGGTCTTCCAAATCTATTCGAATTTGGTCATACTTAGGGTACATGTAAGAAAACTCATGATTTCGTGCCTAGCGTAGCATCGACCATTTCATCAATATTTGAGATGGGGAAAAAGTCTTTGGGGAACGTGTTATTTAAATCCTTAAAATCTATGCATACGTTAATTTTGTTGTCTAGATTCTTGGGTACCACTACAACGTTTGCCAATCATTCTAGGTACTTGACTTCCTGAATAGAGCCTATTTTAGCAAATAATTTACCTCTTCTTTGATGAAACTATTCTTCTCATCTAAGATTATACGTTGTTTCTGTTTCATATGAGGGAAACTTGCGTCGACCCTTAGTCTGTGCACGACTACCTCATGAGGAATGCTTGTAATATGAAAATGGGACCACGTGAAACAATTGATGTTATTTCTAAGAAAAATCAAGGTATGCGAGTCTGAGCTCAAGGCTTAGTCCTGCGCTCAGATATATATCTTCCTCTTAGATGAGTCATGGAAAAAGGGAATTTGGTCAAGCACTTCCACTGTCGATTTGGTTGCGTCTCTTTTGTTCAGGGCATAGTAAGCCCTTGGGGTTTATACCATCCTTTCTTTCCATCACGCGGATTCGGGAGGCCTTTGCTTGCCTCTGTTCAAGGATTCACCTCCGACTTTCTCATCGAGACGGTCTATGTTTCCCGAATAGATCCCGATCTTCTCTTATCTGTCGCATGCCTTTCAAGGTGAGAAAGTTGATCACCTAATGGTGAATTGGCGGGAAAACCCTCATGAAATGTATCATGGCCTTCCTAAGATGACATTATATGTAGCCCACGACTCCATCAAGGATGTCAGACATGGTGGACTTCTTCAGACCGCTAGCGCTAGTCACCAGCATGACCTCCCATCCAGTTACCTCAATGGCCATATTAAACCAGTCTAAGGTCTTGACCATTGGTATTATCGTAGTGCTTTACTCTATTTAATTGAAAACCTTTTTATGCATGATATTGTTCGAGCTCTCAAGGTCCACAGCACTCGCTTCACGTTTCAACCATCTATGTTCAAAGATATTATCAGAGAGTTGTTGTGGTTGCCCTTGCTGATCCAGATTCCCCTCTCCAAAAGCCATTTCGGGGTCATTCTCTTGGCATAGTCTCTTCTAGTAGCAACATGACATTTTCTCCTTTTTTTTGAGATTGAGATCTTGCCCCTCCTGGCTCATTATGGGCTTTCGTCTTGCTATTTGGCACTTTCCGCCTTCCTTCATCTCTTGAAATTGTTTTCTCCATGAGTTACCTAGCCATCTGCGTAAAGTATCGTGTGTTGCGAGTTCCTTCCATCACCTATTGTGGGGCCCTGCAAAGGCAAACAAATGGAAAACATAGAAAAAGAGAGAAACAAAGCTAAACCCACATAGTTGCTCTATCCCAATGGTGGGCGCCAAACTATTTACCATCGATTCGGGATAGTTAAATTTGTAGGTGGGTTAAGAGCACACATTATGATTTAGCTTCATATTAGTAACGAAAGTTTGTAAGACAATAAGCAAGAAAATCGAAAATAACTGGAATAATGAATGATCTAGAGTTAAAAAAGTAAATCTGAATCACTACACAAGTCGTGTAATTAGAGCAAACAAGAAAAGAATTTGGCCGCATCCTACATTAAATAGAGATACAAAAGCAGAGAACTTAGAGGCAAACTAGATATGCTTAGAGGCAGACTTGAGCGAAATCATATACCCCTTACAAATGTGGAGAAACAATTATTCATAAAATACAAGGTAGGCCTATGACCAATAAGATAATGTCACCCGAGCCCTATAGCACCATGTCCAATGAGTGAATGCCACACGTTAGAGGCGTTGGAGAGTGCCAGCCTAGTATTCCCTATCTGGTGCAAGTCTGCGAAGGATCGTCCGCACACCTGAACATCTTGACATTTTGTTCCCCTTTTGTCCTTTAGTGCATCGTTATTATGGTTACTCATGCTTTCAGGATGAGGACGAGAGGGCGTTCTCCTCCATGTTTCATTTTGATGTCGCTCTCGGGGCGATCAGATCCAACGACTTTCATCCTGCTCAAACCGCGATGTCATGCATTCGCTATTTCTATTTTACCCCATACAACAACAAAACAATAATTTTTAAAATTAAATAATAAATTATGGCACGAAATTTATTAATTAATGAAAATAAACTAAACAAACAATGCGATCCCAAGGAACGAGTTTACAAGTTGCAACCTTTAAGGGTATATCGTGTTTCATTCTTTGCCGTTGATGGTGTTTTCCTCTGCTATATCGACGGTGCAGAACTACGGGCCACCCGTGAAAGCAGAAAAGGCTAATGCCGTGACGAAACTCCAAATCCACGTTCTGAAAATTCTTAGACCAAATTTGCAATCACTGTAACACGGTTCTAGTTAAGTGGATTGGCCACGTCTCCATTTTCTTTCACCCATTATTACCCGTACATTTCTCCATATTTACAATAACTAGTATAAGTTCCGGCGCGCTGCGCGAATTATTTTTATATAAAAAAAAGAAAAGGGAAAAGAAATAATAGAAATATATGTATATAAACTATATATATGTTATATATTAGGGGTCATTTCGATGAAAAGTGGGTCCTGACACCCAAGGATCCGTTTTAGCCAAAATCCTCCCAATGGCCCAGAACGAGTCCGGAAGTCTTAGGACCCAGACCAAGGGTCCCTCTAGTCTTAAATCGACATTCAAGAGCTAATGAGACTGTGAGGATTGGCATCCGAGGCTGTTAACCGTGATCCAGAGTAACGGTGAGATTGACGAGGATGTCTCGCACCGTATTGGGGCGGGATGGATGAAGTGGAAACTCGCATCGGGGGTGCTGTGTGATAAGAAGGTGCCGCCCAAGCTTAAAGGCAAATTCTATAGGGTGGTAGTCCGTCCGGCCTTGCTGTATGGAGCGGAGTGTTGGCCAGTTAAGAACTCCCACATCCAAAAAATGAAGGTGGCAGAAATGCGGATGTTGCGCTGGATGTGTGGACTGACCCGAGGGGATAGAGTTCGGAATGAGACTATCCGGGAGAAGGTTGGTGTGACTTCAGTGGAGTGTAAGATGCGGGAAGCACGATTGAGATGGTTCGGACACGTGAAGAGGAGGGGCATGGATGCCCCGGTCCGTAGGTATGAGAGGCTAGCGTTGGATGGTTTTAGACGGGGTAGAGGTAGACCGAAGAAGTACTGGGGTGAGGTGATTAGGCGGGATATGGAACAGTTACAGCTCACCGAGGACATGACCCTAGATAGGAAGGGCTGGAAGATGCGAATTACGGCAGAGGATTAGGGCCAGTTCGGGTCGCTAGTGTAGGGAATTAATTGGTGGGGGTGTATTCCTGTTATGATTCTGTATTCAGTGTTTCGTGTTCCGTGTTCCATGTTTATTACGAATCTGTGTGCTCTCCTCTGCTTTATTATTCCTGCATTCCTGCTTTACTCTGTTTTATATTCCCTATGGGTGCCGTATCTATGTTATGTCATCTGCTGCTGTGCTGTACTATGTGTTTTTGTGATATCTCGTGACTTGAGCCGGGGGTCTTTCGGAAACAGCCTTTCTACTTCATCAGAGGTAGAGGTATGGACTGCGTACATCTTACCCCCCAGACCCCACTAAGTGGGAATACACTGGGTTTGTTGTTGTTGTTGTATATATTAGGGGTGTTTTTGTTTTCTTTTTTTGTAATCATTCTTTTTATACACTAACATTTTGTATGGTATATATAGCTACTATTATTTTATAATTGTTCAACACTATAAAGTCTTTCATATTTCAAGACTAATATTTCTTTTAAAAAAAAAAAAAGTGCACAGATCCAACATTTATGTGGGTTTGCCCCAAAAATAAAAGAATTCTGGAAAAAATATAAATTTTATTGCCTTACTTTCGACATGGATTTATGTAATTTTTTCAATAATATTCCCTTGCATTTGGAAAGCCAAGTAGTATATAAGTAATTCTTATTGTGGAGAAAATATAAGCATTAGTTAAAGTACTGTATATAAGAAACTCAAAACATCATGCAAAAAACTGAATTATTTCATTTGTCTTTTTCCTGGTAACTTTAATAGCGGTATGAGTCACATACAAAATTCTTAAATTTACTTTTTTTATGGGAATAGTTTTATGAAGTTGATTTTTTTTAAGAAAAAAAACTTTAAAATCTATTATAAGATCTACTTATAATTTTTTGATTTTTTTTAACTATGGTATAGACAGTAAGGATTTTTTCGATAAGTTCTTATTTTGGTTTTAATTATTAAAATCTCATATATGAGAAACTTGGTTATGTTTTTAATTCAGTTGTCCTTACTATACCCTCTCTTCCAGCTATATTATTCTATTTAATCCTTTTTCATTTAGTAGTCATAATAATTCAAACAATATCATAATTTTAAATTATTAATAAAATATGAAATACATAAGTCATTTGAATACTGATATTATTTCCTATGTATTAAATAATTAAATGTTTCTTTTATTTAGTTTTAATATATGAAATTTTAAATTAAACTCTAATTATTGTAATTACGAACATTTTGGCTTTATTAAAATAACGATAATTAGTTATTACTATGCTATTTCTATCTTTAAATTCTAACTTAAAACTTAAATAATTTTATCTATAATCAATATTTGGTCTTACCTATAGTTTAACTTTTATTATCATACTTTAAAAGACTTGCTCATTTTTAATAAGTTTTATCTTTATATTCTTTAGGACATGTTCGTTGATTTTTATTGGTTGTTACATTATTTACAACGTATAGTATTACTTTTTTGATACAATTCTTTTGACGTGTCATCTGTCTTAATACTCACCACTCCTATCTTCCTTCCAATATGATATAGAAGATCCAAATTTGATAATTTTAAAATAATAATTCAAAAACAAAATGACAATAATGGTTCACTATTTTTTTTCTATACACCAGCTTATTTTTTGCCATAAATATAAACAGTATTATCTTTTATCTTTCTCCTCTCTTACTGCATATCCTTAGTAAATTCTACATGCTTATTTATGTTAAATAAAAAAAAAACAAATTAATTTTTGAAATAATTCCGCTGATATCATCTAATATTGAGCATTTAAATCAACGAAAAAATGTGTGAGTATTTGTGAGTTGGTGGGAAAATGGGGCAAGGCAATGTGCAATCTTAATCTTCTTATCTTTTTTTTTTTATCACCTTTTTAAAGATAATCATAAAAAATTATAAAGAGTAAATAAGATAGTAATTCTTCTTTTTAATAGTGTGTTTATTGTTATGTAATTTGAATGTTAATTTTAATTTTAAGTTTAAAACTTTTACAGTTGTAAACTCTTAGGCTAGAATTTATTGATTTTAATTATATATGGATATATAGATATTGTAGGAATTAAAATGATTGTTGTTGTTGTTGTAAAGAATTTGATAAACCTTTTAAATAAACATTTTAGACACGATTTAAATTATCTACACAGTAGTAAGACTCCACACCATATACATTTTGTATAAAAATAATTATTTATAAATGCAAAATTAGAATCAGTGTGTCAATTATTTCCTAGGCATGTTTTAAATACATTTTCCCACTAAAATAGAATATTAAAAAATGAATAGAAAATTTAACATTTTAGAAATTACTTGCTAATTAATTCATACCTAATTAACTAATTTGTCCTATTAAATAAAATGTGCCACTCTTTGAGGCTGTCGCTTTACAAATTCTTAGGCAAGACTTTCTAGCTATTTGTATCGCGGAGATTATTGACGCATATTAATCATATCAAAATATGAACTAATTTGTTTGAACTTGTAAAATCATACCTTTTAACTAAGCTATTGATATTGTCTTATCTCACTTGATAATAAAAAATTCATATAGTTAAAGTAAGCAAATCATATAATTATTGAATAACTATTCGATGAAACTCGAAATTCATAATTATATAACTTTTTATATAAATAATTTGAGTTAAAAATATAACACGATTCAAAATGAATGTAATTATCATATAATTATTAAATAAATGAATGTAAACATTTATATTTGTTTTTCAGTTTTTCTGATTTCATTTGGTTTTACGGTCTTTTTGTAAAATCAAATGAAATCTACTAAATATATTAAATATATAATAAATACAATACTAAATATACTAAATATATTAATTTAGTCTATAATACTAAATAAATTAACTAATATTTATAAAAATGTTATAAAAAAAATTTGTCCTAACATTTTTTCATATAAACCCTTGATCATTTTTATCTAGCATATTTTCTACAAAATATTAACTTCGATAAGTATTATAATGATTAATCTCGTGTCATTACCTATACTATATTTAGAATTGCGCATAACTACAAATTCTAAAACCTATTTTCGCGATCTTTAGCTCTTTACTAAATTAATATATTTAGTATTATAACAATAATAAAAATTCGACCAATAGAAATATTTTTGTAAGTAAAATATTAATATTAATATTTTATTAAATCATAAAATATATTTGTCTAAGATAATACTATAGGCAAACAATAACCAACACACCAAAATAAAAGACGATAAAAAACAGAAAGGTTATTTAATACATCTAATATTTACGATATAATTGAATACTCTCTATGTACTTTTTTTCTTCACTTCTGTTGTTTTCTTGCCACATTTTTTCATTGACAATCATCAATAACTTGCAAATTTTTTAACAGCTTACTAACCCTGTCATACTATTGAAATCCATAAGGACAAATAATATTAATCATATGTTTCATAATAATATTTAAATTTTTTCTCTCTTCTTGATACAACAAACATGAAAAATTACATCAAAGGAAAATGTTTATAGTTCACACAATAGTGCGATTTTTCTAATAGAGGCTAAAGTCAACACAATTTTTTTTTTTTTTTTTTTTGATAAAAGTCACATAATTAGAGTGTGGAGAGAGAGTATACCTTGTGAGAGCAAATATTTTATCTTTAAATTTAAAAGTTTTTATGAAACAATCTCTATCTTTGATCTAACCCACACGTAAATCACAACATATTTGCTTAATCAAAATATTAATATCTATTCAAACATAACAAAATGAAGAATGAATTATTAAACCCTCATTTAGGCTTCACAATTAGTTTGTGCAAAGTAATTTTTAGCATTTCATCAAAATGAAAGTATTGAGCTACGTAATCATACAACCTATCATTAGGGAACGTTGAAAAAATGTGAATCATTAATATTACAAATACAAAATTAATATAATAGCTGAGAGACTTAAATTTTTTTTAATCATATGAAGTTAATGTGTTTTAAGTTTTATAATATAGATAATTGGTGTAATATAAAATGGTACAATATGATGCATTAGAAGTGTGAATAAGTGTATAGTATATACTAAGATGTAAAGCTCCATGAAAATAGCAATTAACTTTTTTAAAAATATTAACCTACCAACTAAAGACTCAGGTAATCATCAATAAGTAATTGGAAGGAATAGCGAAAAATAAGGACAAAATAAAAGTTTTTAGTTCAAATCTGAATTGATCAAAATTATGCTCACTTTTTGAGGAAATATCTCAAAGATAACTCAATTATGAGGAATTATCTAACAACATTATTTAATTTTGTTTCATGTCAATAAAATCACAATATAAGGTTATTCTCTTATAAAATCACTCAATCAAATTTTCATACAAATTTTGATACTGCATAATTTTTTTTATTAATTTATATCATGTAGATAGTATCCTCGCAAATATAACAAAATTTAAAAAACTTATATCTTACACCTAACCCATTAACAAATCAAAAAGGATTTTCATCTAAATCCAAAACAAAATTTATCTTTTTTCTCTTGAGCTTTAACATATGTGATTGCATGAATTGGAAGCTGTAAAATGTCAAACCATGACACTAATTTTGATATGTGTCTTACCTATTTGTTCCAATAACTTCGGTATAGCAATTTGCATTTCATACCTACAAGCATTTCATATCAAATGTTCTGAAAATCATGTAAACAATAACGTATTTGAATAAGAAACTTGAACTTATATGCGAATGTAGAAATTGAATGTGAACGCTATCATCAACAAAGAAGATTTTTCAAATTAAAAAAGACAATGATATATTATGCCTTGAACATAGATTCTTTATTTGAATGTTTGTGTAATAGCATATATTATGCCTTGAATACAAATTCTTTTTTTGAATATTTGTAACTGCACCACGAACTACTATACTAATTTATATTTATAGATGGAAGATTGGATGTTTGAGTGTGCTTACTGGGGTGAGGACATGGGCTAGAAAGTAGGGAATGGGATCGGTAGTTTAAATTAGGTTAGCTTTATTTTTTTATCTCAATTTCAATTTTTACTTTTTCAAAATAAATAATTATATTATAAATTTTGTTTGGCAGTTTTCTTATCTAATATGATAATTTTTTTAAAAAAAATTAGTGGGCATTTTTGTTTTAAAAGATAAACATAATTTTCTAGCAGACATGGGTAGGGTAGTTTAGATTCTTTATTTTCTTTTTCTGATAATCGTGCATGTGTATTTGTAATAAGTTAGTGGGAGTAATGGAGGGGTTAATGGACGCATCTGTTAGGGTTAATTTTTTTTTCTTTTAACATATTTTTCAAAAAAAAAATGACAACTCCAAACTTGTTCGAGCTTTGTCATAAAATTTGACAACTCAAAATTATTTATTTTTTTACATTTTTTTCTTAAACTTTTTTAGTAAGTTTTTATTTAATTATTATTTTTTCTCAAAATTATTAAATAAAAATTTAATTATTATTTTTATATTAAATATGATTTTATGTTTGGTTTAATTAGTTTAACAAACTAATTTTTAAATCAAACTTTGTAATTGAATAATTAAGATATAAAGTATTCAAATATGGTAATTTAATTTAAATTTATCTTTAAGTTTAATAATAGATATAAAAACATGATAAGTTCTAAATAATAACAAAAAAAAAGTTATAAATCTCTTACGTAATGATTGCACGATTTTCTTAAATTGATATGTCCATTTTTTTAAATAAAAAATATTTAACTATTTTTTATTTTAAATTAAAAAATAATACTCCATCCTTTTAAAAAAGAATGACCTACTTTGACTTGACACAAAGTTTAAGAAAATAAAGAAGATTTTTGAATCTTGTGGCCTTAAATTAAAATTATGTTAAATGTACCAAAATGCCCTTTAATCTTGTGGTCCTAAACATGTCATGTGGAAAGTTGAAATTAAAGTATTGCCAAAAAGAAAAAGGGATCATTCTTTTTTAAATGAACTAAAAAGGAAATTAGGTAACGGAGGGAGTAACTAATTTTATCTAACCTAACTAATTTGTCCTAAAAAGTAACACATGGCATTATCCTATGTTGCCACTTGGCAACAACCTATGCAAGACTTTCTTGTTATTTATAATATATATATAGATTTAGATATAGATATAGATATATAGATTTTTTTTCTCCATTTATTTTACATGTTCGGTATTAGTTGACCTTTGATATTTTCATTTTTACTTATTCACTGTTGTATTGACATATATAAAACAATAAATAATATAAATAGTTTATTATATATTTTTTGAATATAATAAATTTAATATTTTAAAAAATATATTGCATAATGAAATATTCCTTTTATTTCATTTTATTTGATTCATATAACAAAAATAAAATATTTTAATTTATTTATCTTTTTTTACAAATCAAGAAAGTATTCGAACTTTCACCAATTGAAATTCAGATAATTAACCAACCGAGCTACTAATATTTTCTTCAAATTAAAAAAAAATTAATAGTTACATAGATTAGTAGTAGTCAAATTTAAGTTTCAAAATAATATTTTTATTAAGTTAATTTAAAAAATGCATATCTAATTATTTTTTTAAGCGTTAGTGTCAAGTCAATAAAAACAAGTAAAATGAAATAGGGTGGATAATATTTAATAACAAGGACAAAAAAATACCAAATATTAAATTATCTGTTTATTTTTTAAACTAGATACGGATTCAGGAGTAAAAATAAATGTTACTCACTTTGTTTTAATTTGTTTGACATATTTTTTATCTCTTTAAAAAAATATTTTTTTTCCTTTTTATCAACTCTTTATTTTTAATTTTCTATATGACATGTTTAATATCATAAAATAAAAAAATATCTTGATACATTTTTAATTTAAGTCTATAAAATTTAATTTTTTATTTTTACGTATTAAGTCAAAATAGAATAAATAAATTAAAACAAAGAAAATACTTATTTTTAATATTTAGAACACTTATGTGAGAAAATTGAAGGAAATGTGTCTTTTAAGTCTTGAATGAAGGATTAATGACATTGACCAACTTAAAGGGTCAAACATCATTAGGAAACTTGATGAAGTTAATTGTGGACTTGATTAATATTTTTAAAACTTTCTAATCTTTTTAAAAATACAAATCAACCCAACTCACACCCCTCTTCAATCCAAATCAACCACTCTCCCCTCTCTCTCGACAGATTCTCTTAACCCTCTTCCAACCGACAGTTCTGCAAAATTTCTCCCTTCAACCCTCAGCAACTTCCACCTTCAACGATAAATAGTTGGGCTTCGAGTTCCCCTGTTCAATTCAAATCAACCTATCTCTCATCCCTCTCTCGACAGCTTCTCTCAACTCTCTCCCAACCAACTGTTCTATAAATTTCTCATTTCAATCCTCGGTAACTTCAACATTCGATTATAAATTATTGGGCTTCGAGTTCCTTTTTGACTTCAACCTTCAAACGACGTGAGAGCCTTGCTCTTCGACCACAACAGCTTTGAATTCTTCATCGTTTCTTTTCTTTTTTCACGGGTAAAAATTAAGGGCTTTTTTAGTTTTAAAAAAAACGAGTAACTTGAGCCAACTTGTCTTATAGTATTGGTTAACAATTTCAATACTTGTTGCATTAATTTAAAATATGGTCTGAATAAAATTCTAATTTCTGGTGATATTGCTGTTTTTTTGTTGAATAAAATCGTGCTACTATTTTTTGTTTTCTCCAATAGATTATTCATCTGGTGCCACATATTAACCATCTGATACAAAAGATTTGTCATAGATGCAACAGATAAACCATCCGATGCACCAGAAGAACCATCAAATTATAATTCTGATGCTACAGATTAATCATCTGATGCAACAGATTAATCATATGTTGCAACAGATTAAGCATCAAATAAAAAATTTGATGCAACTAATTAACCATTTGATGCAATGGAAGAACCATCAGATTAATGATCCGATAAAATAGATGAACCTCCTGTTGGATAAAATCCTATCAACTCTTCCAACAGAAAATGTCCAAGACTTGATTTTTCCAACTAGTCATTCATCTGCCGCGATAGACGACCCTATGTTGGAAGAAATATAAATAATATTAACCGTTGATAACTGTTCTAACAGATCACTCATGTGTTGCAACAGATGTGTGACCTGTTGCACAAACCATTCATCTTTCTCAACAGATGAGTGATATATTTTATATTGTCACAACAGATTACTCAGTCGTTGCTGCAAGTTAGTTAACTGTTCCGACAGATCACTCATATATTACAACAGATGTGTGATCTATTGTATAAACCATTCATCTTTCTCAACAGATGAAAGATATATTTTATATTATCGCAACAGATTACTCAGTCGTTGCTACGGGTTATTTAATTGTTCCAGCAGATCACTCATATATTGCAACATATGATGTCACAATAGATGTGTGATCTGTTGCATAGGCCATTTATCTTTCTCAACAGATGAGTGATATATTTTGTATTATCACATCAAATTACTCAGCCGTTACTACAGGTTATTTAATTATTCCAACAGATCACTCATATGTGCAACAGATGATGTTGCAACAGATTTGTGACCTGCTGCACAGACCATTTATTTTTCTCAATAGATGAGTGATTTATTTTATATTATCGCAACAGATTATTTATCCGTTGCAACAGGTTATTTAACCATTTCAACAGATCACTCATATGTCGCAATAATGTATGATCTGTTGCACTGACCATTCATCTATCTTAAAAAATGAGTGATATATTTTGTATTATTGCAACAGATTACTCATCTGCTGCAACAAGTTAGTTTTATACTGCAATAGATATACTACCTGGTGTAACAGATTGGTGATCTATTGTAACTGTTATTTTACTGTTTTTCTTGTTTGATTTACTCCTTTTTTAAATAGGAATTAATCAACTATAATATATTTTTTTATGTTCCTGTTAATATTAGATAATATGATTTCCAAAAATACAGAAACTGAATCAAGTCCAAGTAAAGGAACAAGTGAATCAGCTAGGCTATATCCACCACTCTATAAGCTTGCTTTACAAGGGTTATCTCAATCAGGAGCAAAATATGATGACCACAGGGAGGAGGAATATTTCAAAAGAGATGATGCAAATGCTAATAGCCCTTCTACCGAAGAGTTGGTCAAAGCCTTCAGCATTGATCTTTATCCTATGAGAATGCAGTGCGATGGTGCCACAGATTTAATGGGTGAGTTCGTGGTTAAGTCAGCCACGGGAAAATCTTTTGACGCCTTCAGAAAAATACGTCGAGAACAAAAATTGGATGCTTATTTTAGGGACAACTACTTTGGGAAATATCTTGATTTGCTGGAGGACAACATGCTCGTATCCAAATGAAAATGGTATATGAACTTCTCAAGCATAGATTTATGTATGAAAACAAAGATAAGATGGATGAGGTGTGGAAAAATTACTGTGGCATGCCTGTTTGCTTTGGTTGGAAGGAGTTTGTCATAGTTACTGGACTAAAATTATATCCTTCTTTTCAAGTTATACCTATTTTAACCCAAAAAAAGCACGCGGCATACCCAAAAAAGGCAAAGGCAAGTCGTGTGATCGTGATGACCTGGTGTTCATTGTTGGTCCAAGCTTCAAAAATAAAAATTTGATAGAAGCGTTAAAAGGTAAAGGACTTTCAAAGAAGCACAAGCAGTCATTGTGCTTGGTTTGGTTTGTACATAATATTTTTTGGGCGAAAGACATTAACAACAACATAAGCCTTGGTTTAATAAAGCTCTCCAAGGATCTTGAGCCGTTTAACAGCTATCCTTGGGGCTATGAAAGCTTCAAAACGACTGTCAAATATTTGTTGACTCCGTTAGCGCCAAAGATAGTCAACTTATATGGCTTCCCATAGGCTTTCATGGTAAATGTTTCTTTATTTTATTATGATATCATTCATTTTTTTACTCAATAATGGTTTTGATTTATTAGCGTTTTTTATAGGCTTGGGCGTTTGAAATCATTCCTTATTTGAGACAACAGGTGAACTACCAGGAAGGAGTTCTCTGTCCAAGAATCTTGAGATGGTTGTCGGCCAAAACTGATAAAAATACAAAATTTCTTGATATCTTCAACCCCCCAAAGGATGCAATAAGTATAATTATAATTAATTTTTTATTTTAATTAATCATTTTTTTGAATGATCTAATCATCATTCTAATATATGTAATGATTTATGTTAGATTGTGCATCCGTCGCTAGTTCCGACCAATCGAGAGTTGAAGATGCCATTTTTCTTACTTTACGATCTGTGCAAACTTTATCGGACCCTAAGGTCATCGACAGAGTAAAAAAAGAATTGTTTGGAGCAACAACCATTACAAGAAAAACAATTTTAAAGGGTGGGCTTGTTGTTGTTGATAGTCTTAGGGGTGATGGAGCTTTTAGTAGTGGTAGTGGTGTTGCTGTTGGTGCTAATAATGCTCCTCTTACAGTATTTAAAGCAAACCATTATGAGTATAATCATACTGGTTATACAGATTTTGCCTCTGTCATCAAATGTTCTGCCTGCAAATATCAAAACTGCAGAGCAAAACATGATGTAGTGATTAATGCTATTAATGTATTAACTGCTTCTGTAAAGGAATTGACATCTAAGAGGGGTCTCATTCCATCAAAAAGGATTTTATTTACATTCACTCCATTAGAGATTAGGGCTAAGAGGAGAAGGAAAGTGATTTCCAAGGCATTATCAAGCATCCAAAAAGGTGAAATTGCAACTCCTTTGTTTGCGTATTGCACTGAGAATTGTACAATGTCCAAAGGAGAGCAGCACGAGCTGAAGAAGGTGAATATATATGTCTTTCAACTAACAAAATAAATAGACACATCTGTTTCAACAGATGATGCATCTGCTGAAAATTATTAAATAGATATATACATCTGTTGCAACAGTTGACTAACTTATTGTACCAGATAAAGTATCTGTTGCAATATATGTCTCATCTGTTTTAATAAATCAAATAAATCCTTATATCGCTTTTATTTATACCAACAGATAACCTATCTGCTGCAACAGATGATTCATATGTTGCAACGGATGGTTCATCCGTTGGAAATTATCATACAGGTCTTTCTCATGTAGAAATTTATCCCAACAGTTGATTCATTGTTGCAACAAAAATTTAATCTTTTTGGGACAATTTAAAACAGGAGGAAGACCTGTTTGATTAGCTAGAACAGATGAGTTATTCTTTTCCATTTTGTTGTATCTCCATGATTAGCATTGACCAATTCTGGCTTTCCTGGTGTATGTAGAAGATACTATTGAATAGCATTGACAATAAGCTACTCTTTTAATGGAAATATGGAGAACAGAAAGCGCAAAAATCATATATAAGCGACAATAAATATCCACGATGAGCAAAGTCAAATTCCATAGCACCAAATGAAGAACAAATTATCTATATTGAGTAAATCATTATAGCTTGAGCCTGTCAAAGTAATCCTTGGCATCATACTTAAATTATTGTTGATGTATTTTTTGAGATTTGTACCCATAATAATTTTTTGACATTTTATTTATTTGTTGACTTATTTCAGCTAATTTCTGAAGGCTTCGATTTACTTTATTTTGTCTATGAATTTTATTTTTTCCTTAAATTTGAACTTATTAATTGAAAAAAAAAATACCAGATTCAAATATTGCAACATATAATGTATCTGTTGCAACAGACGATACATCTATTGGAAAAAAAATAAACAGATTTAAACATATATTGCAACAGGTAGGTAATCTGTTGGAATTTATCAAACAAGTCTTTCCACTGTTGCAACAGATGGACTTAGATAGAAACATCGAGATAATGCAACAGATGAACAACCTATTACAACAGACAAACTATATGTCAGAACAGGTAGAATAATTGTTACAAAGGATGGAGAATCTATTGTATTATAAAAATTCAACTTTCATTGGACATAAAAAATTGCCACTACGTATAAAAAAGTTAAAGTGAATTGAAATAAAAAAGACGGAACCCATCGACGATGTTCAGTTTAAACACCTAAAATAAAATAGGCATCAAGTAGACAGTGTTCATTTTAAATACGTAAAATAAAATAGGCATCAAATGTGTCAGTTTGACACTTTTTGCTAACTTGCCGTCATTTGGACCCCAATGGTCATTTACCCCCTCTATTGTCTTATATATTCATCTTCCTCCTAAAATTTAATCCTAAATTCCCAAATCTTCTTCATCATCATCTTCTTTTATCAATCCAAATTCTTCAAATTATTTGCATTTGGTCTTTGTTTTCTTTAATTTTTTTTTTTTCCAACTGAGCTTAACAATATCGAGCGCATCTTCCACTATTTTTTTGTGATAAAAATTTTCGATATTGTAAGTGCAGTCATGAAGCTTTGTTAAAGACTTCTTAAACTCAACAAAATCCAGGTCGTAGGTTTTTTACTTGTAAGATTTCAAAGGTAATATTCTTTTTATTTAATTAGTTTATTAATTATTGACTTGTAATTATTTTGTAATTGTGTTCTTGTTTTTATAGAAATTGGGTGGATGCAATTACTTTGATTGGTATGAAGAACGACACCCTTCATAAGCAAATCGGGTAATCTGGGGTTTGTTGAACAAAGTCAAGGCTTCTGAAGAGAAATAAAATTGAGCAAAAAGATACAACATTATTGTTGTTATTACTACTGGTTTGGTGTTGTTGGGCACATGGATATTCAAACCTAATTGCTAAAATTTTCATGGTGGTGTGTGTATTTGCTACTGGTTTGGTGTTGTCGAACACATGGATATTCAAGCATAACTGTTAAAAAATATCAAAAAGATTTAGGCATATGTTGTAAAATTTAGGTCATCTATTGAAAATTATCAAACAGGTCTTCCCACTGTTGCAACATATTAGACTTAGATGACATAGAAATAACATCGGCATAATGCAATAGATGACCAACCTATTGCAACAGATAAACTATCTGACAGAACAGATTCAATATATTTTATAACAGATTAACAATCTATTGCATTATAAAAAACTCAACTTTCATCAGAAACAAAATTATTGCCACTACATGTACATGTTATAAAGTGAAGGGTGACTTGAAATTAAAAATTGCTATTTCACAGGCTCCAAGCATCCAGTTAGTACCCCATAAGCTCAGACCTCTTGCACGTTTGCCACAGCGTTATCGCACAGAAAGTTCATTGGCTTGGTCATTTCTGTACCAGTCAGTAAACATTCGATATGTTCAAGAGCGTGCAAGCCGCACGCATTATCGGTCTCATTTTTTGGAAGGCTCATGTCCTTGTTTTGACCTTCAAAATCCTATTATTTCTTCATCGACACTGCCTTTGGCAAATGATTCATCAGTTTACCCTCCCTCAACAAGATGAGCGGTAGCTCCATCGGTAGCTTCACGAGGAGAAAAAGATAGAGATCGTCGATGAGAGGTCCATTACAGTCATAAACATTGATCTTTCCCTCCTCGAGTAATATCTCAATATCTCGATAATGTCCGTTCATGATAATGACTGCAAGAATCCTCTTTGCCTCAGTCCAGCTCTTGCCATGTGGATTTGGCCTCTCTCCTCTAAT
The DNA here is from genome assembly GCF_002878395.1 of Capsicum annuum. Taxonomy (NCBI): domain Eukaryota; kingdom Viridiplantae; phylum Streptophyta; class Magnoliopsida; order Solanales; family Solanaceae; genus Capsicum; species Capsicum annuum. Next base: position 135,040,649 of record NC_061121.1, on the reverse strand, counting down.
ATATTTTATTATTTCTTCTTCATCCAAGTCCAACGTAGAAACTATAAAATCAAGTCCCACGCCAAGGAATGAAGCCTCCCCATTGAGTTGATCATACTTATCCTTGAGCTTCTTGCTGAATCGAGGTCCATTATCTTATCGACAGCGTCATAAGCTTTAGGTACGTTAATTGTCTTTCCCTCATGAGGCAGAGAATTTTATCAACATGCTGTGATATAAGAAGACAATTTTTAAATAGGTTAGTAATTGTAAAGATGGTCCATCTGTTGCATAGGGTTCTCCGAATTAATAATCCAACGCAACTTATGCAACAAATGGATAATAAGTTGTAACAGAGCCACTACCAATTACACCAGTATACTCAGCTATTGTAACAGATTTCACATCTGTTCCATAGCTTCTTATTCATGGGGTAGATTAGAAGGCTAGTTTAGGAAAAGTAAACTTGCCTTGTCCTCGTATGGCATACGCATATCAGTCATAGTCTAGAAGTCTTGGGGGGGAAATGGAGCTTTGGGGTAATCTGGTGCGCCTGGCTTGGCATTCTTGGCTTGTCGCAGATCCCTCTTCTCTTCAGCCCCAAGTTTCGCGTATATGTACACCTTCTTGACTGACCCCTGAACTTCAACAGCTTTTAGAGAGGGAGAAATTGCAAATTTTTTTATTTTCGACCAGAGAGTACGTCTCTAATTGCTCTTTTTTTTCTCCTAACTAATACTGTAGGAGTGTGTGGCTCCCTCACCTTCTTGGATGGTATGACACACCTCTTGGATTTTAATTCCTCGAAAGCTTTAGAGATAGTCTCTACTTTTTCAAAGAGTTTATCCTAGCTATTATTGCACTCTTCGTATTCGCAACAAGAACACGAGGGTGAAGAGGGGTGGAAGGGACCTGTATAAGGGTGAAAAGGGGGTATTTTCCAACATATTTTCAACATGATCATCATCACGAGTGGTAGCAGCATCAGCATACCTGCCACCAACTCCACCAGAAGAAGCACCCGAATCTGCCTTAGTAGATTGGTCATGAAGAGCCTCAACATTAGGCTGAGCTTGCCTAACTACTCTTCTTATGGATGTTTCTCCAGCTAATTCCTTCTTTATCAACTCCACCATTAGGTTTGCTATAGTATCAACATAACCTAGAGTAATATAATAAGTCAATACTGACTCCTCCTCAGTAGGCACGATCCATGGATGCACAACCTGTAAAAAAGACAAAAAACACAGATATATTTAAATCATATAATATAATAATTTTCACAGTTGGGTTACATTTAAAAAAAAGACCCATTTATTGCATAGTTTGCAGTATATAGTTAAAATCCATTTGAGTCGGGTTCAGAGAAACAGCACAACACATGGATAATCTGATGTAAAATATTAATCTTCTGTTGCAATAGATTACCAATCTGTTGCAGCAGTTACACAAAACGGGTAATCTGTTATAACTATATTCAATATAAATTAATGGATGATTAAAATTAGTGATTAATTTTATCATGAAAGCCCAAAGAAAGTCATATAAGATGGTCGTCCCTGAGGATAGCTTTGTCAGTAAATATTGAACAGTCTAGTAGAATCTGTCATATCCCCAGGGATAATTGTTAAATTTATCAAAATCCTCAGCACGCGCCAACAAATCATTTTCTATGACCTTGTTGACGTCTCTTGCCAATATAATTGAATAGGCAAATCATACTAAGCACAATTACTCCCTGTACTGCTCTGGTATGGTTTTATCCTCGAGATCTATCAACAAATTTGATGCTTTGTAGCCACATCGACCAATGTCAAACAACCCATCTATTTTTTCCTTGAATTTTATTGCCTTGGATCTTTTGCAGGGTGGTGGTTCTTCTGGACGATAGCATCTTAAGCCCATCACTATGGGAAACTCTTGCAAGCCAAAACAAATAGGCATGCCATAGTAGTTGATCCAGATTTCATCTATCTTCTTTTTGCCCCCTCCTCCGGATCTTTATCATCCCCCACGTACTTGATCCTACGATTGAGAAGGCCATATACCATCGTTATAGGGAAACGAAAATGGGCAGGGGGTCCTCAGGCAGCTCGAGAAAGCGTCCAAAGTAGCTCTTCTTAAAAAGTCCGTCTATGTTTTCGTTCTTCATAATTTTCCTAAAATGTTCAAAATTTTGCCCCATCTGACATTTAAGTACAATTTTACCAGTTAGTTCTGCTTTTGGGTCATTTATCAGCATCGCAACTTGAAACCTGTCAATACTAAAAGTTTTGACAAGATCATACTGGGATGTCGATATTAATTCACTTCCCATTGGTGATCCATTATCATCAGGTTGATGATCATCCTCTTTCTCTTTCTCACGCACTAATTCCTCTTCTTTCTTATTTTTATTTTATTCATCACCATCTTCAGACCCTATTCCACCTTTCTTAACGTTGTTTTCATATCTCTCCTCAACTTTACTTTTCTCTAACTGAGATTGTTCAGGAAGCTCCTCCGAATCCCTCTGTACTGTAGCTTTTTTTTTGGGTGGTCAGACGTTGATCCACTTTCATGTTCTTTTCTTTTGGGAGATATGTTTTACCTACAAATAATAGAAAAAACAAAAATTACATTACAATTGATGTATGCATAAATTTTTAAAAATATAATGCAAAGACCATGAATACCGACACACCAACAGATACCACCACAAACACTACCAACCAATGCCACAAACACCACGAATACCGACACCACCGACAGCCACTACAAACACCACCAACCAATGCCACCATGATGACCAAAAACACCACCACCATCATCAACACCATAAACACTATCCAATAATACCACGACAGTCAACGGAACACTGCGATAGAAACTAGGGTTTTCTCGAGTTCTTCCTACGATTTTACCATCAAAACTTAAAATTATAAACCTATTCTAGAAGATAATACAACTAAAAGTTTTATTTTTCATCATTAACTTAAAAACCTTTACTTTTTAGAAAAAAATAACAAATATACAACTCTTCTCGAACTCTGTCGCCTACGAAGACAAAGAAAACAACTGATACAAGTAAGAATGAAGTCGAAAATAACACCTATGTGGTCGAAAATGAGACTAAAAATGATTTTTTGTGAAGGGTTGAGCAAATTTGTTGAGTAGTTGTTGTCTGTATTGTATTGTTGAGTGAGAATGAGAGAGAAAGAACGAGAACTCGAAATTTAAAATGATAAAACATTTTGTATGAGTTGATTTGTATTTTGAAAAAGAATGACAAGTTTTGAAAATATTAATTTGGTTCGAATTAATCTTAATTATTTTTAAAATTATAAAAGATATGCGTAATTTTTAACCCTCTCATCATGCAATTGCCAAAAGGGTACTATTAGTCTAACATATGAACTCAATTGAAATTGTATAAAAATAATTGAAGTTGTAGTTGACCGGTACTCTAGTTGACCCTATGAACTCACCCCTGATCCTAGATTAATCAATTTAGGTACTATTAGTCTAACATATGAACTCAATTGAAATTGTATAAAAATAAATGTTCAATATGTTGCATCAAATTTTGAATCTTTTGTAAATTATCAATCAGATTAGGTAACAACAGATTAAATTATCAAATAGATTAAGTCATCTATTGCGATAGATTATCCAGTTGTTGTAAATTATCAAATGGATTGTCATATGTCACAACAGATGTCTTTTCTGTTAGATTAAATCAAACAAATTAGGTAATCTATTGTAACATATTATGTATCTGTTGTAAACTATCAAATAGATTACGTCATTTGTTGCAACATATCAGGAATCTATTGTAAATTATCAAATAGATTAAGTTATCTGTTGTGACAGATTACCCATCTGTTATAAATTATCAAATGGATTAAGTCATATATCATAATAAATTACCCATTTGTTGTAAATTATCAAATAGGCGTTGTCATCTAGTTGACATTAGGAGAACTCACCCCTAGTCCTAGATTAATCAATTAAGGTATTAGTTGAACATATGAGGTAGTAAGAATCGGTTTGGCTCAAAGTGATCGATCAACGACTCTGGTCGGGAGGAACACAATACAGTCTCATCATGCAATTGCCAAAAGACTAAATTAAAATTGTAGTTAACCCTATGAGAACTCACTTTCAATTAAGGCATTAGTCTAACATATGAACTTAATTAAAATTATATATAAACAAATGTTCAACCTGTTGCAACAGATGTCTTTTCTATTGGATTAAATCAAATAGATTAGGTAATCTATTGCAACATATTACGTATCTGTTGTAAACTATCACACAGATTATGTCATTTGTTACAACATATCACGAATCTGTTGTAAACTATCAAATAAATTAAGTCATCTGTTGCGACAGATTACCCATTTATTGTAAATTATCAAATAAATTAAGACAGATATCGCAATAGATTACCCATCTATTGTAAATTATCAAATAGGCGTTGTCATCTATTGTAGTTGACATTATGAGAACTCACCTCTAGTCCTAGATTAATCAATTACGGTATTAGTTAAATAAATGAGGTAGTAAGAATTGATTCAGCTCAGAGTGATCGATCGACGACTCTGGTCGGGAGGAATGCAATACCGTCTCATCATGCAATTGCCAAAAGACTCAATTGAAGTTGTAGTTGACCATATGAGAACTCACCCCTAGTTTTAAATTATTCAATTAAGGTATTAGTACCCTGTCCTAGATTAATCAATTAAGGTATTAGTTGAACATATGAGGTAGTAAGAATCGGTTCAGCTCAGAGTGATCGATCGACAACTCTGATTGAGAGAAACACAATACCGTCTCATCATGCAATTGTCAAAAGACTAAATTGAAGTTGTAGTTGACCCTATGAGAACTCACATTCAATTAAGTTATTAGTCTAACATATGAACTCAATTGAAATTATATATAAGCAAATGTTCAACCTGTTGCAACAGATGTCTTTTTTATTGGATTAAATCAAACAGATTAGGTAATCTATTGCAACATATTACGCATTTGTTATAAACTATCAAATAGATTACATCATTTGTTGCAATATATCATGAATCTGTTGTAAACTATCAGATAGATTAAGTTATATGTTGCGATAGATTACCCATCTGTTGTAAATTATCAAATGGATTAAGTTATATGTCGCAATAAATTACCCATCTGTTGTAAATTATCAAATAGGCATTGTCATCTATTGTAGTTGTCATTATGAGAACTCACCCCTAATCCTAGATTAATCAATTAAGGTATTATTTAAACATATGAGGTAGTAAGAATCGGTTCAGCTCAGAGTGATCGATCGATGACTCTAGTCGGGAGGAACGCAATAGCGTCTCATCATGTAATTGTCCAAAGACTAAATTAAAGTTGTAGTTGACCCTATGAGAACCCACATTCAATTAAGGTATTAGTCTAACATATGAACTCAATTGAAATTATATATTAATAAATATTCAACCTATTGCAACAGATGTCTTTTCTGTTGGATTAAATCAAACAGATTAGGTAATCTGTTGTAACATATTATGCATCTGTTGTAAACTATCAAATAGATTACGTCATTTGTTGCGACAGATAACCGGCTTTGGAAATTTCCAAATAGAAATTGTTATCTGTTGCACTTAAATATTTTAAGATCTTTTCTTTTAAAGCAATTTAGGTATTTTCTATCCGAGATAAAAAAAAGTTAAAATACTAAGGCGGTAAAAAATATTACTCGGTACTACTTAGATAACTCAAAAATCTCCTGAGTAAGTAGTCTTATCTGATCTTTTCAATGTCACCATCTTCTCGTGCCCCTCAAAAGTTATTAATGAATATTTAAAACCCATATCTAGATACTCTCTCCCTCAGCCATAAAGTAAGACAAGACGCAACTCATCTATCACTCTTCTTTATTCTCAATTCTCTTTATTTCATTTTTTCCTCTCTTTTCTCTCTTTCAAATGAGGATCCTTTCGGATTTCAACCAATCAATATTTTTTCTCGACTGAACTAGATGTTCTGATCCCTTATCTTTTTTGACATTGTAGGTATGGTTCACTATTGCTCTTTTCATCTTGTCTTCTTCTTTATATGTCATTTAAATTAGATATTTACATCCGTTGTTATTAATGATTTACCAATTACCAGTTTCCTATTTATTGAGAAAAATAAAGGAAAGGTGAATTTTAAGTCTTGAATAAATGAACTATTATTTTTATTAAAATATGTGAAAAAAATTCATCTGTTGGGAGAACTTAAAAAGCATTGTTGTCAGTATAGTTTTTTTTATTTCTTTTGTTTGGTACTTTGGTGGTGATGTTGTCTGGGGTGGTGGTCATGTTGGAACATATGACATTTGTATTGTGGATAGTGTTGGAACATATGGTGTTGTTTCTTTGTTGTTGATGTTGGTGGTGGTGGTGTTGCAACAGTTTTCTCAACTATTGCAACTGATGAATCAGCTGTTGGAAAAAACAGAGTAACTGTTTGAAGAAATCAAACCAGTGGCAAGGCTGGTTTGATTTATTCCAATAGATGACCCATCTGTTACAATATATCATTCATCTATTGCAACGATGCCTCATCGATTGAACAGATAGGTAATCTGTTGCATCATATTAGTTATTTGTTGATTCACTTAATTTTGTGTTAACCTTTTGTACAGATGGAGCAACTGTTTGAAGAAATCAAACTAGTAACAAGGCCCGTTTGATTTATTCTAACAGATGAACTATCTGTTCCAATATGTCATCCATCTGTTGTAACAGCTGTCTCATTGGTTGAACAGTTGGGTAATCTGTTGCATCAGACTGGTCATTTGTTGATTCACTCAATTTTGTGTTATTCTTTTGTAATGTTCTTTTTGTTCTTCTCTTATTTGACATCAAATGTATTTCTCTTATTTGCAGATAAAAGGAAGTAAAACTGGATCCATTTTTGCCCGGCCAATATTAAAGGCTAGAGTAAAGATGGGTTCAATGAAATAAGCTGCTTGCAAATGGAACCACTTCATATGTGGGAGGTATGTATTACTGATCAACTTATCATGAAAACATACATCCAGTACAATGATTTTGTGAATGTTTGTTATTTACCTATTAGGTGTTAATCCTTCAAACAAGATATGGCATTTTATAGTTAAGATTGTTAGGTTCGAACTGGTAAGGCTGAGGGACCAAGGCGGTGGTATCAATACCCTGTTATAATTTAATGACGATTTATGCTTATTTTTTTGTGTAAAGTTTGGGGAAGGGTTCAAGCTTTTTGTGGTAGTGTAAACATCCAATAGTGATTGGACCAGTTTTAATGTCTCAATGGACTTGTTGAAAGTCCTCCGAAGCCTTGCGCTACAACAAACAATGATGGAACTAATAGAAATTCCTCTGGTCCAAATTTATATCGATGGGTTGTTGGAGAAGACTATTATACAACAAAAGGTATTTAAGAGAAAACTTGTGCGGGAAGAGGGAGGTTGAGAAGGCCATATATCATCTCAGTCCTTGTTTAAGAGAAAACACAGGGTGGGAAGGAAAGTGTAGCATAATTGGCTAATGAAATTAACGTGAGAAATGAAAAATTGGACGAGCTGCGAATGTAGAAGTGTATCCAAATATAAAAATCCATCAGTCGATGAGAAAAAAATAATGGTCAAGAGGACTAGAGCTGGTCACTTTGCTAGAGACTGCAACTAGTGAGCGCGGCCATTCTTTTTTTTTCTCATCGACAGACGAATTTTTATATTTGGATACACTTCCATATTTGAAGCTCATCTAGTTTTTTCATTTTTCATGTTTATTTCATTTGCCAATTTTGCTACACTTTCTAATACAAGTATGATCATAATCATGACACTTTTGAGTATTTTTTAAGACTAGTCACTTAAGAGCTCTTTAGTTATTTCTTTATTATTTGTAATGTTGTATAAATAGAACCTTGTAGGGTTTATTTTCTTAGTTTATGCTTGATATTGAAGACACTACTCTTGTGAGAGAGAGTTCTAAAAACTGAAATTAGGGCATAGCATAAGGGTGGATTCTCTTGTGTGTTGTAAAGCTTGAGACATTAGTGCTTTTAGAGGTGGATACCCTTCTTGTGTCATTGTAAGAGTTAGGTGTTTGTTGTATGAAGTGTTAAAGGTCCAAGAGTGAATATGCTCTTGGGTTGTTAAGACTACATCAACATTTGTCTAACTATGTATCTTTGTTTCTTGTCCCAATCTTGTAGTTTGTGTTATTATTGTTTAATCCGTTTGGTTATTGTGGTTGTAACATTATTGTTCTTCATTTTTATTATCATAACATAGTTTGGTTTGCTGCTGGAAATTAGGTGTTAAACACCTCATTACATGGTGTTCTTGTAGTGTTCTTGAATCCGAGAGGGGTCACCAAAAGAGGTCCATAGTTCCTTGAACTAGTGGACTATTTTGGTGTTTGTTTTCTTGTGTTATTGGGCTATCTTGTATCATTTGATATCAAAGCATGGCTTGATCTTGTTCCTACAAGATCAATCGTGGGCTTGCTTGTTAGAAAATAAATAAAAAAATTATTGAAAAGCTGAAAATTTCAGAAAACTTGAAATATGTCCATTGTTGTTGTCTTGGCTAAAATTGTGATCTTGGCTAAGATTTGTTCTCGAGTATAGGTCTAGGAGTCTTTTACTTGTCTTTTGTGTTTGTTGTATTTGTTTTGTTCCTCACTAACACTTTGAGTCGATCCAAACTTGAGCTTGAATTGTTAATATTGTTATTGTGAACAAAGTGTGGCCGATTGGATGTTGTTGTTATTCTAGCCTTGACCAAGTTGAAGGCCTTGTGTTGTGGTGTTGTTGTAGATCTTGAAAGATTGTTGTTGTGTTCTTTTTGTTCATCACAACATTCACCTTTTGTATAATCGAAAACACAACACAAAGTGGACTTAGCCGATTGTTGTTGCTATCCTTGTGGCCTTGGCCGTGAGATTGTTGACCTTATTGTGGTGAACTTGTTGTTCTTGGGAGATTGTTGTTGGTTGTTCTTGTTGTGGTTGTTGTGTTCTTGAAGTTCTTCACCATATTCATCACCTTGTTAATATTAAAGTGAACTTAGATCTTAAAAAGGTGAAAGACAAGGTGTAGTATTTGTTGAATCTTGAAAGACCTCCAACCACCAAAAAGATTTATATCACATCTCAACCTTTTTTCATAAAACAAGGGTCCATGTTTTAAGGAGAATTACAAGTTTAGTCAAAGACTTTTAAGTCTTGAAATTTGAATTGAAAAAGGAGCTCCAAAGACTAGTTTGTATTTCCCTCCATTGAATAATTTCCACCAAAGTCCAAATTGTGAAATTAAAATTTGTCAAGAACCGAACCACTAGTGGACTGCCACGTGGACCACCACATCACCATATACACTGTTCACGCAATAATTTTGGCTCAAATTTTGATCTTTTAGTTTCATTGTGTTGTTCTATTAGTTTCATTTGTTGATTCCATTACTAACTTACAAGCTAGTACTAGATTGTAAGTTAGTTTTGAAACCGTCCTTCGTGTATACGTTCCTTTGTATGTTTTATTCTTTTGAGTCATTGTAATACTTGGTCCACCTCTCAATGCCTCACGGAGTACAAGCAAGGTTACCACACGTGTGAGACCAAAGTAAAAAACAAAAAAAATCGAGAGACAAAACAATAGAGAGGGAGTGTGAGGACCATTCTTGTACATCTAACTTATTTTTTATTTTGTAGGTAACTTTTTGGGCATAATGGACACCATATTAGTCCTCCTTGATTCTTTGTCCCAAGACCTTACTAGGGCAAATGTGGGTCTTGAAAAAATTGACTCGGATATGGTAACTATGAGTGAGAGGTTGGATCAAATAGAGAGTCGAAGGAACTCCCGTGCTTTTACTCCCAAAACTTTACTTCCAATGACCAATCCTCCAAGACCACAACATAGTGCCACAAGTCAAGCTCCAAATAACCCTCAATACCGAGAACAAAATAGACCACTTCCCCCGCAAGTTGATCAATTCCAACAAGGAGGACTTGGAAGCCAATTTTCTTCCATCCAAGCTCCACAACCGAAGCTCTACGTTACCAAATTGAGCCTCTCAACCAAAAATTTCCTTTCACAAAATCAACACATCCAAAAAGAGGAACATGGTAGAGAGACACGAAGGATATGGAGTCTACGATGATGCTTATATGATGGAAGGAGACTTGAGTCGGATGAGATTGAAGGCTAATCTAAAGAGGGAGAGGAAGCCGAGGATCAAAATGAAAATGTTGGATCCAAGACTTTTTGTCATTATGCTCTCGGGTTTAGCTAGCTTATGGACTATTTTTTGTGCATCTTTTGTGGGATGTTTTTAGCTCGTTTTGATACATACCTTGTTATTATTGATCTTTCGGTCTCTTCATGTTTTGCGGACTATTTTGAGTGATTTATTTTGAAGTGGCCAATTGAACGAGATGAAGCCATGAATTTGTGTGCAAATTCCTCTCAAGATAGAAAGGATAATACAAGAATAATCATGGATATGGACTTATAAGGGTGCGCGTTGGTCTTGAGACTTGGTGTGTGCAATTTAAGTGTATAAGAGGCCCAAAACATACCAAAATCAGCCCATAACTTACACTTGATGGGCAACCCACTCTTTGAAAGCCCTTTTGGTTATTTTAACTTATATCTTGTAATAGTTATATAAATACCTAGGGTTTTGTTTACTAAGATTATTATGGATTTTGAAGTGAGAAACACTTGAAAAACACAAAGTCCTCTCTTCTCTTGATGAGGCAAAACCAAAACTTGGAGACAACAATAGGGTGGATTTTCTTTGTTGTTGATTGCTTGGAAACATTGATTCTAGAGAGGTAGATTCTGATTTTGTATCTTTATAAGAGATAGGTTTATTGTTGTATGTAGTGTTAAGGGTCCAAGAGTTACCATTCTTAGGTTCTTAACATTATACCTTCATATGGTCTATCTATCTATCTTTTTTCTTTTGTAATCTTGTATCCATTTTGTATCTTGTATTGTAAAGCCGTTTTTATTATCGTTGTTGTTATTCTCACTGTGGTTTAATCTTGTGTTGTTAACTTTGTTTGTTGTTGGATGCAAAGGTGTCAAACACCTAGTAATATTGTCCTTCTTGTATTGCATTTTTGAATCCGAGAGTGGTCTCCAAAAGGGTCCTCGATTTTTTGAATTAGTGGACTATTTTTGGAGTGTGTTTTGGACTGTTTTGATCCAATTTCGTGTTTTCCAAGTTTTTACAGTATCAACGTGGGGTCACGGATTCCCTGGAATTTTCTTAGACTTCTCTAGTTCGTGAGGCTAACATGCACTGAGGCCTTTTCGATGGGGGAAGATGGACCCATATAGCCTGTGGGTGTTTTTAGGACGATTAGAGCTACATAGTCTAGGATACTGGTTTTAAATCTCATGCTTAAACCCTATATTCTATCTCGACTTCTTACATATATATATATATATGTATACGCATGTATATGAATATGTACATTGAAATTGGTTTTATTTTGGAAAATAGCACTACATTATCTCTTATCCCGAGTTCATAGTAGCACTCACCATGCTAACCATCCTCGAACGCTACATCGTTTCATGATGTAAAGTCCTAAGGGATTCTTCAGTTACCTTATGTAGAGTTAGGTGAGTGGTGAGCCTCTATCCTTCGAAAGGCTGGATATTTCATTATTTTCTTTATGAGAATCAAAATCTCATTGGTTTCTTTTCATACTTTTGGATTGTCTTTTGTCCATGATCGGGGGAATTTTCTAACCTAACTTAGTTTTCAGTTTAGAGGCTTTTATGGACAAAGTGTAGGTGGTTATTGCTTATTTACTCCTAGTTCCATTTGAGTACATTAATTGTCTTATCTTTATACTCTGGTTATCTTCCACTATTATTCATATTGTGTTCTGGTTGGCTAGGCTAAGGGAGTGGTCTCCGGTTCTCGGTGGACTTGAGATACCCGTCACGACTAGGACCTGGTTCAGGTCGTGACACATTTACATACTACTAAATAATTTTTCTACATTCTATCTCTGATACTAATATATATTGAAGCTTGTATTCTGCCTTTACACTGGAGCGTTGGTTTCTGATTTTTTGTTACTACTTTCTATGCTAACTGCTCACAGATTAGTTACTCAGCATCCCTTCTTTATATGTTTATCTGTCCTATTTGAAACTTATTTGATCTTCAGAATTTGTATCAATCTGTGGTCAATATGAATTAGTATTGTCCCATATAAAATAAACTTGATGTAATTTTTGTGCTAGTTACTGTCAGTTCTTCTTCATGTAGATACCATGCCTACAGATTTCGATCTTTATGATTGCTCACATGTTCTTGTGTTTAACAGGAACTTTTAGCTTAATTGAAAATCTTTGAAGGATTGCTTGGAATTGGAAAGATATTAAGGACAACTCAAGTTTATCTTTAATCAATGTTCCTAAGTCCATCTTTAATTAATGTCTTTCCTATTTCATTTATTAGAACATATAATAATTATTGTATAAACAAAACCGACATAATGAAAACTACAGAGCTACAAGGGGGTAGGACATCTATGTGCTTACCGGTTTGTATGTTTTAACAGTATGCTTCGATTTTTTCATTGAAAATCATGACAATAGGTTTATTAATAATAAATTTTCAACATGATAATCAAGTATTTTTTCACATAGAATTATCCCTATAGGTTATATTACTAAAATGTTCAACACGTGTAGTTTAGCATTTTGGCCTAAAATCATGTTAATAGTTATAAAAATTTTCAACATGTATACCTATTACACTTTTTCCTAAATAGGTTATTAATAAAATTTTGACATGTTTAACTTATTAATTCTCATGTAGAAATTTAGTTTGTAAAATTGCTTAGAAAAATATTTTGGTAACAATGTTCCATTTAATTATTTAAACACTAGCATATCGCTAGGATTTTTAAAATCTAACTTCGTCATATCGACAAGTCCTAATCAATAGGACTCATACATATTATAAATTAATAATTACAGTATCATTTTCAGCATGCTAATCGGTCATCAACATGCATATGGCGTTAAATTTTATCTCAGCATGTTAAAACATAAATACCATGTCTACTAGAACTTAATGAGTATCAACAAGTCAATCACCTAATCAACCTTAATTAGTAAAGAGGCTTATTTGAAACCATTATGAGCTACTTGTTCAAGTCTTGTTTGACGCAAATTTCGAGTCTAATTAATCAATCTAAGCTTTTCTTTTGCTTAGACCCAAATTCAAATAGTGAGTCTAATGCCCTTGGACAAGGTGGGATGGGTAGATATTTTAGGAAATGCTAATTATTATTATTTTTAATATGCTCTTAAATCTAATAACAACTTAATAATCAAACTAGATAGATGGGTAGATAGACAAAAATGATAAAAGTTGATCCGAGCAACATACGACAATGCAACATACGACATTGTCATCTGCTAATAAAATGGACCCTGATCCAAATAGGATAAAATCAATCACTGTTCAAATCTTTTAAACATCTCTTATCTTCAACTAGTTTTTCTTTATTTATTTTTCATTTTGTGTGATTATTTGGGATAGTCTCGGTTCATTATTTTATAAATCTTTTTACTATATAATTGTGTGTCTTCTATCTTCTTGCTTATCTGACTCATATTGTTATCATTTATTTATGTGCGCAATCATTTTATCATTTAGATAATTTTTAGTTAGATAATAATTGAATCATGCACCTAGTTCATCAAAATAAAGATTTTCATGTTAAATGCTTAATTAGTTTTAAATTAATAAAATAACTAACCTTTGTTTATCATTTGAGATTTCCACATAATATATGAATTTGGTCAGTATCATATTTATTTTCAAGGTAATCGGAATCCTTACTTGATTTTTGACGACGTAGATAAATAATAAAATATTCACAATTAGTTTAGAAGAGGCCACACAATATGAATAATTATGATAAACTTGAGACCATCTTATCAGTAAAGATGATGATTATGAAGCCTTCCTGGTATAACTCATTCAAAAGTTGATGGACTTCTTTGAGGATCGTGACTAAATACTTGCTATTGAAAATGAATCAGAACGATATTGTTTCACGAGTTTTAACTAGTTTATATTTTTTATAAAGCATATTATTCTATTATTTTCAATATTTCTAACATGATTCTTAAAATATCTTATGTTATTATAAGATTTTAAAATTTTTAATAAATAATTTTGCATTTCGTAAGGGACATGGATACTTTTCATTCTTCAATTGGCCGCAATAATAAAAAAGATATATGCCTTCTGAAGAGTGTTACAATTCACATCATATTGAAAAATGAGAGATATTTTTCTTATTTAATGATGAAAGAAGCTAATGTTATAATAATATCTTATAGTACAAAATTAATTGAAGGTTTCAAAAGATCAATTTTATTATTACCTGGAGAAACTGCATTAACTATCAATGATACATTATATTGTAGTAAGTTTCAAAGAAACCTACAAAGTTTCAAAGATATTCGTCAAAATTACTATCATGTTGAGACTATCAATGAAGGAAAGTTAAATATCTTTATATTACTACAGTGACAGTAGAAAGAAAGAAGATAAATACACGAAGAATTACTGTATTTTTCTTCGGTCTATAATATATCAATGTTAGTATAATTGAGTTACATACCATAGTAAATAAAAAGTTTATGAATTCTAATTAATTTTATTATTTGACATCACCAATTGCATCTTTCTGCTTCAACAGAAGGCGCAAAATAACTAAAAATTTGCATTATCATACATTGAAGAATTAAAAAAAAAATTAAGGAGTACTCTTGCACTGCATATTCTCAAAGAAATTGGTTATTAGATCATCAACAGTAAAAACTATGACTGAATTCCATTTATGTTTAAAACATGTTGATAAAAACTATGATTGAATTCCATTTATGTTTAAAACACATGCAGGGTGATGTATGTGGGGTAATATATCCTTCATGTGAATTATTCAACTATTATATAATCTTGATAGATTTATTTATAAGGCAGTCACATGTGCGCTTGTTATCAACTTGTAATATGACATTTACGAGGTTGTTGGCCTAATTAACAAATTTTAAAAAAATTATGCACTTAAGATAATTCATCTTGATAATTTCGGTGAATTAACGTCTCAAAAATTTAATACTTATTGTATGAAAACTGAAATAACAATTGAGCATCTTATGGCTCATATTCATACTTACAATGGTCTAGCATAATCATTTATCAAGTACCTCTAGTTAATAGCTAGATCGTTGCTTATGAAGATCAAATTTCTCATTTCAGTGTTGGGACATGTTATTTGCATGCAACTATGTTTATACACATAAGGCCAACAAGTTGTCATAAGACTTTCCCATTATAAATGACCTTTAATCAAGAGACAAATATTTCTCATCTTAAAACTGTTGATTGTGTAAAGAATGATTTTCAAAAGAGGTCCACTTCCTATTCAACCTTCATTGGTGCCTCCGCCTCTCCAGCTTTATCCTCCCCGCCGTTTTTGCCTCCTATTGTGTCATCAGATTCACAGACCTCGATATCATTCTTTGATTTTTATAAATTGATTTCAATTTATTTTTTAAATTTGACGGTGTTATATGAACTGTCAAAGTTGATTAATGACTTCTAAATTTTATCGAGCTCCTTCTTCCTTACTTTGATAAAATTTGATTTAACAACAACAAATATCGATGTCGAAATATTTTTTGCGTAATCACCAAATAACATACATTTTTGAATGCCTCTCCAATAGGTTTATAGACTATTTTTAGATGAAAGATTTGACATATTAATAAGGTAGTGAGTGATTATATGTTATTCTTCTTATTAGTGAAGTTCTTTTTTTCTTTCCTTTTTTACCCTTTCCTAGGAGCTCCTACCATTTTGCTCAACTGGATACTCGAATTTAAAGTATTAAGGTTAAAAGTAATGGATGCTTACCATTCAAACAATACCGTCTTGTCACTTTTTTGTGAAATGACGTCGACATGTGAACTATCTTGAATTTTAAGATTGTAATTTTGATTCTTTTGGTTAACACAATTTATTTTGATTTAAAGTTACTATTATTTAGAATGAGAATTTTCAATTAAACTAGGGACATCTTATTTGGTGATTATGTTGGGTGATGAAGAGGTGAGACTTTGTTATACATGTTTGCTTGGTGTTTTTGTAACCAGAGAAGGAGAATTTTTCGGCATCGATTTTTGTTAGATTTGGAATATATGTGTTTTCACTCGTATTTTTATATCCTTTTTAAAAAATTCTTTGATCAATACTATATTTTTATATATCTACCTTGATTGTACCAATTGTACAATAGTTTTATGTATGAAGTGAATTTTTGTTGTTTCTCTCTTTATATACATCCTTATATTTTGTGAATTTCGCTTTAATTTTATTCATGGTGCAACAAATAGAATGATACATATTGTATTCTTTACATGAAAAAATAAAACTAACATGAGAATATTTTATTGCAAGAACGAATACAATAAATAATATATGAAAATAATTCAAAGGTGTGGCCAACTGGTTCAATAAAGTTGGATTGAATATTATGAGGTCTTAGATTTAATTCTCAATTGACACAAACACTAGGTGATTTTATATGAAAATAAAAATTTTCTATAACTAGTAAATATTAAAATATATATATAAAATAATATAGCAAGAACAAGAATAATAAGACAGAGAGAAAGAGAGCTTTTCATTTTTTTGAGAAATTATATTGAAGAATCATGAGTAAATTACAACGAGGAAAGTTCATTTTTTATTTATACTAGTTTGGCCGCACGTGCCTCGCATGTGTAGTGTTTGCTTATTTAAAATTAAAATGCGGAGATTTTTAATAAAGTGTATGAGTTCAAATCACTTTTCAAAAATCTTTCACACTTTACTATGATAATGTAAACATAAACATATACACATATATGTTTTACCACCAAAAGTTTTAAGTGGTTGATAGATCATTACTTTTGCGTTTATCATATTGTACCTCTTTTCCTTGTTGCCACGGGCTAAGAGAGACACAACAAGTTGAACCATATTTGTGTTATAATTACTTCTCTTTTATATTTAAAATCTTCCCTTATTTTTAAAGTCAAATCTTTACAAAATCACTAATTATATTTTTATTACGTACTTAAAACTTTTAAAAATCTAGTACTTCTTAAATTTTTCTTATTTTAATAGTTTTATGTTTAGTTTTAGATCTATCAAATCTTCTTAAAATCAAATTTTAGTTTATTTAAAATTCTTAAACTAGTGAAAAAAAATATCAGCTGTCATTAATTTTGATGACTTCTAATAAGGAAAGGAAAAATTTAGAATTATTTTAACTGTTAGATATAAAAAAAATAGTGAAAAGACGATTTTGCCTAAAATAAAGACTTTTAATGAATGACAAAAAGTTCAAACAATATTTCTAAGGTCCTTCATACTTTTAATAAATTATAGATATAGATTATAGATATAGATTATAGATGTACATATAAATTATAGATATCGGGTGTGTTTGGTATGAAGGAAAATGTTTTCCATGGAAGATATTTTCCTAGAAAATGTTTTTATGGAAAATAAGTTGATTTCTTACTTATTTTCTCATGTTTGGTTGGTGAGTGAAAAATATTTTTCGAAAAATATTTTCTAGTGTTTGGTTGTTAAATAAAAAGTTATTTTTCAGAGAATATATTTTAGTGTTTAGTTAAAGGGTAGAAAATACTTTTTAGAAAAATAATTTTTGACCTCAAAAATATTTTTTTAAGGTGTGTTCGGTATGGAGGAAGAAAATATTTTCTAGAAAAATAAATCATTTCTTACTTGTATTCTTATGTTCGTTACGTAAATAGAAAAATATTTTTCTAAAAATATTTATATATATTTAGCAAAAATAATGAGAATAAATAGATTAAGAAGAGCGGGGTAAGAAAAAAGTCTTGAAATATTTTTTGAAAAAAATTAAGTCTTTTTTTTAGGAGGGGGTTGATAGATGGGTAGGTGGGGATGTCAGAATAGGTAGTAGGGGTGGGGTAAAAAAAATTTGAATTTTATTTTTAAAAGAATAAATTTCAAAAAAAAAATTGGGGAGGAGGGTTGCAATTAATAGGGGCTGGGGGTCAGGGTAGGGGAGTGAGGGAGCGGGGGTAAGAAAAAAATTAAAAATCTTTTAAAAATAAATTTCAAATATTTAATTTTTTTTTTGGGAGGGGGGGTTGGTGAGGGTAGGTGGGGGTAAGAGAAATGTTTGTTTTTTTAAAAAAAAATTAGATATTATTTTTTGGGAAGGGGGCTAGTAGGGGTAGTGTAATACCCCGTATTAGGCTTAGTTTAGCTCCTAATGTTTGCATAAGAGACTTAGAACCTAAAAATTTTGCTTAGTGTTGAATACTTAGTCTTATTTTGACTTCTTAACTTAGCAAAGTGTGGCAAGAACCATTTTAGTGAGTGTTTTGTATCATCCCGACAAGGCCAATGTAGTGGCAGACGCCCTTAGTAGACTCTCTATGGGTAGTGTGGCTCATTTTGAGAATGATAAAAAGAAGTTACTTCAGGAGGTTCATCAGTTAGCTAGATTAGGTGTTCGGTTGGTTGACTCAACTGAAGGTAGTGTACGGGTTCAGAATAGTTCAAAGTCTTCTTTAATTTTTGAAGTGAAGGAGAAACAAGATAAGGATTCCAGTTTGGTTAGGTTTAAGGAGTCAGTTAGAGATCAAGGGGGAGATCGTGTGTTACGATACCAGGGTAGACTGTTTGTGTTGTGTGTTAATAGTTTAAGGCAACGGATCTTGGCGGAAGCGCATGGTGCGCGTTACTCTAGTTACCCAGGAGCCACCAAGATGTACCGTGATTTGCGGGAAATCTATTGGTGGAGTGGCATAAAGAGAGATATTACAAAGTTTGTAGCTAAGTGTGCTAATTATCAACAGGTTAAGGTTGAGCACCAAAAGCGTGGTGGCACCTTGCAGGAGTTTAGTATTCCTACTTGAAAGTGGGAAGAGGTGAACCTGGACTTTGTGACAGGATTACCCCATTCGCGTCGTCAGCATGATTCATTTTAAGTTATTGTTAATAGAATGACCATGTCACCCCATTTCTTATCAGTCCATACTTCCTATTCAGTCGAAGATTATGCTAAGCTTTATATTAGAGAGTTGGTTATATTGCATGGAGTTTCTTTATCCATCATTTCAGATAGAGGTACTCAGTTTACCTCTCACTTTTGGAAAGCCATTTAGAAGGGTTTTGGTACCCAAGTTCATCTCAGTTCAGTTTTTCACCTTCAGATCGATGGTCAGGCAAAGAGGACCATTCAGACCCTAGAGGATATATTGAGGGCGTGTGTTCTTGATTTTAAAGGAAGTTGGGATGACCACTTGCCCTTAGTCAAGTTTACCTACAACAATAGTAATCATTCCAGTATTCAGATGGCTTCATTTGAGGCTCTTTATGAGAGAAGGTCTAGATCACCCATTGGTTAGTTTGAAGTAGGTGAGACTGCTTTGATAGGACCAGATGTGGTATTTGAAGCTATGAAAAAATTTCAGTTGATTAGGGAGAAGCATAAGTTAGTTCAGACTTGTCAAAAATCTTATGCAGATGTGAGGAGAAGGAATCTTGAGTTTGAGGTTGGTGACTTAGTTTATTTGAAGGTTTTGCCAATGAAGAAAGTAAAGAGATTTGGCAAAAAGGGAAATTTTAGTCCCTAATATGTTGGCCCTTATTGAATATTGAGTCGTGCTGGGAAAGTAGCATATGAGCTTAAGTTTCCTGCAGATTTGCCACCCGTTCACCAAGTGTTTCATGTCTCTGTGTTAAAGAAATGTATTGGTGATCCAGCAATTATAGTTCTTTTGGAAAACACCAAAATTCAGGATAGCCTTTCTTATGAAGAAATCCCAGTTGAGATCCTTAATTATCAGGTTAATAGACTAAGGAACAATTAAGTTCCCTTGGTCAAAGTTCTTTGGCAAAATCAGTCCGCGTAGTACCCCATAGATTTCTAGCAAATTTTGTCCCAAGAGTGCCTTGTATTAGCTTCTAAAGTGAAGGATAATAATTCCATGAGAAATTTTCAAGATTTTCACTTTTTGTCATGTGGAAAATTCAACAAGCTTTTCATCGATATATGATTCGGTTAAATCCGATAACTGGGTAAGAAGTTATGACTATTTCAAGTTCTTGTCGTAAAACAGCGCCATATTAGTCAATGGTGCGCTGCGCCACAAGAGGAAATGGCATTTGGCAATTTCCAGTAGGTGTCCGCAATTATGGCGCATCGCGCCAACACTCAAATTCAGAAATGTCCTTTTTCCAGTGTCTCAGCGCGATTTCCCCCGCGTCGTGCCAAATTCCAGGTCACAAAAAAAAGGGCAACACGATGGCTCCGCGTCGCGCCAGCACTCAAATTCAAAATTATCATTTTTCCAGTGTCTCAGCGTGATTTTCCCTGTGTCACGAAAGAAGGGGCAACGTGATGGCTCCGCATCGCGCCATCCCTCAATTTCCCAATTTTTAATTTCCAGTGACGGCGCAATAACGCCGCATTGCGCCAGGGGCCCAGTTCGGGAAAATTTTACTGAAATTAAATGACGCGTCCAGGGTTAAAAGGGTCAATTTTCTACCCCTATTTAAAGCCAATAATACGTGATTTAGATATAATTCACCCAAAATATACTATTTTCTCTCAAGTTTCTCTCAAGAACAAGCTAGGGTTTCTATTGGAGATTTAAATTCAAGAAGGTTTCACCATCAATCTTCAAAAAATCACTAACTAAAGTAGGCATAGTGGTCATTCATGGACTCCTTTCGTCCATAAAGCCCAAGAATCCCATTTCTAAATTCAAGTTATGGATTTTCTTATGAATTTCATTATTGGATTGCTTTTGTTCATGTTGATAATGAGTAATTGAATTGTATTCCATGAATGAGTGTTAAATTCCATATGGGTTGATTTGTAACGGTATAGATTCATGAAACCCTAAGACTAAACCCTTGAATGATTAAATTGGAATTGAATCATGATAGTAATTGTTGTATGATGTTGTTTACATATTCTATGCCTACTATGTGTTTGGTTGAATGCCTAGACGAAGGAAAAGTGTCTAATTAGCATGATATCATGAAATCCACATGTACGTACAAGCTTATGCCTATCACATGTTTGATGAAATGCTTCAGTAAATATATTATGATGATTATTATTTATTCAAGTAAGTCATGCTTTGTCAGTTTCTTTCCATCGAGTCCTGGGGGTACTTGTACCCAAAACATTAACTGTGTACCTATATTCATGTCATGTTTTCACGATACTCTCAGTTAAGCTATGAATCCTTAGACTTCAGATAGTCTTATGACTCAGGAAAAATCTCCATGATCTCATGACTCAGTCAGTTTTTAGATATCAGTAGTATTCCGTAAGTCAACGAAACTTAGTAACTCAGCTCATGTTCGGTTCAGTGAATCATGTTCAGTGTCCATTCAGATGAGACTAGGAATTAGCACCAAGTGAACCCAAGGATGGGGACACACACTATCAGATGAGGGTGTGATCCTTAGAAGTCATCCTTGCATTCTAGAACTATGTATCCAGCATAGGTTGAGACATCAACACTGTCTAATGAAGGTTGATGAGGTTGATAAGCACTGTCAGATAAGGGCCCTACCATTCTCTTTTGGGGACACTATCAGATAAGGGTCGTCCACAACTTGTCCTTACCAGTGGCGCGGTATTCATACCTTTCTAATTGGGGTTACAGATTGGACCCCAACTCAGCCATAATGGCGTATAAGGGGCATGTCGGTTAAATACTACCTCCCACAGTTTCAGTACCAGTCTCAGTAAAATAACTCAAATATTTCTTCAGATTCAAGACTGTTAAATACAGTCGACTCAGATATAGTAAGTAACTCAAATAGTTCCATCAGATTCAGGACTGTAAAAAACAGTCACCCATGTTATCAGTTACATTTAAATACAGCTATTTATGCTATCAGTTATTAGTATGTCATGTCATTAGTATTCAGATTCAGTAATCACGATATCATAGTGTCAGTTACAGTTACGTATTTATGAATGCGTTCTCCCATTATATTAGACAGTCAGCTAGTATTATTCATGCATGTTAACCCTCGCATTAGCCTACCTCACATGTATACTCAGTACATACCTTAGTACTAACGCATTTACGCTATGGTGCTTTATTTTTATGTTACACCATTGGTTCAGAGACACGATTTCCAAATCAGCAGTAGATTCCAGTCTCAGCAGCCAGAATAGAAGTGAGTCCTCATCCTTTGAGAACATGATTATTTCTCTATTGTTTCATTGATTAGTTATTAGTTCGTGTTAGTTGGGGACACATCCTATCAACTCTTTATTCAGATTATTCAGACAGTAGAGGCTTTCAAACTAGATACAGACTATTATTTTTTAGACTTTAGTGTTTACAGTTTTGTTTTGGGTATTGTATTACCCCACAGATGTTATCTCATCCATGTTATGTTCAGTATTAAACCTTATAGTCTTTTAGTGTATATTTCGGCATTATTCAGTATTTTATGCAGTATATAGGTACAGATATCAGTCATGGGTTAGCTTATGGTCCTTCGGGGTCATAAGCACTGTGTAGCATTTTGGTTCAGCAAATCGGGGTGTTACAAACTTGGTATCAAGCCTAAGTTTTAATAGAGTCCTAGGAAGTCTGAAAGCCGCATCTAGTGGAGTCTTGTGCATGGGTGTGCTGCGCACCACATTTATGTGCAAGAGGTTATGAGATTTTTAGAAGTAGTTTCCCTTCTTTCAGTATTAATGTCATGCAGTGAGCATAATAACAAGTCAATCTCTCAGTCTAATCCGTTTCTTCTTTTTATTTCAGAATATGCCTCCTAAGAGAAGAAATAAGTCAGCCCCTCAGCTCGAAGAACCTTTGGGCGATCATGTTTCTCATGTGGAGTTCAGGACCGTATTTACCACTCTTGATCAGTTAGTAGCTGCCCATAATGAGCGACCAGCTATCATTCCGGCCAACCCAGTGGCCAACTCAACTGCAGCTAGGATTTGGAACTTCACCCGAATAAATCCTCCGTATTTCCACGGGTTTAAAGAAGATGAAGACCCTCAGGAATTCATTGATCAAGTTCAAAAAGTGACAGGCATCATGGGGGTGACTACTGTTGAGAGTGCTGAGTTAGCTGCATACCAGTTCTAGGATGTGGCTCATACTTGGTTCAAACAGTGGAAGTCAGAAAGGTTAGATGATGCAGGTCCTATAGAGTGGGAGGAGTTTGTTACTGCATTCTTAGACAGAATCTTTCCCCAAGAGCTTAGAGAGCCTAAGGTGCTAGCATTCATCAACCTCAGGCAGGGCAATATGACGGTGTAAAATTATTATCTAAAGTTTACTCAATTAGCCAGATATACCCCTCATGTGGTTGCAGACGGCAGAGCTAAGATAAGTAAGTTCGCTTCAGGGGTAAATGATAGCGTGGTTAATGAGTGCAGATCTGCCATGCTATATAGTGACATGACTTTACCCAGACTTATGACCCATGCTCAGTAGATAGAGAAGCTGAAGATTAAGCAGAATAAGAAAGCTAGGACAGGTAGCTTCAATTTTAGTCAGCCTAAATCGAAAGGAGGAAATTGTTCTCAGTTTCATCCTAAGTCATCAGTTCCAGCTCCTTCTTCAGCCAATGCTCCAGCTCCTAAGTTTAGAGATAGAGTGCCAGGCTCTAAGTCTCAAGGCAGTGTCAGTAATACCTGAACTAATCCCCTTTGTCAGTCTTGTGGTAAGAACCACAAGGGTGATTGTAGAGCTGGCAGTGATGTCTGTTTCGATTGAGGCAAGCCAGGCCACAAAGTTAGAGACTGCCCTCGGTCAGTTATCAGAGTTATCTCCACTTCTCAACTCAGTCCAATAGCCCGAATCAGCAGGGTACCACCACCAGTGCTACAAGCGGGCAACGCCCAAATAGAATATATGCTCTTCAGACTCAATAAGATCAGGAAAATTCTCCTGATGTAGCTACTGGTACGTTACAGATCTTTCATGTACATGTTTACGCTTTGCTAGATCCAGGAGCTTCTTTGTCTTTTTTACTTCCTATATAGTAGTTGATTTTAAAATCAGTCCTAAAATTCTAGCAGAGCCCTTCTCAGTATCTACCCCAGCAGGCAAAACCATCATAGCACGGCGGGTATACAGGAACTGCCCGGTTATGGTATTTCAGAAAGTCACTTCAGCAGACTTAATCAAATTAGAGATGACTAATTTTGATGTTATTCTCGGTATGTATTAGCTTCATTCCTGCTATGCCACAGTCGACTACAGAAATAGAATAATCTAGTTTCAATTTCTAAATGAACCCGTCCTTGAGTGGAAGGGTAGTGTATCCATTTTCAGGGATCAGCTTATTTCCTACCTTCGGGTAAGAAAAATGATATCTAAAAGATGTGCCTATCATTTTGTTCGAGTTAAGGACACTAGTTTCGAAACTCCCAGCCTTGAAATAGTCCCAGTAGTGAATGAATATTTAGATGTCTTTCCCGAAGATCTTTCAGGAATTCTTCCCAAAAGGGAAATAGACTTCGGCATTGATCTTCTTCCAGATACTTAGCCTATCTCTATTTCGCCATACAGAATGGCACCAGCAAAACTCAAAAAATTGAAAGAACAGTTGAAGGATCTCTTAGATAAGGGATTCATCAGACCCACCGTTTCCCCATGGGGCACACCAGTCTTATTCGTGCACAAGAAAGATAGTTCTCTCAGAATGTGCATTAATTATCGCTAAATTAATAAGATCACGATCAAGAACAAGTATCCTCTTCCCAGAACCGATGACTTATTTGACCAACTTCAGGGTGCCAACTATTTCTCTAAGATAGACCTCAGATCCGACTATCATCAGCTCAGAGTTAGAGAAAGTGACATTTCGAAAATAATTTTTCGTACTCGATATGGTCACTTTGAATTCTTAGTCATGTCATTTGGTCTTACCGATTCCCCAACAGTTTTTATGGACATGATGAATCGCGTGTTCAAGTAGTACTTGTACATGTTCATCATAGTCTTCATAGATGATATTCTGGTTTATTCCTGCACTGAGCGCAATCATGAAGACCATCTCAGAAGAGTACTTTAGACTCTCAGAGATAATCAGCTATTCACCAAATTATGTAAGTGCAAATTTTGGCTAAGGTCAGTAGCATTTCTTGGTCACATTATTTCCGGTGATGGCATTAGAGTTGATCCTCAAAACACTGAAGTAGTAAGAAACTGGCAAAGACCTATCTCTTTATCAGATATTAGGATTTTCTTGGGTTTGGTTGGCTATTACAGGCGGTTTATTGAGGATTTTCATCTACCCTATGTCCAGATTGACTCAGAAGAAAGTTAAGTTTCAGTGGTCAGACCCTTGCGAGAAGAGTTTTCAGGAGTTGAATATTTGACTTACCGCAGCCCCAGTCTTAGCTCTTCTAGATGGTTCAAATGGGTTCGTGGTGTATTGTGATGCATCCAGAGTAGGTTTGGGTTGTGTCCTCGTACAGCATAGTAAGGTCATAGCCTACGCCTCCAGACAGTTTAAACCCCATGAGAGGAATTATCCTACTCATGATTTGAATTAGCAACCGCACTCTTTGCCTTAAAGATTTGGAGGCATTATCTTTACAGAGTTTATGAAGATATCTTCACAGATCACAAGAGTCTTCAGTATGTCTTTTCTCAAAAAAATCTCAATCTTCATCAGAAAAGGTGGTTAGAGCTCTTGAAAGACTACGACATGAATATCCTCAATCATCTAGGCAAGGCCAACGTAGTGGCCGACACTCTCAGTAGGTTATCCATGGGTAGTGTTTCTCATGTGGAGGATAGTAAGAAGAAGTTAGCTCAAGAAGTCTATCTGCTTGCCAGACTAGGCGTTCGCTCAGTCGATTCTTCAGATAGTGGTATATGTATTCAGAGTAGTTTAGAATCATCTCTAGTTTCTGAGGTGAAAGAAAATCAAGATAAAGATCCCGGCCTTGTCAAGTTGAAAAAGTCAGTTCAGGATCAGAAAGTACAAGTTTTCTCCTAAGGGGGAGATAGTGTTTTGCGTTGTCAGTGTCGTCTCTGTGTTCCAGGTGTAGATAACTTAAGGCAGTGAATTCTTACAGAAGCGCATGGTGTACTCTACTCTATTCATCCAGGGGCCACAAAGATGTACCGTGACTTACGAGAAATATATTGGTGGAGTGAGATGAAGAAAGATATTACAGAGTTTATGGCTACGTGCTCTACATATCAACAAGTTAAGATAGAACATTAGAAGCCTAGTGTGTCCATGCAGGAGTTCAGTATTCCTACTTAGAAGTGGGAAGTTATGAACATCGACTTCGTGATGGGTTTGCCTCGAACTCGTCATCAGCATGCTTCATTTTAGGTCATTGTGGACAGAATGACCAAATTAACTTATTTCCTTCCAATTAATACCTCTTATTCAGTCAAGGATTATGCCAAACTCTATATCAAGGAGTTGGTCAGATTGCATGGTGTTCTGTTGCCCATTATCTCAGACAGAGGTACACAGTTCACCTCTTATTTCTGGAAAGCATTCCAAAAGGATCTCGGTACCTAAGTTTATCTCAGTACAACCTTCCATCCTCAAACAGATGGTCAAGCAGAAAGGACCATTCAGACTTTAGAAGATATGCAAAAGGCATGTGCAATTAATTTCAAGGAAAGTTGGGATGACCACTTGTCGTTGATTGAGTTTGCATACAACAACAGCTATCATTCCATTATTCAGATGGCTCCATTCGAAGCTCTCTATAGTAGGAGATGTAGATCTCCAATTGGTTGGTTCGAAGTTAGTAAGGCCTCAGTCATAGGTCCTGACTTAGTATTAGACACCTTAGAAAAGTCCAGTTAATCAGGGAAAGACTTCGAGCTGCTCAGAGCCGACAGAAGTCTTATGTAGATGTTCGTAGAAAAGATCTCGAGTTTGAGGTTGGTGATCATGTCTATCTAAATATCTCTCACATGAAGGGAGTAAAGAGATTTGGCAATAAGAGAAAGCTCAGTCCCCGATATGTCGGTCCCTTCAAGATTCTCAGTCGTTTCGGCAAGGCAGCTTATGAGCTCGAATTGCCTTCAGATATAGCCTCAGTTCATCCAGTCTTCCATGTCTCTTTGCTCAATAAGTGTATAGGTGGCCCACCAGTTGTAGTCCCCATTTAAAGCATTGATGTTCAGAACAGTCTATCTTATGAAGAAATTTCAGTTGAAATCTTAGACTATCAAACTCATAGATTGAGGAATAAAGAAGTCCCTCTAGTTAAAGTTCTTTGGTGAAATCAGTCCATCAAGGGAGCTACTTGGGAAGCAGAAGCAGATATGCGTACTAAGTATCCTCACCTCTTCTCCTCCAACTCAGATCAAGTTCAAGGTAATAGTTTTCCTTAAGCTTACTCAGTTTCATGATCAGTGTTCATCACGAACTTGGTATTCAGTTTCATGTTCATGTTCCCAGTGTAAACTTGGTATCAAGTACCATTTCATATTCAGTCATCCATTTATGTATCAGCTTTGTTATATAATTATGCATCAGAAATGCATTCTCATTGTGAGAAACTTAGTTCCTCGGAACATTCAGTCATGCATTCATGAATCAGTTACATATGCATCAGATATGCTTGTTTAGTATGTTATGTTTAGCTTGTCAGTCATGAGATCATGTTCCAGTTATTCATGTTCAGTTCATGCTCAGCTTATTGTTTCCCCTCTCAGTCCGTCTCATTTGAGAACGAATGTTCTCAAAGGGGAGATATTGTAATACCCCAAAGATTTCTAGCAAATTTCATCCCAATAATGCCTAATATTAGCTTCTAAAATGAAGGATAATTATTCCATGAGGAATTTTCAAGATTTTCACTTTTTATCATATGGAAAATTCAACAAGATTTCCATCAATGTATGATTTGCTTAAATTCGATAACCGGGTAAGAAGTTATGACTATTTCAAGTTCCCAACGTAAAACAGCGCCATATTAGTCAGTGGTGCACCATGCCACAAGAGGAAATGGCATTTGGCAATTACCAGAAGGTGTCCGCGATTATGGCGCATCACGCGAGCACTCAAATTTAGGATTGTCCTTTTTCCAGTGTCTCAGCGTAATTTCTCCCACGTCGCACCAAAGTTCCAGGTCACGAAGCAAAGGGCAACGCAATGGCTCTGCGTCGTGCCATCCCTCCATTTTTTAATTTTTAATTTCCAGTGGCATGGTGCGATAACGCTGCGTCACGCCTAGGCCCAGTTCAGGAAAATTTTACTGAAATTAAATGACGCGTCCAGGGTTAAAAGAGTCAGTTTCCTACCCCTATTTAAACCCAATAACATGTGATCTAGCTATTCTTCACCCAAAATATACTATTTTCTCTCAAGTTTCTCTCAAGAACAAGCTAGGGTTTCTATTGAAGATTCAAATTCAAGAAGGTTTCACCATCAATCTTCACAAAATCACAAACTAAGGTATGCATAGTGTTCATTCATGGACTCCTTTCGTCCATGAAGCCCAAGAATCCTTTTTCTAAATTCAAGTTATGGATTTTCTTATGAAGTTCATGATTGGGCTGCTTTTGTTCATGTTGATAATGACTAATTGAGCTGTATTCCATGAATGAGTGTTAAATTCCATATGGGTTGATTTGTAATGGTATAGATTCATGAAGCCCTAGGACTAAACCCTTGAATGATTAAATTGGAATTGTATCACGATAGTTAATTGTTGTATGATGTTGTTTACACATTCTATGCCTACTATGTGTTTGGTTGAATGACTAGATGAAGGAAAAGTGTCTAATTAGCATGATATCATGAAATCCCCATGTACGTACAAGCTTATGCCTACACATGTTTGATGAAATACTTTAGTAAATGTATTATGATGATTATTATGTATTCAAGTAAGTCATGCTTTGTCAGTTTCCTTCCATCGAGTCCTGGGGGTACTTGTACCCGAAACATTACTTGTGTACCTAGATCCATGTCATGTTTTCACGATACTCTCA
>NC_061121.1:134982377-135008586 GCF_002878395.1 Capsicum annuum | reverse complement strand
TGTGTATATATGTTTGTTATGTTTATTACTTAGTGTAAAGTTTGATACTTTGATAGTAATATATTAAAAGTATTTAATTTAAATAAGAAATTCAATTTAAATGGAAAAAAAAATTACAAAGTAAGGAGTGAATGAATGTTGTATTTTATTGATTGAAAAATGATCTAAAACTTATAATTTATACGAATGAAAAATTACAAATTTCGCATCATTTTTTTCAACTCGTTCATGTTAATATTAACAGGAACTGTCATAGGATAATCAAAATCAATGGGGGCAAAACCATGCATTGAATTTGATTGTGTTGAGTTCTCCCTTGAAGTCAGAATTTCTTCAATATTTTGTTCGTCTTTTGGCTCCACCTCCATTCCTTGGTTTCTTCGTTCCGCTCTAATTCAATCTCTAAGGCAAACTAGAACATTCATAGCATTGCTTCCTAATGAGTGTCGGTTGTATCTAAGTTGTTATCGTTCCTGACTAAAAGTGATCTCCGATGCAACGGTTGACATTGGAACATTCAATATATCTCTAGCTAATCTTGAAAGCACAGGATATTGTCTTTCATTATTCTTCCACCAATTCAATGAGTTGATCCTTGCTCTACGATCCTCTGTCAGTTGTCGAATATAATACCTAAGCTCTTCTCGATAATTTGCGGTGTATGTTATTGACGGAAAAACCCTATCCCAAATATTTAAATCATAAAAGAAATCAGGAAATCACTATGAGCTAGCGTTTTAGATGATGATAGCTCCTCGGGAGCTTGAGGAACGATAATTTAAGTGATATTTGTCGGTACAACTACATCAATTAAATCATCATAATGATTACATAATGCTTCTACGTAAATGTTCGCATCACTTATAGCCGTAAACAAATCTGATTTTTCTTGAGGCTCTATGTAATACCCCATACTTTTTCCTAGCTTAAAATCATCTCAAGAATGTTAGAAACTTACTTTGAAAGATGAATCCACTTTTGTATGTGTGGGATTTTCAAGATTTTCACTTTTTGTCATGTGGGATTTCAATAAGCTTTCCATTGATATAAAATTTGCCTAAATCCGATAACCAGGTGAGAAGTTATGACTATTTCAAGTTTCCGTCGTAAAACAGCGCCATATTGGTTAGTGGCGCGCCGCGCCACAAGCTAATATGGCAATTGTCCTTTTTCTAATGTCTCCGCGCGATTTCCTTCGCGTCGCGCCAAAGTTTCAGGTCACAAAAGAAGGGGTAATGCGATGGCTCTGCATTGTACCATCCCTCAATTTCCTAATTGTCAAAATCCAGTGACACGACGCGATAGCGCCGCGTCGCGCCAAGGGTCCAATTCGGGAAATTTTTACTGAAATTAAATGACGTATCCAGGGTTAAAAGGGTCAACTTTCCACCCCTATTTAAGCCCTTTAACACGTGATTCAACCACTTTTCACCCAAAATATACTAGTTTCTCTCAAGTTTCTCTCAAGAACAAGCTAGGGTTTTCATAGAAGATTCAATTTCAAGAAAGTTTCACCGTCAATCTTCACGAAATCACCAACTAAGGTATGCGTTTTGTTCATTCATGGATTCCTTCCATCTATGAAACTCAAGAACCTTGTTTTATCTATAAATCATGGTCTTTATGTTGTGGGTTATTTGCAATCATGTTGTTGACGTTGATTGATTTCAAAGTTGGAATCTTTGTGTGTTTATCATTATATTATGTTACCATGCAAGATAAAATCCATGAATTTAGTTGCTTATAATGTGTAATTTGATGAATTCACTTATGCCCTCAGTTGTAAATGCAAGGTCGTTGATAAAATGCTTGAAAAAGTAGAAATCATGCTTTATAGCTCAAGACATAAGCTAAATGTGACATGCTTGTCATCCTCCCATGTTTAAATGGTTTCCATACTATTATTGTGAAGTGTGTATGTTGTTGGAATGGCCATGATATTAGAATATGAGATTATGATATGATTATCAGCATTCTCGTCCATGTTAGATAGTATGATAACCCTGTACTTCATGAAATCCACAACTTATTAAATTATGTATTGTTGATGTGGGTCTTGTACTTGATAAAGTCATGCTTCATCAGTTCCCTTCTATCGAGTCCTGGGGTACTTGTACCCGAAACATTAGTTGTGTGCCTAGAGCCATATCATGTTTTCACGATACTCTTAGTCAAGCTATGATCCTTAGACTTCAGACACTCTTATGACTCAGGAAATCTCCATGATCTCATGAACTCAGTCAGTTGTCAGATATTAGTAGTATTCCGTCAGTCGAAAAAATTCAGTAACTCAGTCCATGTTCAGTTCAGTAAATCATGTTCAGTGTCAATTCAGATGGGAGTAAAAATTAGCACCGAGCGAACCCAAGGATGGGAACTCACCTGTTATATAAGGGTGTGATTCTTAGAAGCAATCCTTGCATTCCAGAACTATGTAGCCAGCATAGGTTGAGACATCATAGCTTGCTATATGAGGGTAGATGAGGTGGCTTAGCCTGCTATATGAGGGTTCCCACCATTCTCACTAGAGTTACCTGTTATATTAGGGTTACTCACATATTGTCCTTACTAGCGGCGCGATATTGGCACCCTTCTAATCAGGGTATAGATTGGACCCCAATTCAGCAATAATGTATCATTTGGGGCATGTCGGTTAAATGACTATCTCTTGCAGTCTCAGTAAAAGAACTCAGATAGTTCTTCAGAATTCAGGTCTGTCAGATACAGTCAACTCAGATATAGTACGAAACTCAGCTAGTTTCATCAGATTCAGGACTGTCAGATACAATCACTCATGTTATTAGTTATCAAAATTCAGTCATTAGTCATGTTAGTCATCAGCATACTCATGTTATCACAATTTCAGATATAGTTACTATGTATGCAAGTTGTATTCTTACGTTTATATTAGTCAGTTAGCCAGTATTGTTCATGCATATGAACCCCATGCATTCAGCCTACCTCATATGCATACCAGTACATTCAAAATATTGACGCATTTGAGCTATGGTGTCTTATACCATAGGTTCAGAGACACGAGCTCCAAAGCATCAGTAGATTTCAGTCTCAACTGTCAGAGTTACCAGTGAGTCCTCATCTTTCGAGGACATGATCATCATTTTATTATCTTAGTAATTAGTCTATTAGTTGGAGTTAGTTCGGGATGTGTCCCATCAACTCCTTATTCAGACAGTCGTGTTTAGAGGCTTTTCAGACTACAGTATGTTCAGATAGCTTATTTCATCTTTGTTTTGGGTATTGTATACCCCGTTTAGATGTTATGTTTTACCTCAGTTATGTGAACCTTACGGCCTTTCAGTTCATGTTTTCCGCATTATTCAGTATATTATGCAGTATATAGGTACAAATATCAGTCATGGGTTAACTTGTGGTCCTTCGGGGTCATGAGCACCGAGTAGCGTTTCGGGTACCAGATTCGGGGCATTACACTCTATCTCTAATGAATTATAAATAACAATACTAAAATCGCACATAGTATTATATTTCATGCATGAATTTAGTACAGCACCAACCAAGTAAATTGGGGGAAGCGGATAAAAATACTTTTTAAATTTAGCAAACATAGCTTCAACAGCTTCTTTGTAACCTTCTCTATTCTTATATTCTCTAAGCAAACAAGAAATATCAGCTAAATAAGCTAAGATATTGCAAACAATAGTATAATAAGCATCGAAAAATTCAACCGTAGCTATATAAAATCTTTCCAAAAACTTAACAAAATCATCAATTGCAGTTCAACCAGAATCATGTAGCATACACTCAGGAAAAGAACCACAAAATTGATTAAAAGTCATAGTAATAAGAATTTTATAAACAAGACAAGTTTTAAAATAATTATAAGTAGAATTCCATCTAATATCATATTCTCCAGGCATTAATATCGGTCTAAGTCCATTTTGTTCACATTTAACTTTAAATTCTCTCACTCTACCTTTTCAATTATTTCATTGAATAAAGCCAATAGCAAGCCGGACCTTTTCAATATAAAGCTTAGAAAATTCAAGACCATCTTTTACTATTAAGTTATATATATAACAAACACATTTAACATGAAATATTTCAAGTAACGACGGAGAAAGGTCAGCTTTTAACTTCTCAATAGCAGCCTTGTTGTTAGATGCATTATCAAAAGCTATACATAATTTTTTTTCAATACCATAAAATTTTGCGATTTTAGTAATAGATTCAGAAATAAATTTTTCAGTATGTCTACGATCTTCATCATACAAAAAAGCTAGAATACATTTTTGCATAACAAAATTACTATCTATCCAGTGACAAGTAATTGTTAAATAATTATTTTTATTAACGGCTCGACCAAGATCAGAAGTTAGAGTAATTCTACATTGAATATTTTTTAATAATGTAGATAAATAATAAACATATTGTGTATGGAGTTTAAAAATATCAGGCCGACAAGTACTTTTAGGAATACCATTAAACATAGGATTATAAATTGCTTGAATATAATGAATAAAAACATCAAAAGAAGCAAAAGCGAAAGGCAAACAACCCACGACTATCATTTTCGCTATTCTTTTCGGTCCCTTATTTTATTATAATTTTTAGTTAATTGACCGGTTGTTGGGTTTAATCTAGTTTGTGTTGGCCCACCAACATCCTCACCACCTTGTGCAATAAATAACTCTCTAGAGTGTCTATCTCTTAAGTGTCTCATCAACGAACCTGTACCCCTTTTATTGCCTCTGATTTTATGCTCATATATAATTTCACAAATATTGCATTTCACCTTACTTTCTTCTTCAATTTTCGAAAAAAAATCTCATGCAATACTAATTTTTCTACGAGCTCTTGGGGCACGGGGAGGACGATTAACCGATTTAGATCTAACATTAGCATTTTCTACTGCGAGTATCCCACCAATATTATCATTATCTTTATCTAAATTAAACGCATTTACTTCATTTTCTTCCTCTATACCATAAGGGGTCGTTTGATAGAGTGTATAAGAAGAATGCAAAATATGACATGTTAGTAATGCTTGTATTAGTAATGCTTGTGTTAGCTATGCTTGCATTAGTTATGCTTATATTTTTCCTATGTAGTGTTTGGTTTGATGTATTAAAAATAACATGAATTAAATAATTTCTAATTTTTTTTTACCAAAATATCCTCCACATATATGTTGGAAAGGATGTAAATTTTTTTTTGAGCAATAATAATGTCTTTAATCATGTTAATGCATGTATTAGATCCATTGTATTGCTAATACCTTGAATTTTGAGGTATTAGTAATACACACCTCAATACACAATAGAGTGTATAACTAATGCAAACATTAGTTATACATAGGGTGCAAAAGTATACCAAACAAGGTATTAGTAATACACATTAAACTAATGCATGCATTAGTTTTCCAATACACTCTACCAAATGACCCTTAAATTTTCTAAGCTTCTGCATAATCCATATCATGAGCACCTACATCTATTTTTTCCTCAAAAAATTAACTAACCGGTACCGGAGACACACGGGTATATCTATTATTTGAACTACCTCTACCTAAACCACCACCAATTCATTTTTTACTACCACTACCACTTTCGAGATAATTTTTTTTTGACATTTTTCCAATGTTTTTTTTTTTTTTTTTTTTTTTTTTTTTTTTTTTAAATTTATCCATATTAAAAAATAAACTAAAAATATTTCAAATACACACAAATAATAAAAATAAATATTCAACAATTAATATACTAATTAAAAATTAAAGGTAAGAGATGGAACGATAATACCAAATTTTAAAAATATCCGAAAGTTGCGACTTTAGAAACTTTTCTTTGTATTTGTAATTGCAAAATAAAAAAATATAATTGAGCACTTTAGGAGATAATTAGAAGATTTGAGAGAGATTGAGATTTGAGAGAATGAGAATTGTGAGATTTACGAGAATGAAAATTGTGTGAAAAATGAATTTTGAGTTAGGAATGTTTATACTAAATTTTTGGAATTGTTTTTTTTTTTTCAAAAATAATAGGGTAATTGGCTAAATGGCCATTGAGGTTAACGACATTATAGTTGTTAGACCTCCAACGATCCATTTGAGCCAAATACCCAATTGCTAGTCAACATATAAAATATTTTTTTTTAATTCCAATCGGCCTTGTCTGGTCCGGTCCGATTAATCGGTGGTCCAGGTCCAATTTTCTAATCGGGCTGGTCCACCGGGTCAATCCATTTGGTCGGGCACCGGGCTTGATCAATCGGATCGGGCCCATCGATTGGGTCGGGTTAAATGAGCCGGAACGAGCCAAATCGACTCATTTGACAGGTTTACTTAGAGTAAGGTTGAAGGAGAGTTTTGAAAAATGTTATTCAGATTTTAAAAAATAAATTAAGTTAATTTTTTTTTTAAAAAAATATTTAAGCTAACCAAACATGTTTGACAATACATGAAAACATTTTTCCTTCTCAACTAACACACTCACAGATAGGAAAATTTGCCTTTATCTGAAAATTAGATTATTTTTTTCTAATAATAAATACAAAAAAATTACGGAAGAGTAATTATTTCACAAGCTGCAGTGCTTTTCCTTCTCAACTAACACACTCCTGCTTTTCTCCTTGTGTAGGCTTGCACACCATATTTTTCAACCCGAAACCACCCTCTCTACTTATCCCTTCTCCACTAAATTCTTCTGTTTTTTCTCTATTTCTCTTTCTCCACCGCCAATATCTTCCTCGTCCGGCCACCAGAACAACAATTTGCAGTCTTAATCCCTCAACCCAACTGTCGAAACCCTAAAAAAAGCTATGGACTTCCAACAACCGCATCCTTACAATCGTCCACCTCCACCACCACCACAACCACCGTTACCTCCTCCGCCGTCCATGGCGGATCCTCACTATCAGCTTCCGCATTCTCAACGACCGCCGGTCCCGTCACCTGGTTCATGGTACTCGAACCAATTCCAATACCACCCTCACCAATCTCCCCCGCCCCCTCCTCCTCATCAGCCGCAGCAGTGGGGTCCACCACCCCCCCCTCCTCCGCCATTTCCTGGACCTCCTCCTCAGGGTGGACCTTATCCACCACCCCATCATATTCAACAACAGGCTCAGTATCCACCTCCTCTTCCCCCGCGGCCTCATCTTCCCCAATCTTCTCCTCATGGAAATCAGGTGATATAATGTGTTCCTTTTAAATCTCCTTTTTTGTTTGAAAGCATTTTCGTGCCGTAATTTGGTTTCATCTATCCCTTCAACTTTGGGTGTGCATTACTAGACCATTAAATTTGTATAAAGTTGAACAAGTAGACACACGGGTACTACATGGCATAATACAAATTAGTTCGAGTGTATCCCAGTCTAATTGCGATGCCACGCATGATGTGTGTTACTTGTTCAACTTTATATAAGTTTAAGTGCCTACGTGTGCACATCCAAATTGGAGGGTATAGATGCCAGCTGAAGTGGACGAACAATCAGCGTATGTAATCGAGTTTCATGCCATCATGTCTTTCTGCCGAGGCCAAGTTAAGAGGCATGCTATGTATTATGATTTTTATTTTGCTTACCCTGTTTCTAAATGGGTTCCTTTGTGTACGACTTCAAGTTTTAACTATCTGATGTTGTAAAATTCTTTTACAATCTCATAGTAATATGACTTCTAGTCTCCAGCATGTTAATTGCCCTCCTCTTACGGTTTACCAACCCATCTTTAATGTAGATTTTAGCTCCAGTTGGGATTATGCAAACATTTACAGTCAGAGCATAAAACTTGAAATCTCGTTATTGCACTAGGTGTGAAAATGGTGCATTTTGCAAATGTTTATGTAATATGAAAAGTAAATGAGGAATAATTCCGTTGGTTATGAACTTTGTTAAGCTAGATTAGTAAAAGTATTCATATAGAGTGCAACAAAGCTTGCTTATTTTATTTATCTAGTAGTCTAGGAAGAGTTATTATTTGTTTCATGATATTAACTCATATGCCAAGATCATTTATTTTACTTAATCCTTGGACTATTTTTCCTTTTTTTTTTGGGTTTGTTGATTTATGTATTGGCTTTGACTAATGATTGCAGCTGCTGCATCTATCTGAGTAAAACTGCGTGCTAGTGGAGAGTGTTTGGGGAACTAGTGAAAAGTGAAAATATTCTTGGTAACTAGTATGAGAGAGAGAAAAGCGACCAATAATGATATATGGGAATAAGTGTTGCGGTACTGTTGCCCTCTAATACCAGCAGATTCACAGAACAAGTTTATTAAAAAATTTATTCATACAAGACTAGGCACAATTAGAAATAATCACATTTAACAAAAGGTACAAGTAACGTGCATAGAGGATCGGTTATTTGAAATAGTTTGGCCATGCTATACATAGACTTTCGGATACTATGTCCATAATATTTTAGACTATGATGATTGAAAGTATGAAAAGAGGATGAGGTATCTAAACTCACACGAAACTCAGTTGTTTTGGAAGACCTATAAGCTGTAGGTACTAATGTAGTCTCAACAAAGAAAATAACACATTAGAATTGGGCTAAGTAGTTGAAAATTGAGGTTTTATGGTGGTGGTTCTGTTATAATAGTTCTAGGTGCATGTCATTGGGTTCGAACTTTGGCACAAATAAAAGTCTAGTATTTAAGTGGAGAAGTGTAAAAGGCCGGTACCTTTATCCATTGAGTTTCAAAATGTGTGCTGCGTGACCTTGGGTTTTCTTGATTATCGAAAGAAAAAAATTTCATGGAAAATGTGGAGAGATAAAAGTTTTTCTCCTCTCAAGTCTAACGACCTTTACTCTATGAAACCTATTTTTCGGATGTTCTTTTTGTCAGTCATCTAGCCATTGGCAATTTTTGTTCATTTTTGGGGAAAAATCTTTTGATTTACTTGATATAGTGAATATTAATGTTCCTCATTGTATAGATGATTTGGTGGAGTTGGTATTACCCGTATATACCATCAGTTTGGCCATGTTTATGAATAAAAATACATTTACTTGATTAGAAAAAAGAACAGGACGGGTGGTGCATGATTATCAAGCGTAGTAGAACTGTAGAAGACTCATCAGTAGAATACGCCATGACAGAAGCATTTTCATCACTAAGAATGAGAATCATTGTAGGAGATTGGGAAGGATGATCAGACAAACATATATGAAGTACTCTAAAACTACTGCTACTGTTACAAATTTGTAGAATTGAAGGGATATGAAATCAAATATATTTGTTTCAGAGAATGGATACAATAAGGTATGGGATGATGATACACCTAATACGGTCCTGCACTTTCTAGGAAATCTTTTCAACCCAAGATTTAACCTTTATAATCAACAAATTAAGTCTTATGCTTAAGCCGTGAATCCTTTAGTGTTTGGATAGCGTGCACAAAGATTTATGACTGCCTCTGATAGTATCAAGGTTAGTCATGTAGCGGATAGCGAGAACAACCAGTGTCTATTAAAATGCCTTATTAGACGATTCAACTACACTTCCAGTCAAAGCCCAACCATGGAAGTGATCCAAAAGTGGTTCCTAAACAAATGGAAAATCATTGTTGGTCTTAAAGTCACTCCTAATCATAATTTGTTCCTCTTCGAATTTCCTTTGAGGAGAGAAGCTGTGTGTCAAGGCTAGAGACTGGTTTTGGAATGGCAAAAGATTCTTCTTGGAATGGTGGTCTCTGGTGTTTGGTCAAAACTGGCTAAATAACTGATGAACATGTTTGGGTCAAAAGTTTTGCATTCCTCTGCATATGTGGTGGTCACTGGATACCGTTATCAAGGACCTATGTGGCCGTTCATTGGTATAGATTAAGTCCAAAACCATAAATTGTCTTTTCTGGGCCCATATATATATTGTTAGAATATGAGTAGAAATAGGAATAACATATAAATTCCTACTTGGAAAAGGATTGTAATGTAGTGTCCTATTAAGAAAAGGATTGGAATGTAGTGTCTATAAATAGGACCTCAATGTAATAACGTTGATACAACAATTCAATAATATTCTCCTATACAAAGCTTCTATGATCTTGATAAAAAAAAATATCAAAGAGTTTCCGCTGCCGGCGGGCGGCTATAATTCATATATGCCGCCCGTCTGGCCAATGATTATATTACCAAAAGTTGGGTCACTGACTGTCCGGTGACTATTTTTCCATATCTATTTTTCGTAGCACCGTGCTTTTTTTCAGTGACTATTTTTTCATATTCGATTTGCGTAGCACCGTGCATCTTTCCGGACTGCTTTCTCATATCTGAGTTGCATAGCACCGTGCATCTTTCTGGTGACTCCTCAGATTTACTTTACGTAGTTCCGTACGTCTTTTCGGTGACTCCTCAAATCTAATTTATGTGGGATTGTGCCATCATTCCGACCCTACCCATATAATTTCTCTTTTTCAATAGGGTCGTGCATCATTCCAACCTTACCATATACTTTTTCAGTAAGGATGAGCCTTCATTCCGACCCTACTCATATAATTTCTCTTTTTCCGTAGGATCGTGCCGTCATTCCGACCCTACCCATATTTTCTATTTTCTAATAGGGTCGTGCCATCAATTCGACCTTACCCATATAATTTCTCTTTCTTGTAGGGTTGTGCTATCATTCCAACCCTACCCATATAATTTTTTCCTAGGTTGTGATCACTTTTCAACCATCAAATCTAATAATCCAGCGCGTGGGTATGTTTCGACCAGTTTTTCAGTGACTTTCTTGTTCAATATCTACTCATCTCTTGATTTCGAGATGACCCATATATTTTATACCAGTTTCCGGCAATTTTCCAGCTACAGATCGACTTCCCAACGATGTTTACTACTTTTCAGATTACCTTTTTAGTTTTTCCTTTTTAATTGAGGTCTCCCAGAAAGTTTTCTTGCAAATATCTTCACCAAGTCCCTCACCGATCCTCGTATTAATTACATCCATAACAAGCTTGGTACATATGCCTTCTATGCACTAGCTTGAGGGTGTGTGTTAGAATATGAGTAGAAATAGGAATAGCATATAGATTCCTACTTGGAAAAGGATTATAATGTAGTGTCCTATTAAGAAAAGGATTGGAATGTAGTGTCTATAAATAGGGCCTCAATGTAATAATGTTGATACACCAATTCAATAATATTTTTCTCTTATATTTTTCTCACACATATATATATATATAGAGAGAGAGAATAGGGCTTACGGAACATCAACTGAATATGGACTTTTTTTAAGCGAGTTGACCTGAGAACCCCTTTTTTACTATGTATAAAAAATGGAAAATCGTAATAAGGGTTTGGCTGCTAATAACTAAGGAGGTCATCCACTCACCAATTAGGTTATGTTGAGCATGAATTCTGTGTTTCACTTGGGATGCGAGACTCTCTCTTCTATATTTGTATCTTCCTATTATAGTACTACTAGTCCTTCAGACAAGCTTGAACTAAAAATGGGTGATTGAAGCTTCTATGGTGGAATTCTTAGATTTCAGAGAAGAAATGAATCTTATTGATCTTTAGCTAGAAGGTGGTGCTTATACTTGGCACAGAGGGGACACACAACCTCTGCTTCAAGAATTGGTAGAATCTTGTCAGATGAGAGGGATGGCGTTTTTAGCAATACCAAACAATCCCTCTTTTAGAAAGTGATGTAACATCTGATCTTATCCCTATTATACTGCAATGTAGAGATTGGGACCACCAAAAATCATATTTCAAGTTTAACAATTGGTGGCTGAATACTGATGCCTTTGTTGACTGACTTAAGAGTTGGTGGACAACTTTTGAGTTTTCAGGAAACCTGGTTATATTTTATCTTGTAAAATGGATTCCTTGAAAGCTAAACTAAGGGAGTGGAGTAAAAGCAACCAAGGAAACCTGAAAGTACAAAAATCAAGCCTCCTCAATCAACTGGCAGTGTTGGACAAGGCACTGAAAGGCAAAAACTTAATATAGGAGGAAATGGTGGAGAAGGCATCCTTGGACAAGGCACTGGAAGGAAGAAACTTAATAGAGGAGGAAATGGTGGAGAAGGAATCCTTGCTGATGAAGTATGAAGAACTTTAAAAAATGAAGAAATGGCACGGAGGCAAAGATGCAGGGCCATTTGGTGTTAAAGGAAGGAGATAGGAACACAAAGTTCTTTCATATAACTGCAGATGCCCACAAAAGATGCAACAACTTTGACCAATTACTGATTCAGGATGAATCAATATTCGAGCCACAGAGAATCATGAACGAGATTATGGAGTTCTTTAAAAAAACTCTACACTGAGATGAAAGAGTGGAGGCCTGCAAGCAGCTTTGTGATTTGTCTAACAATAACAGAGCAAGAAATGGAGTTGCTGTAGAGAAGATTTAAATAAAATGAAGGCGTAGGCTTTTTGAAAATGTGTGTGTGGAGAAGTCACTAGATGGATTTACAATAGGATTTCTTTATCAAATGCTGGGAGGTGCTCAAACCGGACATCGTAGGGGTATTTCACAATTTTCATGCTCATGCTATGTGACCTACATTGCTTTGATTCCCAAGTAGAAAGGTGCAATAATGTTAAGGAACCTTGGACCTATAAGTCACATAGGCAACATTTATAAGATTATTGCAAAAGTTCTGATTGAGAGAATAAAAATGTTAAATGGAAAAATTGGTAGATTCCCAACAGTTGACATTCATAAAAGGACGTAAATAAGGGATGCCATTTTAATAGCCAATGGAGCAGTGGACTCAAGACAAAAGCAGAAGAAGCGTGGCATTCTTTGCAAGCTAGATATTGAGAAAGTTTATGACCATGTGAACTGGAATTTTTTATTAAACATGCTACAACAAATGGGCTTTGGAGTGAAATGGATCAAGTGGATGAAATTTTATGTTTCTATATCCAAATCTCAGTCATTATTAATGGCTCCCCATAAGTATTTTTTGGCTTCTCAGTGAGGTCTAAGGCAGGGTGACCCACTGTCCCCTTTTCTGTTCATAATTTCCATTGAAAGGTTGAACGACATGATAAAAATTGCCAAACTTAATGGGTGGATTGAGGTAGCCATGAATGGTCATAACAATCAGGAGATTACACATCTCCGACATGCTGATGACACTGCTATTTTGTGATGCAGAGGTGGAGAAATTGAGAATTTTGAGAATTATCTCAGTCCTCGCTTTGGAAGTGATTCTGGGGAGACTTTCTGCTACTTATCTAGGCACACCACTATAACAAAAAGCTACAGTTCTCCAGAGCAATGTTATGGAGAAATGTGAGAAAAAGCTTTCAAGATGGAAGTGCCGATACTTGTCAACAGGAGGGGCTTTTGTGGTATTAGTCTATGGAAGAACCATAAGAAGCTGTGGAGTGTTTCTTGCATAATATTTCATTCAAGGTGGCAAATGGTATCGTCAAAGCATGTTGGTGGCCTGTACACTGGAGATCTTATTGTAAACGACTAGTGCATGTTAATGAAGTGGTGGTGAAGATATAGCCAAGGGGAAATGTGCTTTGGAGGTGGTAAATGAATGGTGCCAAGATCATATTGGTGTACAACGTTATCTGGGCCTCCTATGGTGTTAGTCTATGGAAGAACAATAGGAAGCTGTGGAGTGTTTCTCGTATAATATTATTCGAGGTGGGCAATGGTATCACATCGAATTATGGAAAGATA
Source organism: Capsicum annuum (assembly GCF_002878395.1). Lineage (NCBI taxonomy): Eukaryota > Viridiplantae > Streptophyta > Magnoliopsida > Solanales > Solanaceae > Capsicum > Capsicum annuum. The sequence goes on along the minus strand of NC_061121.1, from coordinate 134,994,958 downwards.
ACTTACCATATGGGTCTATCCTAATAAATGATTTTCCCTATCTTTTCCATAGCTTTTGACTAAGATTCCATACGACAACAACAACAAACCCAATATATTCCTACATAGTGGGGTCTGGGGAGGGTAAAATGTACGCAGTCGATACCACTACATCCGAAGAAGTAGAGAGGCTGTTTCCGATAGACCCCGGCTCAAGACAAAGGACCGTAGACAAACGTCGCAAGCATACAACATGATAAAAATAACAGAGATACAACAACACAACAACAACATACCCAGTGTATTCCCACCTAGTGGGGTTTGGGGAGGGTAGAGTGTACGCAGACCATACCACTACCTCAGGAGAAGTAGAGATTCCGATAGACCCCTGGCTTAGGACCGATACCCATATACCAACCCAAATATAAGTGGATATAACTAGTATGGTACACAAGACAAACTAACAGAATACCAACCACAAAAGATAAGTACATATATAAACTAGTACGGTAAGCAAATTAAACTAACACCGCTAGCCACGAACAAAAAACTTCAGCCCCCGAGGAGCGCACCCCTACTATTACCGACGGCCTCCCACCCCTAACCCTTTACCCTAATTCGCTTCCTCCACACCTTCCTATCAAGGGTCATGTCCTCTGTTAGCTGTAACTGCTCCATATCCTAATCACCTCCCTCCAATATTTCTTTGGTCTACCTCTACCCCGCCTAAAACCATCCATAGCCAGTGTCTCACACCTTCGCACAGGAGCATCTAAGCCCCTCCTCATCACGTGCCCAAACCAACGTAACCTTACTTCTCGCATCTTGTCCTCCACCGAGCTAACTCCCACCTTCTCTCGAATAATCTCATTCCTTACCCTATCTTTCTTGGTATGCCCACACATCCATCGTAACATTCTCATCTTCGCCACCTTCAACTTTTGGATGTGGAAGTTCTTAACTAGCCAACACTCCGCTCCATACACCATAGCCGGCCGGACTACCACTCTATAGAACTTACCTTTAAGCTTCGGAGGCACCTTCTTATCACGTAGAACTCCCAAAGCGAGCCTCCATTTCAACTATCCTGCCCCAATACGACACGTGACGTCCTCGTCAATCTCACCATTGCCCTGAATCATAGACCCCAGATACTTGAAACTCTCCCTCTTCTGAATGGCCTGAGAATCCAGCTTCACAACCACTCCAGCCTCCTGCGACACATCACTGAACTTACACTCCAAGTACTCCGTCTTGGTTCTACTTAACCGAAATCCTTTAGACTCAAGCGTCTGCCTCAACAACAGAGATACAACAACCACACAAATAAAGTACATTAACCAACAAAGGACACCCCTCTTCCCAAACCCCAGCATTACCACCTAGCTACACCAAACTTTCCTAACTACAGCCTATGACTTAACCACACACCTTAGCCCTCTATCCTAATACTCTTCCTCCAAACCTTCCTATCGAGGGTCATGTCCTCAGTGAGCCGTAATTGCTCCATGTCACGTCTAATCACTTCTCCCCAGTATTTCTTCGGTCTACCCCTATCCCGCTTGAAACCATTCAAGGCCAACCTCTCACACCTACGAACTGGGGCATCCGTGCCCCTTCTCATCACATGACCAAACTATGTCAACCTCACTTCCCGTATCTTATTGACTAAGACTCCATAATCTCACAAAATAGAGAAGCAACTTCTGGGACTTATACATTGGGAGAAACGTTCAAGATTGGAAGCTTGAAGAACTACTGATATACTTGCAAATTTGGGGAGCCTGCAGAGTTAATGATGATGCAGTTCACAAACATGAAGTGGGATATCACAAAGGAGGGTTTATACACTGTGGAAGCAGATTATTCGCACATGTTTTCAGAATGAATTATAGAAGCTCACTTTGGAAACTAATCTGGAAAACTAAGTTACCTACAAAGGTGATTTGCTTTATCCGGAGATCTTATAGGAAGATTGTAAATAGATGTTTCCAGCATTCAGAAACCAACAAACACCTCTTTCTCCACTGTCCAATTGCTGTAGATATTTGGTATATGTTTCTCTATATTTTTACTCAGGTGGGTCTTTGGGCATCAAGGTTTCCTGTGAATGCTGGAGTTTGTGGGAAGAAGATCTGGAGAATCTGGAAGATGATACCATCATGTATTTTTTGGTGTTTTTGGACAAAAAGGAACCACAAGTATCTTGGTAGGATATCAACTTCTGACCACTTTCTCAGGGCTAGATGTCTCCTATGGTTATATAGTTGACACAACTTAGTACCTGGAAACTGCCCTATTAAATCTTTCGTCTTTGTCAGCTTCCTAGCCTTCTCAGAAATGGAGGTGACCTTATTATCTTGTGTTGTTTATCTTTTGTACTATCTGCACCTTTTTGATCCCTGTAATGAAATCTACTTCACTAAAAAACCAAGGAATCTCTTTATTTTGTTTGGAGATTTGTGTCAACAACATACCCAGTATATTCCTACCAAGTGGTGTCTGAGTTTGGAAATTTGTGTGATAATAGAAAACACAGAGAATCCCTGTTAGATATATTAGAATGACTGAATGAGTCCAATATGGTATTAAATGGATATTGAGGATTGATATATAGCCAACACGAAAAAATGTTGGAGGTGTAGTAGTAGTTGTTGTTGCTGTTACTGCTTCCTATTCTGATGATTTTTTTTTATAATATGTTGACTAATGAATGTAAGATTCTCATGTGCTTGCAGGACTGGGGCAGTATGAACTGGGGTCAACAGCAAAGTTGGGGAAACTCAGGTCTGGAAATATAGTATTGATTGGAGTTTATGCTTGTTTAGCATTCAATATGCTGGGATGCATCTGCAAGTTTCATGAAACCCCTTTATGGTTGAAAATTGTTTCGAATTTGATGCAAGCTGTGTCGTCTTTCTTAATTGTAGTATTTCTCTGAGTTGAGGCCAGTTCCTAAAATTTATTGATGTTTCACTTTTCTCTACTGCTGCTTCTTATTCATTTTGTGGCAAACTCAGACATGCTTAAATGTTACCAGAAAATAATTGGACTCATTTTGTTTGTTAGAATTCTGGAATGTTTAGAAGGGGTGTCATCATTTTACTTACTCCCAACTTCTATATAGTTCTCTGCAATGGTCTCCACAAGTGTCTGTTGTGTCATTTTGAACTGATCGATGCTATCTTTTCTTTAGTTAAAAAAGATAAAATCCTAGCTGTTGATTGATGAGGTTTGATAAAGAAGGTAGATGTTAATTTCTTAACTAGGTTAAATTCTTATCTAAAAAATGTCATTAGGTCTTAGAAGCTCAAATATAAAAACCTAGTTCACTGTTTATGAGAAGAGGTTTATTTACTGTAGTGGAATTTACTGGATGATCTTTCAAATTAGATTTCTCCCTCTGTCAGGACCTTCCTTTACTTTTTTTTTTGGGATTTTATTTCTCGTTAGCCCTGGTCAAATTCCGACTCCGTCGAAGCAGTATTTAGTTTCTATGTGATGTGCACTTGCATATATCCTTATAGTTTTTCCATCATGGTGGACTCCTGCCGTTGGTTAATAATATAGAGAGATCATATATTCTTTGCCTTTCTTTCCCCCCCTCTGGTACTTCTGTTCCCTAAAGGTTAAATCTACTATTAACTAGTAGCACATAGCAATGAGGATTGGGCTGCAAAGGCCCGAGAGTGGGCTGCTTCTAAGGCTGCTAGTGACCATCAGCACCAGCACTTGCAATTTACACATGATAGTAGGTCAGAACAGCAGAGTCATTACTATGAGCAATACACTCAATCTGCTGATCAACATCTTGAAGATATGCAACAACCACCATCAAGTAATCAACACTCCATGACTCCTGTGGCACCTCCTCAGAGGGCATCGTTTGGCCATTTGCAGGGGCCCTCATTCTTCAGCTCTGGGCAATCTCCTTATGTTCTACCTTACACTGCTAGAGATGGAAATTTCACTGGAGATTCAGTTGCTTCATTCCCTCAGCAAGGAAACTCATCCATAAGCCCATTAGTCCATCAGCAGGAGGTACCTTCTAGTTATTCTTCTATTACAGGTAAAAAAATTTAATTAATATATCAATACTGCATCTGAAGTTACTGCGCTTTTGAAATTGTTTCTGTACAGGAGTGTCTACATCAGTTTGTACTGCTTGTCGCTTCTAGTTACTCGTTTGGCAAGCTGTGTTTCCTCGTTCCCCTTGAGACATGATTAGAGTTTTACCCTTGTTGGTTCCTTTTCTTATCCAAAGCCTCAGTGTGACGGAAGTCACTTTAGATGATTGATGCTACTGTATTTTGATTTCATGGAATATTGGTTCCATTGTGTTGGCATATTCTTTCTGTTGTCCATCCTGCTAACTTTGTGTTCTGTTTTTCAGGAATACTCTTTTTTCTGATAATTCTTTTCCAAGGATTACAAGAAAAAGGAACAGTTGAAAATTCGATACTAGTTTGAAGTCAACTTGGATTAATGTTAATCAAGCTATTGGATAAACTTTTAAGCAATAACCTATCAAAAAATAGAAAGAGAAACTTTTAAGCAATTTTCTTTATTCTATTCAGCTAGAGTAGGCAAAATGGATTTCAATGATCTGCTTGTACTTGTCAATTAGACCTACCCGATTGCGCATTCCTTGAATGTGTGTCTGTCAAGTTTTCTGCCCTTCTGGCTAATTCGGAAACACCTGATTTGCATACTGACATGGAATTGGCGGAAACTCTCTCCTTTTTGTCCAATGATTTTTTCTCTTCCATATCTTCTCTATTGAGATTTAATTAGCAGAGGAGAGGACGATTTGGCCACAAGGCTATTTGGTCTAGTGAGCGCAACTTGTGATGTGTGGGTTAGGCGCACCTCATGGTTTCGAACGGTGCCACAGATAAGTATGATATTAAGTGAAGAAGGATGAAGGGGTGGCCCGATTATCCACCTTGTTTTGAACCGTTCACCACTTGTCCATGGAATTTCTCGGTTATAAAAAAAAATTGGTTGAGGAGAGGATTCAATTTATTTGAAGATTTGGCTCTCATATATCAAGTTATTGTTATCCAAGTAGCCTGACAATTATATGAGTGATAATAACAGAGATTACCGTCACAGCCTAAAAGGAAGTGAAAACTGTAGGAAGCGCATCAGTTATGAAGGACAAGAAATATTATGGACGCATGAAAAATTAAAATTAGAATGACATAGTGTATCTATTTGCAAAAAAAAAAAAAAAAAAAAACAGTAGCTCTTGCCTTTGAAGACAGTTGCTTAGAGGGTTTTACATCTGTAAATGTTTTTTTGCCCATATGTACTGTCTTTTGTACTGGTTAGCACTGCGTTGGCACCTATACCATTACAAGTCTTTTTCTTAAACTAAAGTATCAAATATTTCAAATTTCGTAAAAAATTGTAATTAAATATTCATTTATTATTCTTTTGTCCATTAAACTATTTGTTTTGTTCTGCCTTCCTGATTTAGAAGGCTATGTAAGAGATGTCAGTCTAAAATTGAGAACTGGAGTCTCAAGCAGTATGAGTTTTATTCTGTTGACACAGGGAGTCTCTTTTTGAAGTGCTCTTTCCTTATAGCATTGTTTTACCTTCAACACATTTGTAGCTTGTGTGGCTAAAGATCTTTGCCTGATCATCAACTATGCATGATGGAACTACCTTTTACATAGGAATTAGTAGGCTGGTTCCTGCAGCAGTTTGTTTTGTCATGTTTCTGAACATAAACGGTGTGAGAATCCTATGTCAGGAAATGTTTGTGTCTGTAGTCCTTGTGGTTGCAAATACAATTGTAGAAGTTACAGAGAATATTTTCTGTTGATTTGCAACTATTTAGTTTCTGAATACCCATTTTATTGTCAGGTAAAGAAGAGGCTGGAAATCAACATGAGGCGTTCTATGGTTCTTCACCTTTGCCTACCAACTCTTCTCAGCAGCAACATGCACAACTAACGCCAGCACCCAACAAAACTGCAGTGATGGAAGAGCGTCATTACAACATGGGTCCTGATCTTAGTGATCAGCCTTTGGATTTTGCACCTTGTTTTAATCATGAGCACGACCGACATTCCCAGCCCTATTATGTTCGTGCTGATTCAGGAGGCTCTCTGGGGGTTGCAGATCATGTTTCAGCAATGCCTTCCAATTATATGTGGCCTTCTGCTGCTGCTCCTGGTGCTGCATATCCTCCTCTTCCTCCAATGCCTCCAGTTGGGTCTCAGGTTTTAGTTTTACTCCAATTTAAATTAGACCCAATGGTTTAGATGCCATGATTGAGCTTCCCTGTTGTTACTTTCATACCGCAGGTTGATCCTTCTGTTGTTGGAGCTTCTCCAGCCCCTGAACACACTGCACCCCTCTTTGGAAGGGCACAGAGTTCAAGCTTCCACTCACCGTCAGTTGGTGCACACTTCGGTGTTGGTGCGGGGGGCACCCAGCATACTGCAGCAGCTTTTCCTGCTGATGCATATGGGATTTCTGATCGCCCTAAAAAGGTTTGTATACTTGTTCTGTGGACTTGCAGTTTGTAAACTATAGAGTCATGATTCATCTGTATCATTTGTCTGGTCTATTTTAGGCTGCTGTTCCAAACTGGCTTAGAGAGGAAATAATAAAGAAGAAAGCTGTCATCACTACTTCAGCTCAAGAGCTTCCAAAGGAAGATTCTCAATCTATTGAAGATGAAGGTGTCAATAAATCTTACCAGAAAGTTGACCAGGCTGATAGTAAAAGCATCGATTCTTCAAGGTCAACCGAGGAAGAGGATGATGATGAGGTCATTTACGTTACTTGGTTATTCATTTGACAGAAGATGTTGCTTTTTTGTTGAATTTGTTTCATGTAAGAAGTCTGTTTACTTGGTTTAATATACCCTTTTTGGACTATTCCGTTCCAATGAATTTATAGTGTTGAGGCTTTCCTTTTCTATTTTTTTTAAATTTTTCGTGAGTTATTCCTTTTGGGTTGTCTTTGATTATTATTTTATTCACGTCATACAATGTGTAGGCTTATTTGAATTTTTATTGGTTCATGCAGGTTGAGGTGGAAGCAGCACGAACTGCAGCGATGAATAAGGAAATAAAGCGTGTCCTAACTGAAGTTCTTTTAAAGGTTATTGATGATAAATATGTGATCGATTTCTTTACGTGGTATTTGAAGATGTGTTGACTAGATGCTGTTTTTACAGGTTACTGATGAGCTATTTAATGAGATTGCCACAAGGGTTCTTAATGAAGAGGATCTCGCTGTTGATGGTTGGTATCTTCCTTTTTCAAATCTTTTCCTCTCTAAATTTCTTCTTTCACTCATGTCTTTGCGCTCGGGTCATTTATTTATGAGACTAAGTTGGTTTTCTTCCTCTCTTAAGTTGAGCAAACAAATGGTGCTTCCAGTCAGAAGGTGTTAGCATCTGTTCAAGCTGTTACAACTCCCAAGGCCTCTGCCAAGGTTCTGATACCAAACAAACTTGAAGAGGCTCATTCTGTTAATGCCGGTGAAAAATCTACTTCCACTTCTCCTGGGGATCTGTTAGGCCTTGCTAACTATGCATCAGATGATGAGGATGACAGCGAAATCCAGAGTTCTGATAAGCGAAAGCCCGAAGAGCATGAAAATGGAAAATCACATGAAGAGTCTGAGGAGCATGATAGATCTCCTGCAAACCTGGAAAAAAATCCTCACAAACTGCGTCCCAATGTTGGCACTGATGACAGGTCAACTGGATATTCTGCACATGAAGATGCTGGAGGCTCCTCTAAGACTCAGTCCAGAGTTCCAGAGGATAAGATGCCAGGTGGGAAGGATGTCGTGAGAACCGAAAAGCTGTCTCAGACTCCTGACTTCAAAAATACTAAAATAGATACTTCCAGAAGCGAAGACAGAAGAGATAAGGCGGATAAGAGCGGTAAACGTGAAGTTAGAAAGGGTTCTGACACTAAAGATAATGGTATGCACATTACAAGCTCAAAGGACAGAAAAACTGAGATAGAAGAAGAAAATCGTGGGCATCATGAGGAAAGACGTTCTAGAAAGGAAAAAGTGAATGATTTAGATGGTTCAAAAGATATTGTGAAGGAGAAAAGCCGTAAGTCAGGGGAAAAAGCCAAGGAATCTGACTCGAGGAAAAGGCCCTCACCCTCTAATGCCAAGGAAGAAAGAAAGGAGACAGAAAGAGATAGCAGAGCTGGTGTCATCACAGATAATGGTAGAAAAGGAGAGAGAACTAAGGATGAGAAAAGAGAAAAATCTAGTCGTAAAGATGAAAGGGGCTCCAGCAGACATAAAAGACATCGTTCATCTTCTAATGATAGCAGGGGTAGAGAGCGCAAGGACCACTCAACTCGTGCCAATGATCCCAGTGATGAATCTTCAGATGATTCTAGAAGGTTTGTTTTTATTTTCTCATCCTTGCGGTGCAATAATTGGACCCTCACGTAATTGCTCATCTTTCTCTAATGAATTGTAGGAAGGTGCGGTCAAATAGACACAGATCACCATCGCCACTCAGGTCAACGAAAAGGTATCTTTTCTAATGCCTGGATTCTCTATTTGTTTCCCTTAACTCAAAATTCTCAAATCATATATTTACTATTCACGAACTTGTTCACTATTTGTTGGTCGTGATCTTCCGCCTCCCCGGAAATTGACATCTTTTTTATTATATTTTGTTTATTTTTAATTAACTGTTCACTACTTAATTGGGTTAGTAATGTGAGGCGATGGGGTAGTCCTGGGAAGTGTTGAGTTCCTTTCTCTTTTTATCATTGTTTTTCTTTGATATGTAGCTATCTTTTTTACTGTTTCTACTGCATGCAAAATAACTGCTCTTGTAGTTTGTTGTTCTTCGATTTCTGGTGCTATCTAGTGTTTCGTGTAGTTTGATTGTAGTGTTGTTTTGAGACTATCTGTTGTTTTCGTTTACTATCTACTCCCTCTGTCCAATTTATATGACTCACTTTCCTTTTTAGTCAATGCCAAGAAGAATGACGCATTTCTTTATTTAGTAACAATTTAATTTTAAAATGTGTATTTTACCTTTAATGAAATGATTTATAGCCACCGAAACATTTGTGACTTAATTTAGACCATAAGTTTTAAGTCTTCTTTCTTAAATTCCGTGCCAAGTCAAACTAACATAAATTGGGACGGAGGGAGTATTATCAATTGTACTTCCATTACGTCTTTTTCTGGTCTGTTTTTGTCTTGAGACGGGGGCCTATCGGAAACAGTCTCTACTTCACCTATGAGGCAAAGTTAAGGTCTGCGTACACTCTACCCTCCCAAACCCCACTTTGTGGGAATACACTAGGTATGTTGTTGTTGTTCTACTGCATGCAAACATTTTTGATCGCTTGGCTCATCTTCCATTCAAGAAGGTATGTGAGTTTTAGAGATATTGTGGGAATGAACTAACTTCAGGCAAAGATCTAGCAGGCAACTTTCTGCTGAGTGAAAGAAATGAGTTATTTCCAAAAAGAGTGATTATTTGTGGCAATGTCGAAGCAATTTTCTTTAGGGGTTATCTGATAGACTTACTGCGGAAAAATAGTAAATAGAGAAACAAATATTGATGTTTTACACTAGATATACTGATATTACAACAATAAATCTGAAGACAGCCACTAGGAAACTGCTAATACTGGTAGATACAACCTGACACATGAATGAAATTCACTAATACACAGTACATACTACTAAGATTTCACAAATTCCAGCATTCCCAGACATTCGAGAGGCTAGACCTCCCAGAAGATTCCCTTTTCTTTTTTCAATATCTGTCCACTGTCCTTCCCCTTTTTCTACAGAAAAAATCACCCAATACATGTGTAACTGTCTCATGACAGTTACTAAGTTTCCCAATTGCTTATTTTGGCCTCCTAGAATAAGTTTTTATAACTTGAGGTACATCATTACCACCCGCCCCTATAAGAGTCACCTTGAGGTCGGGAAATTGCAGATTAATGATTGCATGTTCCTCCCAAGTGTTCTCAAATTCTGGTAGCGTCTTCCACTTGATTAACACTTCCCACTTACCATTGATTAGTTTCCTGATCTGCCTCACTGCTTCAGGTTCAACTTGAAGCTCCAAATCTTGGGTAAGAAATGGAGGTAGGTTTTGAACAAGAGTAGTTGGAAGCAAGCATTTTCTCAACTGTGAAACATGAAACACTGAATGAATGCGAGTTCCAGCCGGTAACTCCAACCGATAAGCTATGGGACCAATCCTTTCTAGAATCTTAAAAAGGCCATAAAAACGGGGACTGAGTTTTTCATTGATCTTCTTAGCCAAAGAACGTAGATTATAGGGCCGAAGTTTGAGATATACCATTTCACCAATCTCAAAAATCGCTTCTCGACGATGTGGATCAGCTTGATTCTTCATTCTTTCTTGTGTTTGCAGTAGATGTTCTTTGAGTTCAGTTAAGATCGTATTTCTAGTGCGCACCTGCTCATTTACTTCTTCTACCGCTGAAGTCATGTCATCTATGTGAAAAATTGATGGTGGGTCCCTTCCGTATAATGCCTTAAAGGGTGTCATACCTGCAGATCTGTTAAAGGATGTATTAAACCAATATTCTGCCCAAGATAACCAGTGGGACTGTTGTTTAGGATTTTCTCCTGCCATACAATGGAGATATGTCTCCAAACTTGTATTCACGACTTCGTTTGCCTATTGGTTTCCGGATGATATGAAGAGCTATAGCATAAGGTAGTACCTGCTATTTTGAATAGCTCTTTCCAAAATTGGCTTATGAACACACGGTCACGATCAGACACAATAGATTTAGGAAATCCATGCAGTTTAACCACTTTCTTAATAAAAACAGCAGCCACATCTTTAGCATTAAAAGGGTGTGAAAGTGGAATGAAATGTGCATATTTAGTAAGACGATCCACCACAACCAATATAGTATCAAACCCATGGGATTTAGGAAGGTCAGTAATGAAGTCCATAGTTACATCCTCCCAGACATGATAAGGTATAGGCAAAGGTTGAAGTAACCTTGCAGGACTCAAAGTTTGAGATTTGTTCTTTTGACAAATTTCACACCTGAAAACGAAGTCTTGCACATCCCGCCTCATACCTTCCCAATAGATATTCTTAGACAACCTTTTATATGTGCGAAGATACCCCGAATGGCCTCCTATAGGAGAAGAATGAGATTCTTTCAATAGTACAGGTATACGAGATGATCCTTGTGGCAAAACTAAGCGTCCTTTGAATAGTAGACATCCATTCTTCTAGCTGTATTTGTCATCTGTTTGCTGTCCTGAGATTAACTTCTGCAAAATAGAAGTCATTTTGGTGTCTCGTTGTACTTTCTGGTCCCATTCTTCCTTGTCTTCATATTTCCAAATTGAAAATGCATATAACTCTGCAGATTCCCCGCGTCTTGACAATGCATCAGCCACTCTATTTTCAGCACCCGGTTTGTACTTTATCTCAAACTTATAACCCATGAGTTTGGAAACCCATTTCTGTTGATTATCCTCCATGACTCTCTGTTCTAGCAAAAATTTAAGGGCTTTTTGATTTGTTCTGATGATGAAATGATGGCCCGTCTAGTAGTGATTCCATCTTTTGATAGCTAACACAATAGCCATTAACTCCCGTTCATATACCGAACATTGTCTTGCTCTAGAAGAAAGCATTCGACTGAAATAAGCGATAGGTTTACCATTTTGCATTAAAACTGCACTGACACCAAATCTCGAAGCATCAGTTTCAATTACAAAAGGCTGAGAAAAATTCGGCATCGCTAAAACGGGCACTTGAGTCATAGACAACTTTAACGCTTCAAATGATTGTTGGGCTCGTTCTCCCCATGAAAAGGCATCCTTTTTAAGTAAATCAGTCAAAGGGGCAACGATCTTGCCATAGTCTTTGACAATTTTCTGTAATATCCAGTGAGTCCCAAAAATCCCCGCAAAGACTTGATATCTTTAGGAACTGGCCAAGATATCATACTCTCAATCTTGGAGGGATCAGCTTGCACTCCTTCAGAGGAAATGATATGGCCCAAATATTCAAGTTTAAGCTGACCAAACATGCACTTTTATTTGTTGATCACCAGTTGATTCTCTTTGAGAATATCCAAAACAACCTTGAGATACCCAAGATGTGAAGCATAGTCCTTACTGTAAATCAAAATATCATCAAAGAATACTAAAACAAATTTCCGCAAATAATTCCTGAAAATATCATTCATAGTGATTGAAAAGTCGAGGGTGCATTGGTCAAGCCAAATGGCATGACCATAAACTCATAATGTCCCTCATGGGTGCGGAAGGCTGTTTTTTTCTTCATCTCCAGCTTGAATGCGAAATTGATGATAACCCGACTTAAGATTCAACTTTGTAAATATGGTGGCTCCCCCTAGCTCATCCAGTAACTCATCAATGCATGGTATTGGAAATTTATAGGGGATAGTGATATCATTAAGAGCCCGATAAGCCACGCAAAATCGCCAACTTCCATCTTTCTTCTTAACCAGTAATACTGGACTAGAATATGGACTAGAACTAGCCTTAATGATTCCGGCGGCCAACATCTCCTTGACCAAACGCTCGATCTCCGCTTTTTGAGAATG
>NC_061121.1:134942243-134982277 GCF_002878395.1 Capsicum annuum | reverse complement strand
CCCTAGCTCATCCAGTAACTCATCAATGCATGGTATTGGAAATTTATAGGGGATAGTGATATCATTAAGAGCCCGATAAGCCACGCAAAATCGCCAACTTCCATCTTTCTTCTTAACCAGTAATACTGGACTAGAATATGGACTAGAACTAACCTTAATGATTCCGGCGGCCAACATCTCCTTGACCAAACGCTCGATCTCCGCTTTTTGAGAATGAGGATATCGATATGGACTAATGTTCGGTGGTTGTGCTCCAGGTTGAAGAGTAATAGCATGATCCCTCGAATGATGTGGTGGTGGACTCAAGGTTTGCTCACCTACTTCTGGATAATCAGATAATAACTTTTCAACCTCCTATATTATTATAGAATCTTCATTTTCACTTTTTGTTACCTGATTCAACTCGACCAAAAATCCTTGGTTTATTTTCTTTAGTAATTTGGTCATAGATTTGAGTGATACTACTGTTTGAACCATCGCTGGATCCCCTCGAAGCATCTTCCTGCATCATTGAATTTTCATGGTTTGAAGTTTCCAGTTTACCCTCATTTCACCTAATGTGACCAACCATTCCATCCCTAAAACCAAATCAGTTCCCGTCAATTCGAATAGAAAATACTGTTGGTTGATTTGAATTCCTTGTGCATCCATCCTTACCTCTTTGCATACTTCATTCCCGCTAACCTGTTTACCATTACCAATTACTACTTCAAATCTTTTGGTCTCCTTAATAGGTGATTGGAGTTGATGAGCAAGGGTGGAAGATATAAAATTATGGGTAGCCCCACTATCGACCAAAACAATTACGTTGTGCCCATGAATCTTCCCTATGAATTTCATTGTTCTACATCCAGTAAGTCCCATAGCTCCCATAGCTGAATTCATATTCAACACCATCATAGTACCCTTTGTTTCCTCTTCAACTAAATCTTCTCTGGTAGGCTCAAAGGATTCTTCTGTATCATCCTCATTTATGTCGGGTGTCTCTGAAACAATCAATAGGTTAAGCTACCTATTTTTACAATGATGATTGGGGCCAAATTTTTCATCACATCTGAAACATAACCCTAATTGTCTTTTTCGAGCAAATTCTAAATCAGTCAACCTTCTAAATTGTCCCTCGGATTTTGCTACTGAAGAGTTAAAGCTAGTAGACTTTGCGGCAGGATGCAATTGTTTAGTGTTATGACTTGTTGTTCCGACTCTTGAGTCTCGTGTTTCAAGGACGTTTGCAACTCTATGATAATTGGTTCTAAACCCAACCAGTTTATTGTTTGAACTTCCTCTGGTTGGTTCAAATTAGAACTATGAACTTGTTGCAACACAGAATTTCGATCCTCCACCTTTTGAGCCATCTCCATTATCTCCCTCAATGTTTGAGCCCGTAACAGCATCACTTTTGCTCGAATTTCCTCTTTCAATCTATTCAGAAATGCTCCTGATTCATCAGATGCCTCAGTCATAGATGCGGACACCTTTTCAAATTCTTCACGAAACGCAGCGACTGTGGTAATCTGCCTCCGCCCCCTTAAGACGGGATATTGGTTGATCTTTTGAGTATCATGAAATCGGTTCAGCAACTCTCTTTTGAAGCCTTCCCAGGTTGACATTTGTTGCCGAGATTCCATCCAATAATACCAATTTAAGGCTTTTCCTTCCAAACAAACACCTGCCTCCCGTAATTTTTTCATTTAAGAAATTTATTCACTGCGAAATATCGTTCCACTCTGAAAATCCATCCTAAAGGATCCTCTCTTTCGAAAACTGGTAATTGTAGTTTCCGAAACTTCTTCCCATCTTTTTCTCCAGCCAAGTTGACATTGCTTCCTTCTTCTTGGTTTCCGATGGATTTGGTTTGAGAAGGGGATGTTTCTGCCATCATAGTTCGTCCTTGGGCTTCAATTCTTGCAAGAGACTCTCATTTCTTGAAACCATCCTTCCAATTTTCTGACATCTTCCCTTACCCTTGTCAAATTAGTCTCTATCTGTTCGACGCGTCCCTCCATTTTACTCACCATACCTGAACGTTACTGCTCTGATACCAAATTGATAGACTTACTGCGAAAAAACAGTAAATAGAGACACAAATATTGATGTTTTACACTAGATATACTGATATTACAACAATTAATCTGAATACAGCCACTAGGAAACTGCTAATACTGTTCGATACAACCTAACACATGTATGAAATTCAGTAATACAGTACATACTACTAAGATTACAAAATTCCAGCATTCCTAGACATTCGAGAGGCTAGAACTCTCCCAGAAGATTCCCCTTTTTCTTTTTCAATATCTGTCCACTGTCCTGCCCCTTTTTCTAAAGAAAAAACCACCCAATACATGTGTAACTGTCTCATGACAGTTACTAAGTTTCCCAATTGCTTATTTTGGCCTCCTAGAATAAGTTTTTATAACTTGAGGTACATCATTATCTTCATCAAACAAAACTTCCTTTAGGGGTTACTGCTTTGGTACTAAACATATTACTCCCTCCATTTCATTTGTGGCAATGTCGAAGCAATTTTCTTTAGGGGTTATCTTCATCAAACAAAACTTCCTTTAGGGGTTACTGCTTTGGTTCTAAGCATATTACTCCATTTCATTTTGTGGCAATGTCGAAGCAATTTTCTTTAGGGGTTATCTTCATCAAACAAAACTTCCTTTAGGGGTTACTGCTTTGGTTCTAAACATATTACTCCCTCCATTTCATTTTATATGGTGGTGTTTGACTAGACATGGAGTTTAAAAAAGAAAGACTTTTGGGACATACTAAAAGTATCATTGTGGTTTAAACTTGCTTAAGTTAAAGATTCCAGATATAGAAAAGTATCACTCTTTCCGGAAAAGATTCCAGAGTAAAAAGGAGGAGCGACCTAAAAAATGAAATGGAGCATTAGTAATTTGAGGGAGAGGACTTTAATTGAAGCTAGTAAAAACCTTACTTTAAAGACCGTTAGAAAATATAAAACTAGCTCAATGAATTATTCGATGAAAAACATCCATGGAGATGTGGACTAATGAAAACAACACATTCCCATTGAAAAGGCTGCACAGTTGAGTCAATAATAATTAAATTTGCTTAGGAGGGTGTACAACAGAAGGCATGATGAGGAATTACTCTTTACATCCTAGTACTCGTGGGTTAAAACAGCTAAGCACAGAATAGAGTAATCCTAGTTCCCCTTCTGAGTGCACTGAAAATTGAAATAGCGAATAGCTTGGACTTGCAATAAAAGGTAATGTCAGAAGAAAATACTAAATGATGTGTCACTGCCACCGACCCCTAAGATGGATTTCTGTTAGTTTCATCCAATCCTCGATTAAACTTGTGTTCCCCAGGCACTATGAAATGGGGGTATGGTATTATTACCTGGTTTGATAACTTTGTTACTATCAATTTAGCATCACTAATTTGTAAGTGCATCTCCACATATCTTTGCAAGTGTTGTACGTGCCATCGATCTGATTTAACATTAAAACGTTTTGTAGAGTTGGAGGCTCTGTAGACTAGTCACCCACTTAAAGATGCATTGCCCTTGTTGGATGAATACTCTCTTGGCGTTATTTATATCATTTTAACATATTAACAGTACTACTACTAATACAATTTAGCTTATAAATAGGAAGTACTAATACCATGTATTCTAGTAATCAATAAATTAATCACTCAGGTTTCAATTGTGTAGTCTGCTGTCACCTGCTTTTTGCTTGTCATTGCTTGTGCCGTAGTGAATGGTCCCTGTGGACTTGATTATTAGTCTAATACTTTAGATGACTATGTCGTAAAAAATAAACTAAAATGGTTTGATAGAGAGCTCCTATTTATGGTACTTCTGGAAACGATCCATAATTATGGTAATCGCTTGCGATTCCAAATTATTATTCTCATGTCTTCTGTGAATCTTTTCTTTAAGGTGGTTTTTGAAGGGGTGATGTGTTTTGTCAAGAAATATTTATAGGAGTGTACCGTTCATGCTGATTTTGCCTATTCAAAGCAATTAACCAAATATTTGAGAAGGGATGACTTTCTGTTGAATTTCTTGAGGTTTTCTTTTTCTCTTGGAATATTTAGGTAAGCTTTAATGTTTCCATAATGTGTTGCTTCAGAAGGGACTACTTTGATAGATTGATTCATTCTCACATGCTTAAAAGGATTATACGATTTTATTTGTAAACTATAATCTTGCAGTAAATTATCAAATGACATGTCTGCTGGAATTTATTTAGATGGTACAATTTCCGCAATTATAGCCGTTTTAAAATTGTTTATGAAAGAGTAGAGGTGTCACTTCATTAAGTTGACTTAACTCTAAATATATTTCTCCATCACGGGGTTTCCCCAACACCGATACAATTATTGCCTTGTCAATAGAGAATGTGTAACATAATTTCTCAAATCTTTTAGTCGATAATCTTGTAATACTCAACCATATAAGGTTGCTTTGTGGATAAGCGGCTTCTCTTGTAGTTTTATATCCATTCACAAACTTTATATTAAGGGTGTGTTTGGTATGTTCTCTTGGAAAATATGTTCCTGGAAAACAAGTGGGTTTGTTACTTATTTTCTGGTGTTCCGCAAGTAAGAAAAAACATTGCCCCACATTGCCCCAAGAGTATTTACATATATAAATAACAGCATGGGGAGGTGGTGGATGGGGCAGGGGGTGACGTGGATTGGGGAGAGTTGAAATCGTCAGTTCGAGAGTTAGAAAATGTTTTCCCTCTTGGTGGAGAAGTCATTATTCTTAAATTGGAGGAAAATGAGATGTTAAGAAAAACATTTTTCCAAACATTTAAGCCAACCAAATGTGGAAAAATTGGGAAATATTCTTAGAAAACTTTTTCCTCCATACCAGACACACCCTAAGTACCATTAAAAGGAATTGGTAAAGAGGCTAATTAACGTTGCTATGATTAGATGACTTTTTGATTCAATATATTCATGATCAAAAGTAGATTAATGAAGTGGATACTTTGTTGTTTTGATAAACTCTTGTTAAGCATCTGTCATTACGGGATTTTGGACCAGGAATTATTACTCTCATCACGAGGAAAAAACTACGAACTGCCACCACTGTTTGAATATGTGGAATTTATGTATTCCGAGTCCTTGACAACATTGAGGCAATTCCACCCCAGCATCCTTTGATAGTGATCTTTGGCTGTATATTATAATTTATTAAAGACAATGCAACAATAGAGAGGTCAAATGTTAAAAAAAAATAAAAAAAAATAGAGATCAAATTCTTCTAGAGCCTGATTATATGTACAAGGCTGAGAATCTGTATCCAAAATATTGCATCTTTTTGTCACCACTTACTGGTTTAGCATGTAATCTTTTTATTTTTAGACATGTTTCGCGGTCTCCTCATAGCAAGCACTCTCAGCACAGGCATTTTCCTTACCCTGCTAGTGAAAGCATCAGGTATCTTGTTGGGTGTTCTTAAATTTCTCTTGATATTTTTAAAGTTAATCATCCATCGACATATCTAAGAACATACTGATACAGGTGAACTCATCTTAGTAAACGCGCTTAAGAAATTGTCTTGTTTATAAGCTGGTCCATGTAATGGCAGGGGAAGAAGGTCAAGGTCGAGATCAAGATCAAGGTCTCCTAATCGTAGGAAAAGATGAGCAACGGAGTACCTGGAGTCGAGACAGAATAATTAAGGCAAATGACCTTGCATAGTCTTATTGGCTATCGCCTTTGGCTGTTACGTGGAAAGTGGATGCACCAATTGACCTGTTTGAAATCCTCTCTAATTGCCTTTGGCTGTTAAGTATGACAATAGATATGCAAGTTGACCTATTAAAGTCCTTTCCGATTGTGGCTGACAGGAGTAAAACTGTCATTCCCTGGTGCAGAGGATTAATGATATAAGAGGTTCATGGTGCCTGTACCTGTTATCTGCTTGTCTGTTGTTGACTTTTGCGACAGTATTAGTTATAATATGAGGTTGATAAATTTTGTTAGCTGTAAATTGTATTTGGAGGTGGTTGTGTGTCTGAAGAAGAGGTGAACTAACACTCGACCATCCATTATCATTTTCTATTTGGTACTAGTGTTCCTGGGAAGGTGAATCCCAGATCCGTTATGCAATTTTAAATAATTATATTGTTTCTGTGAGGGGGAAAAACCAGAATATTAGGCATCATGTACTGAAGACGAGCATTGTGCTGGGGAAGGTGGAAGAGTGCAGGAATCTATGCTAACTCGTGGACATGCTTGTAGTGAAAAAGTTTCAGCTATCTAGTTGTGATTTGCTTCCCAGTGTTGCTAGTTTGTGAAAGGGTGGCTGATAAATCACTCTCTGAAGTTTAAATGTCTGTAAAGCAAGAAAACTGAAAGAAAACAATACCACTAGCATGTTTTTCAATTTAAAAGCAAATTGTATCTATGGAGGCGTTATAGTTTGCTTTAAATTATAAATTATTTACTTGTATTAGCGTGAAATTGGTTGGAATATAGTTGAGTATGTTTAGGATGCATATTGGAAACTGACTATTTGTGCAATTGAGATTTAGATTGATCCAATTGTATGTCGATGAGGAAATCTTGTCTCACGATGTTTGTACCAAATTAAATAGAAAAAATAATTGTACTTGTGTCTGCGTTAAGCTTACAAGGGATCAACTAAACTTTATGTCCAAATAAACTTGAGTTTGTTGAATTATTATTTCCCATTCACCCAATTTTTGTACTAGTCACGTGTACGTGCAAATTACAAGGGATCAACTAAACTTTATGTCCAAATAAACTTGAGTTTGTTGAATTATTATTTCCCATTCACCCAATTTTTTTACTAGTCACGTGTACGTGTTTTGCACGTGTACTTATGCCATGCCAAACCGTTAATTAACATAAAATATTATCAAAAATAGCACTTGATTTTAAATAAAATATAATTTTTTCTTGTACTCATGCCAAGCATCTATTAATAAAAAAATATTATTGAAAATAGCAATTGATTTTAAATAAAATATAATGTTTTATTTCATATGTTAAACTACAATAACAATAATAATATAGTCAGTATAATTTCATAAGTAGGGTTTGGGGAGGATAGTGTATGCTAATTTAACCTTTTTTTCTTATAGGGTTTGGGGAGGATAGTGTATGCTAATCGAACCTTTTTTTCTTATAAAGGAGGAGAGATTGTTTTGAAACAAAGAATACTTGATTTCTTCTTTACTTTGCGTCATAATTTTGCATTTCAACTATATATTTTCCTAATGCTTCTTATCATATATTTTAAGACTTCTTAATAATAGAGATCTTTAAACAGTGTACAGCAAAATCACTTTCGAACATGCTAAGCACTCACTCTCGATTATTCTCCCCCATGATGCCTCCTAAATTTGTTGTTGCTTCCTAGCATTGATTGTATTTTGACATTTAACAAACAATACCTTTTATTTTCTAAGCTCGAGCAAGTTTGTACAACCCCTTAGGACCCCTTTTCACATTCACACATGCGAAGGAATATCCATGTGAACCTAAAAGATTATTTAATTCAATCCGCTAATATTATATGTCAAACAACAAACGTTCATCATAGAAGCTAATTCTTTGAGAATCATATTATAGCACAAGAACTATCCTCCTGCAAGTAAAGCGCGACAAGCGTATCTATCCGACAATAACGACTAAGAATAAGAAAAGAAAAATAACTAAAGAATATAGAAAAAGTAGAAAAACTATGACCTAAAATTACGGGCACATGTCCAAAAGAAAAGAGTCAATAACAATAAATCTTACCTTTGATTAAGAGCTTCAGATTGTATTGTCTTTTCAACCTCACCAATCATAGAATTAAAAGGGATCTTCAAACTTCTCAAAAAAAAAAAATCCCTAAAAATTACGCAAACAGGAGCAACAAAAACAACCAAAAAAGTATTCTTGAATATAAAATTTTAATGTACGTATAATCTAAAATTAAGGAACATATTCCATGTGAATATAGTCAAAGAGGCAACCTGCCAACCTATAAAGTAACTTTCTCTTTTTTTCCATAAATAATTTCCCATTAATAGAAATTGATTTCAATTCCAAATAAACTAAACCATATATACGGTTGTTTAATATTAGGAGTTTAGTTATGGTTTCTAAATATTAGAAGTTTAGTATATTATTTATTTATTTTTTTTAAAAAATTGATAGTCTTTTAAAAATTTTGAACTTCTATGCTTAATTTTCGTTGAAATTTAATTATTATTTTAAATTATTTTCTCCTTAAATAATCATTCTATTATTGTTACAATAGTTATAGCATGAAAAATATGTCTCACAAATCAAATAGGAGACCAAGTTGGGAAACGTCAAGCTGAATAATTTATTTTTGAGATATTTAGTTGAAAAAAGTGGTGAAAAGACGATTTAGTTTGAAGAGGGATATTTTAAAAAAGGGCAAAAATTTCAAATCCAATTTCTTAGGGTCTTCACACTTTTAATATATTATAGATTATAGATTTATATATATATACAATTGAGATTTAGATTGATCAAATTGTATGTCGATGAGGAAATCTTGTCTCATGATGTTTGTACCAAATTAAATAGAAAAAATAATTGTACTTGTGTTTGCGTTAAGCTTACAAGGGATCGGCTAAACTTCAAGTTCAAATAAACTTGAGTTTGTTGAATTTTTATTCCCCATTCACCCAATATATATATATATATATATATATATATAACTTCTCCTAGGATCATATATACGGTTGTTTAATATTAGGGATCTGTATTCAAACTCCCAACTTATCATTAACTTCTCCTAGGATCTCGTCAATTAGCACTACATCATCAACAAATAACATAAACCAAGACACCTCTCTTTGAATCCACTATGTCAATACATCCATCGCAAAGGTAAATAAAAATGGACTAAGAGTTGACCCCTGGTGTAACCCTATAAAAAAAGAAAAATGCTCTGAATCTTCTTCTACCGTCCTCACACGCATCTTCTCTCTATCATACATCTCCTGAATTGATCTAGTGTACATCATAGACACACCTCTATCCTCCAAGTACCTCTACAGAACCTCTTTAGGTAATTATCGTACGCCTTCTCAAGATCGATAAACACAATGTGCAAGTCCTTCTTCCTCTCCCTATATTGCTTCACTAGTATCCTCACGAGGTGAATGACCTCGGTAGTCGAGCGTCTTGGCATGAAATTGGATTGATTCTTAGAAATAGTCATGATCCTCCTCAGCCTCAACTCTACCACCTTTTCCAAACCTTCATAGTATGATTCAACAACTTGCTACCCTTATAGTTATTACAACTCTATATGTCCCCCTTGTTCTTACATAATAGAATCATCGTACTTTATCTCTAAGTTCTGAACATTTTCATCGTCCTAAAAATGATGTTAAACAACCTTGTCAGTCATTCTAAAGCTGCCCTGCCAGTGCTTTTCCAAAATTCATCGAAATCTCGTTTGTCCTAGTCACCCTACGTCTACATATCCTACAAATAGCTCTCTTGATATCTTCAAGATTAATATGTCTACAATAATCGTAGTCGCGATACGTCTCTAAGTTCTCCAAGTCCTCAATACGAAACTTTTGTCTCCCACGTCATTCAAAAGACTATAGAAATAAGACTGTCACCTCCTCCTAATGAGGGCGTCATCTACCAACACTTATCAATCCTCCCCCTTGATGCACTTCACTTGGTCAAGATTACGGAACCTCCGCTCCCTAACCTTAGCAAGCCTATATGATGATCTGAGGTGGATTTATGCACCTCAGTGTTGTTATTCGGGCTTATTTAGTCTTGTTTTGAGGACTACTTGTGTGCTTAATGAGTGAATAATGATATAATTGAGCATCTAAGTGTTTAAGTACTTGAGTACAATGTTTATGGTGTCTTTCAAACAAGTTTGTATCTAATTTGGTCACTTAGATTTCAAATGAGAAAACTAGTGTTACTAGCTTGAGGTGTTTGTCTAGTTGATCTTTATAGATTCTAGTGAGTGTAATGAGTTCCTAATGTTATTATTGTATAATTATGTGTGGAAAAACTTGTTTATAGTTTTTAAGGTTAAACTGAATCAAGTCTAGAGTCAAACAATAAGTTAAAGATAAAAAAAAGGCAAAACCAGTTCTTAGCTTAAGTTTCTAGTTCGTTGTCCTGGACATTATGTTGTTTTGAGCTCTAATCCGTGGTGTTTGATGCTATAGGATGCTTTGTGAGTTGATTATGATGATATATGGATGATACAAAAGTTGGAAATCAAGCGGAAATAACACGACAAGGTTTGGGATGGAAGGACAAGTGCAAGAAACAAGTTTAGGAGTCAAATTGAGGTCGTGAATGCATGGGGCATCACGGACCTTGGTCCATGCTATGCAAGGGGCGTAGCGGACATGGATATGGATTAAAATATGAATTTCCAGTAGGTCACCATGATGATTCTGCTTCGCACACCCTAGTCCATAGAATAGATGCGGCGACACGAACCTAGTCTACAAAACGACCAAATTGTCCTCCTATAAATAGGACACTTGAAGTTGATGTTAGATACCTGGGAAGGCTTTGAAAATTGGAGAGGGGATGGAAAACACTTAAAATAGGGTTTTATTCTCTTACTTTTAGTTATTTATGGATTTTATCTTGTATTCATCTATGGTGATTATGACGATGTCCATGAATGGCTAAATGCCTCCTTTCTGGGGTTAAGGCCAAGAACATGATTACTATTGCTTTGAATTGATTAGGTTTTGTTTCTTAACGTATTTGGATGTTTATTTATCCTTGTTATAACTATTTTAAACATTCGCGACCTTTATAATACATCCATTGTTGTCTTTGTGAGATCGAGAGGGGGAATAAGAGGATAGAACGTAGGGGTAAGTAGAGTAGGATTATAAGATTCTATAAAAATAAAGATTGTAATTTGCATGTAGGATAGAGATATACCTATGTGACTTATTTAGCTCACTATGGGATGAAATATAAATGCGTTTAGCTTAGTTCTCACATCCCCGCTCAATGATGTAGTTATGGGACTAAGTTAGATAGGTGATTAGAGGCTCGAGGGACCATGATCATAATATCAACCCCGTGAATCAACAACCAAGATAATTAATCTAACCAATGAAGTTCAACATTTTAGTATAATTGCTCGCAGAGCCGTAACCCTGGACTTCTCCTTATTGATTTTCCAAGAAATTTACTTTATTCCATTGTTTACTTTAATTTTAGTTTATAACTCACAAACTTTTTTGGTTGCTTTCACATCAATTTAATCTCAATTGTGAACTAAAATTTGATAGTTGTTAAAACAAGTCCCTGTGGGACGATCCTTGGCTTCTAAAGGGCCACTTTACTACTTGGTGAGACCACGTACACTTGCGTGTGTGCTTGGGCGCAACAAGCCTTGTTCGTCCTCGAACAACTCTTTGCTCTAAGCATCATAAGCTGAGGAGACTCCACACTTATACTACAAGAAATACACATGCTATTACTACAATGACCACACAGAATGAAAGTCCTTATACGAAGCATGTTACATACACAATTGAAAGTTCAAGAATACTAATTCAAAACATCCTAGCCTCAAGAACTGACTCACCAAGTTGGCAAACACATGCATATTACTTAATCAAGTACATTATATAAATCACCCAACTATCATCAAATACGTTCCCTCTCCATAAGAGAGTTACCCATAATCACTTAAAAAAATACAGTTTATACTAGAATGGGTAGAAGAATCAAGTTACGCTCACTCTCACAAGGAATTCACAAGTTACCCACGATGAACCACAGGCTTGAATTTAGTGTAGTACTCCGCTAATATCAGAATGTTAAGGCTTAAGATCAAATAGGTCTTTTTGGGTTGTCGCTAAGGGACAGGTAGGAACTATTTTGGCCAGTAATAGTGACTATCTTCACTAAGCGCTTTAATACATCACACTTTTCATTCAATTCGCCCCACACTTAAAGCCTTGTTCGTCCTCGAACAACTCTTTAATCTAAGCATCATAAGATGAGGAGACTCCACACTTCTACTACAAGCAAGTCACTCACTCTAGTACTACAATGACTACACAGAATGCAAGTCATTATACTAAGCATGTTGCATACACAATTGAAAGTTCAAGATACTACTTCAAAACATCCTAGCCTCAAGAACCGACTCACCAAGTTGGCAAACTCATGCATATTACTTAATCAAATACATCATATAAATCACCCAACTATCATCAAACATATGCCCTCACCACAAGAGAGTTACCCATAATCACTTACGAAAATACAGTTTATAATAGAATGGGTACAAGAATCAAGTTACGCTCACTCTCACAAGGAATTCAAAAGTTTCACAAGATGAACCAAAGGCGTGCCTTTAGTGTAGTAGTACACTAATATCAGAATGTTAAGACTTAATATCAAATAGGTCTTTCTGAGTTATAATGTAGGCTAAGGGACGGGTAGGAACTATTCTGGACAGTAATAATGACTATCTTCCCAAAGAGCTTTACTATATCATACTTTTTATTCAATTTACCTCTAATAACCCATTTACACCACTTCTATCTACCCACATCTTTTGTTTTGCCCTATCTTATTAAGCTTATTCACATACACTATGGTGGGAGTATTTTATGTACACATTATTCAATTTGAACAATCTTTATTCTTCTCATTACACAACTCCCAACCATAACACATATTAATTTTTGAACACTAAAAGCTATTACTTGGGGCTTCAATTTCACCTTTTTCCTACTTGAATTTCAAACTCCTTAACTCAATTAAATTTTAACCAAAATGCTTAGGAGCTTTGGATCAAATTACAATTAATTAAAGAAAGGGATTAGGCTACATATTAGGCTGCCAAAGAATAAGCTAAAGGCTCAATTGGGTTAACTAGGATTATGCACAAGGGTAGGTATGAAAAAAGGTATAAAACATGGCTATCAAAGAAATGTCTATATCATCTCCTAAACCCACACTCTTAATTTTGCTTTGCACACACACCAGGCAAGTTCTAGACATCAAGTATAACAAGGAATACACAAAACGTCACACACACATGGCACATGCTCAACTCAAGTAGGATCCTTGTAGACTCCCAACTACACAATAACATAAATTCAACATTAAACCAACAAGTACAAGAGTCATAATCTAGAGCCTAGGAGTCTTAAAAGTAGTAATTTACACCATCAACATGCTCTTTACATTTAAAACCCTTGCATCATGCAATCACATATAGTACCAACAAGAATATCCCACTTATTCCTAACACAATTTTTTTTATCTTTATTTAAAACCACTTTACATTACACACCCCTATTATAGTCACCCTCAACTTAAGAAATTTGCCTCAGTTGAGGTGCAGAATGTCCAAGGAGGACTAAGACCAAAACAGGTTCATTGTAACACACATGGGCTAAAAATAAGATAAAATGGGAATTTCTTCACCCCACATTTAAAAATCTACTTTATCCCCAAAGTATACTTAAAAGTAGAGATAGAAATACTCCCTGAGGCCTCTAGGACTAGCTAGTAGCATCTTCATATATCAAGGGGGTCCAGGGACCCCATACTCAGTCTTCGCCATGCTCCTTAGCTCAGGCTTTTTGGTACTTAGACTTCCCATCAACCTGTGACAAAAAAAACAAAAACTAGTAAAGTAAAAACTAAAATTACTGAAAATAAATCTACCTTAAATTGGGTTGCCTCCTAAGCAGCGGCTGATTTAGTGTCACGGCATGATCCACATCAATTTTTCCTTAATCTTGAGGATATGAATTTTACCCTTAACCGCGCGTCCATCTTTTTGCTTCGCTCATAGGGTGGTGCTATAAAGATGAAGGAACTGAGTAATGAATGGTGCATGGTAAACCACTCAGCCTTAAAGTGAGGTATGCTTTTGTGTTGCTTTTCTGGTACAAATTTAAGAATATAGGATTTTTGTTCCTTATCTTCACATTCTTCCACTATTTTAGATGACTCCACCAACATGTCATCATCGAAATATAATGTAGAAAAGTGATTTGAATGAGGCCCAACCAATCTCACTTTAAAGTTTACACCATCCATAACACACTCACACTTATTCACCTTCTCAATTTTAGTCTCAAGAGAAAGATGACAGTTGAATGACTGAAATTCTTATGTTTGCTCCACAAATTGGCTAGTATCCTCATTTTTTTCTCAGCCTCTATGGAAATGGTGGTGGTTGTTTCTTCTTAACCTGTTTAACAACTTTATTTTTTAAGTACTCAGACTTCCTCGAGTTATCGACAACTTTGTCTGCAACCAGTTGAGGAGCCAACTATGCATCTACCTCCTTAGTTGTCTTTATAGGCTCTTCATTCATCTTTTTATCATTCCTTAAAGTGATTACCATTACTCGTTTATAAGATTTAGTGTCACTTGGTAAACCATCTTGAGGCCTGGTATTTTGTGCCTGCAGCATTCGCCTAGACTGATACTCAAACTGCTTATGGAGTACTTGCCAATTTTTAAGTTCAACAACCATCTATTCTTGGGTGGCCACAATCTTATTTAGCATCTCCTCTATTTTACTGGACTGTATATTTTACTGCTGCTGCTGGTTGTTGTTCCACGAATTGTTTGGTGCCTGACTCTGCCACTTTGGGTTGTAGGTATTACCAGAATTCGCCCTTTGAGCATTGCCCACAAACATGACTGACTCAGGATTAGCACCACATATCTGCAGAGTCATCACAATTTCTACAAACCATACACCAACTTGTGGTTTGCTCCACAGATAGGATAGTATCCACCTTTTCTTGTGAAGGTCACGTCCATGTACTTCCATCAAAATTTGGACAAAAAGCCTCTTAGTGGGGTCCTCTACAAAAACAACAAGAATCATTACCACTCGAGTCCATCTAACCTAGGCTGCCATATTAAAAAGTGTGACAAAAAAATTAAAAAAAACTAAAAAGAAAAAAAAACTAAACTATGTACAACTCAATATAGCTAAACCAAAAATAAGATAGTTTTCTATTTACAAGTCCCCGACAACGGTGCCAACAACTTATTACGCATAAGCGCACACACAAGTGTACGTGGTCTCACCAAGTAGTAAAGTGGCACTTTAGAAGCCAAGTATCGATCCCACAGGGACTTGTTTTAACAACCATCAAATTTTAGTTCTTAATTGAGATTAAATTAATGTGGAAGCAACCAAAAAAGTTTGTGAGTTGTAAACTGAAATTAAAGTAAACAATGCAATAAAGTAAATTTCTTGGACAATCAATAAGGAGAAGCCTAGGGTTAAGGCTCTACGTACAGTCATACTAAGCTATTGAACTTAATTGGTTAGATTACTTATCTTGGTTATTGATTCACGGGGTTGATATTATGAACATGGTCTCTCGAGCCTCTAATCACCTATCTAACTTAGCTCCACAACTACATCGTTAAGCGGAAATATGAGAATTAAGCTCAACACATTTATATTTCATCCCGTAGTGAACCAAATAGGTCACATAGGTATATCTATATCCTAAATACAAATTACAATCTTTATTCTATAGAATTTAATAATCCTATTCTATTTATCCCCACGTTCTATCATCTTTTTCCCTCACTCGAGCTCACAAAGATGACAATGGATGTATTATAAGGGTAACGGATCCTTAAAATAGTTATAACAAGGATAAATAAACAATCAAATACGATAAGGAACCAAAACCTAATCAATTAAAAATAATAGTAATCATGTTCTTGGCCTTAACCCCGGAAAGGGGGCATTTAGCCACCATGGACTGTAATGACCCTTTAGGTCATTGTCTGTGTTCTTGCTTATTTTCGTTGATAAAGCTTCTCCATAGATTCCCCAAGTCATTAGTGACTTGCTAGAATTGATAGTTCGGTTACCTGGTTTGTTTGGTTTTTAGAATCACTTTCCTAATTTGAAGTCTTTGTTGGTTCTAATTGACCACCTAGTGAAAACTTCAGTAAAATGACCTTAAATATGAAATCCGACTTTGTCAACGCATCCAGAACATTAAAATCTATATGGTTATATATCTCATTGATAACGCTCAAATTACACTCTTGAATGGGTGTAAGCGATCGTTGTCAATACAATAACCCAACTTAGGTTGGGGTCGAATCCATAAGGAGTGAAAGCATGGAATCCAAAACTAAGAGTATTGATAGTCTACTAAAAGGTGACCCGTAATGTGAATAAAACAAACATAAATGTAAATGGTGGAATTAGTTTGAATGTGTTTATAGTGATAATTACTTCAATTTTAGTGCACTATCTTAACGTTGAAAAATGCTAAGAGTGACTTCAATTGAGAATAGGTCTTGGGGTTATGCAATTCTAGGAGTGGTTAATGCATGGGTACTTGACAATTTATCCAACTTTTAGCTAAAAGTCATGGGTAGGATAGATGTCAATGTCTTAATGTTAGTCTTTCAATTATGACACCAAATTTCATAAATGGGTTCTTTCGAACATCTCACAAAAGTGTGACAATTTTCCACATCTATTGCCTCAATTGACATCCATATGTCTAAGAGATATCATTAAATAAAATAAATCAAGTTATTGGTTTCATTTATTCCCCACCCATGTCCCTTCTTGCAAGAATGACATGGGTTCAAGGGTGGTTGGGGTTTGCAACCCCAACTCTTAGTTAATTCATGGAATAAAAGCAATACCCATCATAAATAACCAATTAGAAGAATAATTAGCTAACACCCATACACTACCACAACCTGAGAAAGCATAACCCCAAGATTTAGAATTAGCTACTCATAGATAAAAAGGTAAAAATATACCAAAGTTATCATTGACTTCATCCATGAAAAGTAAAGAGAATGCAGTTCCAAACTTAGAATTTCAATAAATCTTCAATGGAAGATCACTAACATATATTTTTCATTCAAGCTTAGTACAAAATTCTTCTAAGATGAAAAAATAGGTTCTAAGATGAAAAGAGAGAAGCTAAGATTCTAAAAGAGATGCTAGTTGGAAAATAGAAGCTAGGTCTTGAAAAATGAGCTAGGAACCATTCTTTAGGCCCCACTTCCACATTTGACAAAATTACAAAATTGCTACCTTGCTCTTTATTTGCTTGAGCGGATCCAAAGCGGATGGAGAGCAGATGGACAACAGCTCCAAAGCAAATGCAAAGCAGGTGCAAGACAGATGCGAAGTGGATGGATATTTTCCTGCACATTTGGCTTCTTGTTGACTTGAATGACTTGTCCATCTTCCATTTTTACTTTTACCTACATAAATGTGCATTAGTATGAGATTACCATCAAATCAATGGAAAATTATGATAATTTAGGCTTAAAAGATGCTAACACATCGTCAAATTGACGACTTATCAACCCCCCTAACTTAAAATATTGCTTGTCCACAATCAACCAAGAATAATTCAATGAGATAGGGTATTTAACTCAAATCCACCCAAAAGAAAGCTATACTAAAGGAATAAGCTAACAAAGCTCCACAAACACTTTCCAAACATGTCATGTAACAAGTAAATCAAAACTTTTCAACAAGCACATATTTATGAAGCAAGGATGCAAGTTTGTATCAAATGAGCTTTCCAAATCTCAAAGCATCTTAAGATAAGACACAAAATCATCAAAGATTATCTCAATCATCACAGCGTAACTTAATTCACTCATTTACCCAAACTGATAGTAAAACTTCACCCTCTACCCAAAAGTACCGATGCCACTCACATGCAAGAGTTTGCTCCACACACAAAAGACATTTCAATTCTTAAAAGATCTCAAATGAAGAAAGAATTCACATTCACTCTCATAAAGAAATTCAATGACATCAAATAGAACCATAGGCTTGCCCTTTGTGTTTTTCGCCACTAATGTAGACGTACCTAGTTTGGAATCACCAAGGTCTTATGGATCAGGAGGAAGGTTTAAGGTGCGGGAAGAAATATATATGGATCAAGTGATTGAAAGACCTCCTTTGATGCAATCTCTCAATCCTTTCTACCCCTAAAATTTTCAAACTACCCGTCTTATTCTTCTTTAAATAATTTACCATATTTTCCTAACTTATTGTTTAATATTTACCAAACAATTCAAAGCCACCATTTTATTTCTTTACTTCTTTCACTTTTTCAAGATATTTTCTACCTATAAGCCCTTCTTAGCCCCTTACTCATCCAATTTTTCTTTCTTTTTTTCTCAAGTTCTATGGGCTAGGCTATTCAAATTTATCATTAAGCACATCTCTTGTCTTTTAAGAACATGCATTGACAACTTTACATTCTCCTTTATTATCTTTTCTTTGATCATCTTCTCCCAAATACACAACCCCTCAAACTTAGGCTTTTGCCTATAGTCCATTATTTAGGATCATGCAATGCATCAAAGGAGGTTAAGTGCCAAAAGAGAGATTTTAAAAAAGGTTTAGGTGTTTTAGAATGGTTATCATTATAATAAGAAAGAAAGAATGGAAAAAAAAGGCTCAAATGGGTTAACTAGGGAACAATGTTAAGGTGAGAATTTGGCTATGTGACGGGTCAAAAAGGGCCTCAGGGTCATCCTCCAAACCAACCTTGCCTAGAATTTCACTTTGAATACACTCGGGGCAAGTTCTAGACTACACATATGTACAAGAATTATTCAAAAATCTCTCCGCACATGGCATCGTACTCATAGGGCAAAAAGTTAGTCTCCCAACCAATTTGAATAATTTGAGCTTCATAAGTTACTCCAAGTCAAAGACTCATCCTTGTAAAGAGAAAGCCAAAAATTGAATTCAATGGTCTCATTCAAAAGAAATCTACAAAAACATCCTTGATCTTTTTTCAAAAAGAAAACTATATTTTTGGTTTTTTCTTTTCTCAAAATCATTCCATTTCTTGCCAATAACATTTTGAAAGTATTTTTGAACTTTTTCTTCTTCCTAGTTAACAAGAATGACTATATACTTCACCTAAGGATGTCGCCTCGCCATCCCTCATGGGTGGATTATCACTCGGTTCGACAAAGAAACTGAACTAAAATAAAAATAAAAATACAAGATCAAAAGAAAGAGAAAATAAAATTTTGCTCCATAGGAAAGAATCGAGTTTTGAAGAAAACCCTTGGAGTTTATTAGACAAGTATATACAAATGGAAACATTAGTAATGCGCACAATCGGATATCACATAACATTTAAATTAAGCGCATGACACAAATTCAATAACAAAACGATTATATTTGACATCATTATCAAAATATCCGACAAGGGCTCATCTAAAGATATGTCAATAATAACAATAAAAAAACAAAAACAAAACAAGCCCTACAAGGGCTAAAGTAAGTAAACATGACAAAATGTAGCGTGTACACACAAACATCAAAGTAATAACATAGAGTATTTCCATACAATCTTTCCAACCAAATGCCATAAAGTGAAACGGTAGCTACCGATAATCAAACAAATCATAAAAATGCCCTACCCCCATTAAAGATATTGCATTGTCCCCAATGCGAAAGTAAAAGAGAGTAGAGGAGGGTAGAGACTCCCTGTGGCGCACTAGGTTCTCGGATCCCTGTCAGTGAATGATCGCACTGTCTCAAAAGGAACCTGGTTAGATTGGGATTCTCTCATCAAGTCTGCTATGAAGGGTGGCTTATCATCATGTTGAGTGCTAGAACTAGCCCCAAATATCCGTGCATGATCTTCATCCCTAGATAATTGCAAGGTGAGCACAACCTATTGAGCCTCAGGTAGCCCCTCTATAAGATCAACCTTGGCCTCATCATCAATGTCCTCATGAACCTCTTTGAAAAAATATCAAATGGAAGCACTGGGCCAGAAGTCTTCGACGGAAAAGCAATCTCTGCCTAATCAAGACCGAAGGAGGGCTGTCCAGAGTGAAACTCCGCCCGTAAACTATCAAGGTCTGCCCTCACAGATGCCACCCCCTCACAATCTTCCCTCGCCTCAAGCATGGCTGGTCTCTGCTATAACTTTTATATATAGGCACGAAGAGGTGCTATAATAGTCTGAATAAACTGGGGAATGTCTAGCACCAATTGAGTAAGATTAACATTATTTGCCAAAGTCATGGAAGCAACCTTGGGAAACATCACTGTAGAAGACCATGTCGATTATATGGGCTGAGGTGGTGGTGCGGTGCTTGATAATGGAGGAGTATCGGTGGAATCATGATGAGTCTCAGCATCAAGTGTAGAATTCGGAGGGATCTCCATTCCCTCTGAGCTTGACAACCCTTTTGCACCCGAGTCTACCAAAACCAAAACTTTCTTCTTTATGCCTGTAGGGTTATCCTCATCTTTGCAATGCATGATGTTAATGACTCTGGTGCATATAACCCATCTATCAATCTTAGAGAGTAGCGACACTTTGAATTTAAGGCAAAGTATAAATATGAGTGCCAGAAAGGGCTATAAAGTGGCCGGTTGCTTTGACCTAAACTTCATCATCTCCGCTATCAACTCTCCCAAATTGATCACAATTTTATCCAGGATGTATTCGACAATAATAACCCCATCAATAGCGACATCTTGGTCATTTCTTGAGGGGATTAGACGATTACTCACAAATACAAGCCAATATTTAGCTTGAACCGAAAGAACTCTGCTCTTGATTTAACCTTCACTATTAGCCCATAGAAGAAGGCCCTTAGCAATCACTCTAGCAAGCCATAAAAAACTTTGAAGTCTGCCAGATATCATCTTTTTACACTTTACCGCGGAATCTAAGTCACAAGCAAAATAGAGCTTATTAATCTCCAAGGCCGTGTATGGGACTTCCACTCCTCGAACTAATACACTCACGAGACACGATCGTTCGGTAATTGGCATTTTATATTTTTGTTCGTTGTGCCGAACAATATAGAAAGCATAGAATTCCTGAATAATTTTAGGGAAGTAGCATAGTGAGTGAGTGGAAGGCATCATATTCGTGAAGATTTCCCATACCCATTTTTTAACCTCGATGATGATTTCGGGGAAATAAGTGTCAACTTCCTTCATGCTAAAGACCTTCTTGGGATTAAAGCCCTGAGTAGTTACCCAATTATCATATAACTCCTTCACACCATCCACACTAAACCAAATTTGATCCGCTTCCTTTCTAACCTCCCATGTATGATCAATAGTAGCTTGGATATCTGGGACTTTTAGACTATCTTTGGAGACCGATTCTTTTGCCCTTATAGAGGTAGCTTTTTCTTTTCCTTTATCCAAGGCATTACCCTTTCTAGATTCTTGTGGCAAGTTATTTCTTGGATACATACCTATGAGAAAGAAACCAAACAAAACCAAAACAAAAGAGAAAAGGTAAAACATGTTTTTGGAATTTTGTATGTTAAGAAAGAAAGTTAAAGATAAGAAAAGAAAATATTTGTTTAATAGATGCAAGGTAACTTCATCATTAGAGGCCGTGGGATTCATTCATTACAACACTTAATCATTTAGGCTCTAAATAATCTCACATTCTTCACATTTCACAAAACTAGTTCATAGGACATCCAAAACCTCCAATAGAAACAAGAATGACTAATACCCTTAAGAATGATGTCATCCAATCTATCATTAGGCAAGGAAAGCATTCATGTCTCCCGGTTAGGCATAGTGACCAACAAGAACCATGGATGCCATATTTCTCAACAAACTCCCTCAACCAATGACTACCAAATATTTTATTTTTAGGATCAATTGGACTCATAATGATGCATAAAAAATGACCACATTATGCACTAAGGAGAATCATATTGACCATTACAAGCATACAAGACATTTCTCTCTTATTGTTATTTTAACAAACACATAGTGGGCATGCTAACTAAGAGCTTGGAGAAAAAGAATAGAAGCACAAAAGAACATGCTCATTTCACCAAATCATTTCCAGACACGTTCAAAATGCTCATATCATCATACTTGAGCCACCAATCACACAAAATAAGTAAGAAAGGTTTAATGGATATTTTGTCAAACACATGGTGCACTAGCTTTATTTAAGAGGGTCTCATTATTTAAATAAGTGAAACAAGGCATCCATTAAAACATAGGGACTCCAACAAGTAAAAATCATCCCAATAAACTCATATAAACTAAATTTAAATGATCAATCATTATGAGGTGTAGGGTATTATGTCCATTCTTAAGAGAACTTAAAAATGAAACCAAGAGAGAGCATACCTTTAACTTGCTTTAAGAGAGAAAAATAAATAAACCACAATCTTGATTTTTGTTAGTTCAATTGTTGTTAAAGAAAGTGAAACTGCTGATTGTAAGAGAAAAGGCCTATTGGAATAGAGTTACAATGAGAAAATTTTAAGTTTGGACTGTTTTGGCACTGTTTAAGTGTTTAAAAAGATTTTAGGCTGACCGGGTCGGGTCATCCCAAAAAGTTCTGACCCATTTTACAATTTAACAACTTTAAAACTCAATCTGCATCCCATTTACTTTGTACCTACGTTTGGCCTGCTTATGTAGGTCTAGCGTATGTTGCAATAGTTTGTACCAACTGTGTTTGCGTCCCATATGCACCTGGCCTGCTACAGCAAGTCCAACGCAGGTCCAGTGCAGGTTGTGGCAGAGTAGCTGATGCTCCTTGTCCTAAAACTCAAGTAATCTACATTTCATTTGCCTTGTACATACGACTGGCCTACTCAAGAAGGTCTAGCACAGGTTGTTCTAGCTTGGTACATACTTTTTTTAAACAAATTTTTTGGTTCGGGGCACACTTTCGAGCCTCCGAATCTAGCTTCTCGTACCCCAATTTTATGATATTACCTGCAACAACCAAAACTAAGCTAAATTACGAATAGAAATTAAGAAAAATTCCTTGGGTTTCCTCCCTAGAAGCACCTTAGTTAAAGTCGTGGTACGACATCATTTACTTATCATTTTGGATCTTTAAAGCGAAGTAAATCGAACTTAGTTGCTTCGAATCCACCCATATAGTAGTACTTTAATCTTTGTCCATTTACCATAAATTTCTTCTTCTCGTGATCTTCCAACTCATCAACTCTACTCGGGTAAACGTTTGAGATCACGAATGGGCCCGACCACTTCGATCTAAGATTCCCTACAAAGAGTTTTAGTCTTGAATTGAAGAGGAGGACATCATCACCCAATAAAACTCTCGCTTTAAGATTTTGGCATTATGCCACCTCTTCATCTTCTCTTTGTACAACATGGAGCTCTTGTATGCTTTGAGTCAAAACTCTTCTAACTCATGAAGTTGATTCAATCTCAATTTTGAAGCGTCCTCCCAATCCATATTCAACTTCCTCAAAGCCTATAAAGCCTTATGCTCCAACTCAACGGGCAAGTGACAAGCCTTCCCAAACACCAATTGGTAGGGGGATATACCAATAGGAGTTTTATAGGCCATTCTATATGCCCAAAGAGCATTATCGAGTTGTCTCGCCCAATTCGTACAACCAACATTCACGATTTTCTCAAGGATGGACTTGATTTCATGATTCGAAACTTTAACTTTGACACTAGTTTGGGGATGATAAGGAGTAGCAACCTTATGCTTCACCCCATACTTATCAAGCAAAGCTCTGAAGACCCGATTACAAAAATATGAGCCGCCATCACTAATAATTGCCCTTGGAGTCCTGAACCTTGTAAATATGTACTTCTTCAAGAAAAAAATGACACTTTTGCCTTTGTTTTTTGGTAAAGAAAGGCTTCCACCCTCTTTGAGACATAATCGACGGCTACCAAGATATATTTATTACCATATGAGCTCACAAAGGGACCCATGAAATCGATCCCCCACACATCAAATAGTTCAACCTAGAGATTGGGCTTAAGATGCATCTCGTGCCTCCTCGAAACACCACCTTGCATTTGGCATTGAGGGCATGTTTTGACCAATTCATAAGCATTTCTATGAAGGGTAGGCCAATAGTATCCACTTTGAAGAACCTTAGCAGCCTTTGAATCCCACCATGATGACCTCCGAACAGAGAGGAGTGACAAGCCTAAAAAATATCTCTCATTTCTGCTTCCATGACACACTGAAAGATCACACCATACACACACTCCATAAAAAAGAACGGTTCATCCATAAATACTTTTTCACATCAAATAGGAATCACTTTTTTTGATAATGGTTGAGCTCGTCGGGAAGCACACGACTCACAATATAGCTAGCATAATCTGCATACCAAGGTGTAATGCTTCTCAAAAGTGACATGACTAGCTCATCGGGGAAAGAGACATTAATATCAATATCACCTAACTTTTCCTGATTGGATTCAAGGCAGGAAAATGGTCGGCTACTTGATTTTCACACCCCTTTCGATCTTTCACTTTAAAATCAAACTCTCATAAGAGCAATATCCACATAATCAATCGATATTTTGCCTCTTTATTTTCCATGAGATATCTAAGAGCAGCGTGATCCGTGTGCACAACCACTTTTGTGCCTAACAAATAGGCCCAAACTTTTTCAAAAACATACACCACCGCTAAAAAATTTTATTTTATAACTGTATAATTACGTTGAGCATCATTCAATGTCTTGCTTGCATAGTAAATCGGGTGGAACAATTTCTCTTTTCTTTATCCCAATACCACACTTAGAGAAACACCACTTGCATCACACATTAATTCAAAGGGTGATGATCGATCCGGGGCTACTATGATTGGAGCCGACACAAGGAGTTCCTTGAGACAATTAAAAGCCTTTACACAATCATCATCAAATTCAAATTTTTCCTCCTTTTAAAGAAGCTTGCACAAAGGATGAGCAATTTTCAAGCAACTCTTAATGAAACGTTGGTAGAACCCGATATGACCAAGAAAATTTCTAATGCCTTTGCTTGATCTACTTGGATGCCCTTTCCTAAAATTTTGTGGCCTAGATCAATGCCTTCTTTGACTATAAAGTGATATTTTTTCCAATTGAAAACAAGATTAGTCTCCATACATCATTCAAGGACTTTATTTAAGCGAGTAAGGCAAGAATAAAATGAATCCCCAACAACAGAGAAGTTATCCATAAAATCCTCCATTGTATCCTCTACCATATCTTTAAAAATGGACAACATGCATCATTGAGACGTAGCCGGTGCGTTGCATAACCCAAAGGGCATGCACTTGAAAGTAAATGTTCCATAGGGACAAGTGAAGGTGGTCTTTTCTTGGTCTTCCAGGGTGATGCAAATTTGATTATAAGCTGAGTAGCCATCAAGGAAGCAATACCAACCTCGACCGGCTAGTCTATCCTACATTTGATCCATAAAAGGCATGAAAAGTGGTCTTTCCCGATCCACGAGTTTAATTTGCAATAATCCATACACACTCTCTAACTCGTGATCGAGTGCATAGGTACAAGATCATTATCCTTAATTAAAACCACTGTAATGTCGCCCTTCTTGGGAACACATTGGACCGGACTCATCCACGTGCTATTTGAGATTAGGTAGACAACTCCCGCATCAAGCCACTTAATGATTTCCTTCTTGATCACCTCTTGCATTGGTTGATTGAGTCTCTTTTGGTGTTCCATACTAGGAACATGATCAAAATTTAACTTAATTTTATGAGAACAAATTCTGTAAGAAATGCCTATAGTGTCCGTGATAGTCCACCCGATAGCACGAATGAACTTTTTCACAATTGATTTCAAGGCATCCACTTGACAAGGTTTAAGATCACCCGCAACAATGATAGACAACATGTTGTTATCACCCAAGAAAACATACCGGAGATGAGATGGTGCCAGATTAATTTTGAGTTATGGTGGTTCAATAATAGACGGCTTGGCGGGTGGTCTCTCACGGTTTTTCAAATCAAGATCTAATTTGACTGGGTTCTTGGTATAAGATCTAAGACCCGTCAATGAAGCTACCCCCTCATCATATTATTCAACCACCTCAGTTCCAAGGTTCTACAATACACCTACCAAGGGGTTATCCATAAGTTTCACTTCTATAGTGTTAGTCACTTCATCATCTATCTCATTAATTACCGACACCACTTGCAAGTCTATCGGTTGCTTCATGGAATTTCACACATTGAAGGATACTTCTTAATTGTTCACCTAAAATTTTATCTCCCCACATTACACATCCACTAAATCCCTTCCGATAGCCAAGAATGGCTTACCAAGAATGATTAGGGCCTCATGATCAATCTCACAATCAAGAATAATGAAGTCAGCCAAAAAGATAAATCGGTCAACTTTCACCAAAACATCATACAACTCACCAACGGGATTTTCAATTGAACAATCGACTATTAGAAGCCTCATAGTGGTAGGATTATGAGCACCCAAGACTAACTTTTGAAACATGGCAAATGGCATCAAATTAATACTTGCCCCAAGATCACAAAATATTTTTCCAAATTTGTACACCCCGATAATAAAAGGAATAGTAAATGCACCCGGGTCTTCTTTTTTCACCACCATTGTGCTAAGACATTATAGCACTACAATTATGGGTTACCTCAATTATTTCAAAATTCATGACTCATTTCTTTGTAACTAAGTCCTTCATAATTTAGCATACCCGGGCATTTCTTGTAAGGCTTCTAGCAAAGAAATATTCACCGATAAATTGATAAATTTTGCAAGAAACTTCTTGAACTTGATAGCATCATCCTTCTTCTTGAGCCTTTGTGGGAATGGGAGAGGAATTTCGATTTGCGGCAATGGAACAATTGGAGTTTCATCCGATTTTAGAGTATCATCATCAACCACTTTAGGAGCTTTCTCACTTTAATATTTTCTTCAACTACCTTCGGTCGTTCAACATTTGTCTCATTAGGCTTTGGATCATTATCAATTGGCTCTTCTAGCCGCTTTCTCTTTGATTGCTTGTTCTTAATTTGCCTTTTCATTGGGGTTTTCACTAAGATCAACCATATCTTTACCAAGAGTTCGACCACTCCTAGTGACAATAGCCATGATGTAAGCATCATTTTTAGGATTGACAACCGTGTAACTAGGCAATCCACCCGTTGATCTTGCATTAAGTTGTGCCGAGATTTGGCCCTATTGAGTTTTAAGTTGCTTGATAGAGGTCGAGTGGTATGTCACCATTTGATTGAGTTGTGAGAAGTCACCTTTTATCTCTCTCACCATCTTGTCGGTCCCCTCAACGCCCATTAAAATTTGAGAAAGAACAACTTCATTTTTAAGCTTATCTAGGTTAATGGAACTTTACTCTTTACCCTTTGCCCGATCATGTGGAGGCACGTATCGATCGTCATCTCTCTCCTTATCTCTCTAATCCCAATCTTTATCACGATCTCTATTACACCAATCTATATCACAATCACTTTTCTTCCAACCTTACCTTTGATAGGTAAGACAAAACCCCCCTAATTGGTTTGACAAGAACCGAATTTCTTTATCAAGGGAATCTATTTCCTCATTATCATAAGCTTTAGTACTCTTATAAGCAACGATATTGACCGCCTTAGGAAGAGCTCCCATCACATGCTTAGTGAGAAGATCAAGTTGTGTCATCATTCTGGCCATATTTACATCTCTTTCTTCATCCTTTTTCTTTTGTTCTTGGCTCACAAAAGATACGAAGGGAGCCCCCACGACTACCTCGGTATTTATTGTATGCCACCCTCTACTTTTCTTGGTCACTTGATCTAAAAAAATCGATGCAACACTATATAAGAGTTCGACAAGAGAACCCCCGACCATATTATCGACTACCATCTTGTTCAATTGATCTAATGCCCTATAGAAAATTTGGAGAAGTATTTTTTTCGGAACCTCATGATTTGGGCATTGCATTAACTTGTTTTTGAATCATTGCCAAGCCTCATATAATGGTTCACCATTAAGTTGGCAAAAATTAGTGATTTCATCCCTTAGCTGTAACATTTGAGAAGGAGGAAAATAGCTTTCCAAGAATGCCTCTGTGAGCTCACTCCATGAAGTGATAGATACCGCGGGAAAATATCACAACCATAAGACGACTTCTCCTATTAAAGAGAATAAAAAAAGACGTAACCGAATTGACTCTTAAGATATGTGAGCTATGTCAAATGTAAAAATACATCAATAAAATTCTTCAAGTATAGATTAGAATCCTCATGAGCTTAGCCTCCAAATAACCCTTTCATTTGAAGCAAATGAAGCATCACGCTAGTAATGTGAAACACTCCATTTTCTTTCAGCGGTGGAATACGAATAGCACTAGCTCGGCCCGCATGACTGAGGTACCCATTATATGCACTTGAGAAAGAACATTAACACTAAAC
This sequence comes from Capsicum annuum, assembly GCF_002878395.1. Lineage (NCBI taxonomy): Eukaryota > Viridiplantae > Streptophyta > Magnoliopsida > Solanales > Solanaceae > Capsicum > Capsicum annuum. Next base: position 134,954,076 of record NC_061121.1, on the reverse strand, counting down.
AATGTAAAATATAACACTATGGCTAACCCAAAGTAACTAAAAACACTACTAGAGTGAAAATTGTGTTTCACTCTCCGACAATGATGCCATTTTTATAGCGCTCAAATTACACTCTTGAATGGGTGTAAGCTATCGTTGTCAATATAATAACCCAACGTAGTTTAGTGTCAAATCTACAAGGAGTGAAAGCATGGAATCCAAAACTCAAGAGTGTTGATAGTCGACTAAAAAGTGACCAATAATGTGAATAAAATAAACATAAATGTAAAATGAGGGAATTTGTTTGAATGTGTTATAGTGATAATTACTTTAATTTTAGAGCACTATCTTGACGTTGACAAATGCTAAGAGTGACTTCAATTGAGAATAGGTCTTGGGGTTATGCCACTCTAGTAGTGGTTCATGCATGGGTACTTATCTTTCAATTATGACACCAAATTTCACAAATGGATTCTTTCGAACACCTCATAAGTGTGACAATTTTCTACATCTATTGCCTCAATTGACATCCTCATGTCTAAGAGATGTATTAAATGAAATAAATTAAGTTATTGGTTGCATTATTCCTCACCCATGTCCCATCTTTCATGAATGACATGGTTTCAAGGGTGGTTGGGATTTGCAACCCCCAAATCTTAGTTAATTCATGGAATAAATGCAACACCCATCACAAATAACTAATTAGAAGAATAATTAGCTAACATCCATACACTACCACAACCTAAGAAAGCATAACCCTAAGATTTAGAATTAGCTACTCATAGATAAAAACGGTAAAAATATACCAAAGTTATTATTGACTACATCCATGAGAAGTAGAGAGAATGTAGTTCCAAACTTGGAATTTCAATAAATCTTCAATGGAAGATCACTACTATATATTTTTCATTCAAGCTTAGTACAAAATTCTTCTAAGATGAAAAAATAGGTGCTAAGATGAAAAGAGAGAATCTAAGATGCTAAATGAGATGCTAAGTTGGAAAATAGAAGCTAGGTCTTGAAAAATGAGCTAGGAACCCTTTTTTAGGCCCTACTTCCATATTTGACAAAATTACAAAATTACCACCTTGATCTTGATCTGCTTGAGCGGATCCAAAGTGGATGGAGAGCAGATAGAGAGCAGATTAATAACAGCTCTATAGCAGATGCAAAGTGGGTGCAAGGCGGATGGAAAATGAATGACTCTTTTCTTTCAGATTTAGCCTTTTGTTGACTTAAATGACTTGCCCATCTTCCCTTTTTACTTTTACCTACATAAATGAGCATTAGTAAGAGATTACTATCAAATCAATAGAAAAGCATGATAATATAGGCTTAAAAGGTGCTAACAAGTCATCAAATTGACGACTTATCACTCATTTGCTTAAAATGGACTCCAAATTCATCTCAAGGCATTAGCCAAAGCTCGGAACCAAGTTACAAGCTTCGGTCATTGCCTGGCTTAGAGAGAGATACCATGATCGTAGTGGGTTAGGTGCGAATACATGAGCCATGACTGCAACCAAGTGGGGTTTGCGATCGCGCTACTCGAGGCTTAGGTAATGCCTATTTAAAGGTTGTCTTACCCAAAGTTTTGGCTATTTTGTGCTTCCCTCTTGAGCTCTAACCCTAACTGAGTGCAAAATCTTCAAAGTGAGTTTTGTGGGTTTATTAGGAGCTTGAATAACTTGTGTAATCCATTTTTTCTATAAATCTAAGGTAAGATTCCTTCAAGTTTGGTATTAATTTTTTTATTTCTAGACCCAAAACTCCCAATGGGTTGAGGATCAATTTATAGCCACAATTGTGATTGATTTACTCAAATTTCTTGAAGGTTATAGCTCCCTAATGATAGTTGAGCAGTGGGTTGGTCTTGGAAACTCATCTTCCAAAGGTGGGACCCACTTGAGGGTTTAGTGTCATTTTGGTCCCATGGAATAATGATTCCATAATGGGTATTGTTATTCTTTATTAATTCTTTGATTATGTTGTGATAGCTTGACTCGTGGAAGAAGTTTCAAGAAAATAAAAGGCAAAACTTGTTAGTTCGTGAGCAATTTGGACTCAAGGTAGGTTCGGCTTACTTGTAGTTAGATTGAGCTTAATTATAGTATAATTGGGTGGGGTCTTAGATGATAAATGGTCGAATGATGATACTTGGGATTAGTTGATCCTCGTATGCTATTAAACTTGTAAAATATGATGCTTGACTATAGTCTAGAACCTTGGATAGTTTTACTTGTAGTCTCATGAATAGTATGAGAATACTTTAGTTGCTCTAGGAGAGGAGAATGATGCTGCTGACTAACCTTTAGAGTATGTTGACCTAGATATGACTAGTTATGAATTGGCCTTAGTGGTTGGGGTGATTTAGAAAGGATACTTGAAGAAGATTTCCCCTTATAGGCCTAGTAAGGATCGATAAGCCCTTATGGTGTGATATGGATAACCTAGCCTAATTTTGAGTAGAAGTTAGTCTTGTAGAAGTGAACTTTGTTATTATTGGGATTTAGGAGTGGGACTTGACCCACCTTAAGCTTGAACTATGTAATTCCTTAGTGACCTAGATACTTGATGAATGTCTAAGTTATGTTATTGAGGTCATAATGGTTAAAATCGATTGTTGGTTATGCATGTGGTCAATGGTTGGATAACGTATATACTTGATTGATTATCTTATTGTCATGATATCCTTATAAAGTATTGTAAATTGAACCTATGGTTATGCTATCACTTGACTTATTAACGAGTTCACCAAATGAACCTCTAATTATGTTACCACTCTTGCTATGACCCAAGAATAATGATTAAGCTAATGTTTATGTGAAGGATTTTCCTTTGGGGTTAGTATTTTAAAAGTGGGAGTGAAAGAGACATCTAGAGAGCATGCACTTGACTTATAATTGACTTGCTAATAAACATGTTAACTTGAAAAAATGGTGATTGCGTATATCATTTAGATACTTATGCTCATGCATCTACTTATATTATGTAGTGATGATTAATAGTAAAGTATAATGTTACGTGTTACCTTACATCACTTATACTCTATCATTATGAGTTGTATACATTTATTAATTTGACTACATATGTATGTGCATAATGATGTTATGATGATACCCAGTAAATTTGGATGATATAATGATGTTATGATGATACTCGGTAAATCCGGAGGATTCATAATGTTATGATGATGCCCGATAAATACGGAGGATATAATGATGTTATGATGATGCCTGATGAATCTAGAGGATATAATGATGTTATGATGATGCCCGATAAATCCAAAGGATATAATAATAATATGATGATGCCCGATGAATTTAGAGGATATAATGATGTTATGATGATGCTCGATAAATCCAAAGGATATAATGATGTTATGATGATACCCGTACCATCCGGAGGATATAATGATATTATGATGATGCCCAGTGAATCTGGAAGAGGTAATGATGTTATGTGTGGTAAGTATATATGAATACATGGATGTATGTGAGGTTATTCCGTGTGTGGCTAAACCCATTTGTATACTTGGGACATGATGTCTTCCTTGGTAAATTATTATCTATTCTTTGTCTTTAACTACTAGATAAAAGGTGTGACCCTTGTTAATACTAATTAATAACTAGAAGTAGATTATGATGAGTATTGGGTTAAGGCTAATTGATATGTGTAATCTTGTGTAGAACTAAAGGCTCACCTAGTAAATCTACTTGACTTGGATAAATGGTTATGTTATGGAATTTCGCCTAGTAAAATGTCTTATGTGATAACTAGTTGTCTCTAATAAATGGCTATGACTTGTAGGCTAGAAGCCTAATGAACTAGTTGGTGGACCATACTTAGCTAAAATATGGAAACTAGTCCTTAAGGTTGTGACATGCTCAATGATAATATACCTAGTATTGTATGATGAGTGGTTAAGTTGACATCTAGTATCTGATGCCGTGGTGGCTTAATTGATGACTTATATAATTAGGAAACTAACTAGAAGATGGCTTTATGATGGGTGAATAAATAATAGTGTTGGTAACTTATAACTTTTCCTTATTTGATAACTAGTAAACTATTAGACTTCCAAACTGGTGGCTCATGGAAATGGAGCCTAGCTAGTATAGGCTAGACATGAAGTTTATTAATGAGTTAGAGATTAAATAATTATATAACCATGTTATGGTGATATCGGCTTCGTTGTGTCAAATTGCGATATTGATGATGATTGTAGACCTTGGTAAGAGGTCATAGCAGGAATGTACAATCCGCAGCTTTGGTGAGTTGTTTGCGTATCTGTGCCTTGATATGTTGATGGATTGATCTTTTGCAGTACTCTCCAGTGGTATGGGACCCCGTGATAAGTTCTTTGATTGTTTTCCTTGAGTGTACTTCCCGACGGTATGGGACATCATGGTAAGTTTTTTTGCTTTATACTCCAATGAAGGTAGTTGTGTTGATTATGGTAATTACATGATTGTTATTATATATATCTGGCTTTACGCTTCCAAAATGATTACTCATGTTGTATGAAATTTGTGGTATATGTGGATATGGAATGTTGTACTTTTGTGCTAGTTGATTAGTTATCTTATACAGTGATATTAAAGAAGATTCAGGTTCGATTCTGTATCTTGACTCTAAGTTATTGTCTTACTCTATATCGTCCTTATATTATAATTTAACTAAGTTAGCCGATGATGCCTACTGAATACCCGTGTTTTGGTACTCATACTACACTTCTGTACCTTTTTAGTGCAAACCCGAGTTCTAGTTGCCGTTGTTGAGTCGGGATCGTGCTAGGAGATAGGATGAGATCTTGGAGATCGAGTTGCCCTTTTTCACTTCTATACTTATTCTATCTTTTGTATTAAAGACGAATGTATAAGACTATTTAATACTACTATATGTTGAGTTGTAATTTCTATTGTCGAATGTAGAGATGCTCTTGTACTAATACTATCAGTTCATGAGATTTGTATTCGAATGTTAGTTGTTTCTTTGTGGAATGTCATTGTTATATTATGTTCCCATACAGGGTCCATGTTGGATATTCCTAATGAGGTAACCCATTGCATTATCTCTGGGTTATGGTGTTGGCTTACCTACTAATGGGTTATGGTAGGTTCCACAATGACTCGCAAATCGGGTCGTGACATGAACATAGTCATAATCACCATAGATGAATACAAGATAAAATCCATAAATAAACTAAAGTAAAAGAAGAAAAAACCTATTTAAAGTGTTTTCCAAACCCTCTCCAAGTTTCAAAGCTGTCCCAGGTCTCTAACATCAAGTTCAAGTATCCTATTTATAGGAGGACAATTTGGCCGTTTTGTAGACTAGGTCCGCGTTGCCCCATCTATTCTATGGACTAAGGTGTGCGACGCGGACTCATCATGGTGAAACACTGGAAAGTCACTTATAAGCCATATCCATGTCTGCGAAACCCCTTGAATATCATGGACCAAAGTCCGCGACTCCCCATTCACAACCTCAATTTGACTCCTAAACTTGTTTCATGCACTTATCCTTCCATCCCAAGCCTTGTGGTGGTGTTTACACTTGATTTATAACTTTTGTATCATCCATATATCATCATAATAAACTTACCAAGAATCCTATAGCATCAAACACCACGGATTAGAGCTCAAAACAATATAATGTCCAGGACAACGAACTAGAAACTTAAGCTAAGAGCTAGTTTTTCCCCTTTTGATCTTTAACTTATTGTTTGACTCTATTCTTGATTCAATTTAACCTTAAACACTATAAAAAATTTATCACACACATAATTATACAATAATAACCTCAGGAACTCATTACACTCACCAGAATTCATAGAGATCAACTCGACAAACACCTAGGTCAAGCTAGTAACACTAGTTTTCTCATTTGAACTCTAAGTAACCAAATTAAATATAAACTTGTTTGAACGACTCCATAAACATTGTATCAAGTAATTAAACACTTAGATGATTAATTATATTATTATTCACTCACTAAGCACACAAGTAGTCCTAAAAAAGACTAAATAAGCCTTGATAACAACACTGAGGTGCATAAATCCATCTCAGATCACTATACAACCTCTTATCCCCGCCTTTCTCCTATAAAGCCGCATAAAAGCTCTCAAAATTTTTCCTCTTAGCCGCCACAACCGCTAACTTAGATTTTTTTTTAGCTAACTTATACTCCTCCATAGTCGTCCTCCTTTCCTTGTCATCCTTGCTCTTGGCCAAATTTGCATAAACTATCTTTTTAGTCTCCACCTTTCTTTTAACTTCGTCGTTCCACCACCAATACCCTTGGTGCTTGCTATATCGTCTCTTGGGACACTCAACACCTTACAGGCTGTCTTCCTAATGCAACTGGTAGTCGTATCCAACATACTATCCATATTCCCTATACTCTCCCAAACCCCTTAAACGTCAACTTCACCCCTGTCTACAAAGCACTGCCATAGTCAACTTACCCCACCTAATCCTGAGCTGCTCCTCTCTACCCTTCTTCTTTCTTCTGTTCTTAATTTTCAAGTTCATCACCAGAAGCTTATGTTGGGTTGAAAGACTCTCGCTGTATGACCTTACAGTCTTTACAAAGCACTCTATCATGCTTCTTAAGGAGTTAGAAGTCTATTTGAGTCTTGGTCACTGAACTACGAAAGGTAATAAGGTGATCCTCCTTCTTTGGGAAGCTTGAATTCGCTACCAACAACCCAATGGACCTAAATAAATCAAAAGTTAGACTCCTCATTAATTCCTTTCCCCTATACCAAAACCTTCATGCGCATCATCATAGCCTCTTTATAATGACCCGATATATCCATTAAAATCACCTCCAATAAAAATTTCTCAGTACATAAGATCCCTCTCACCACCTTATCCAAAACCTCTCAAAAACTCTTCTTCTCCTCTTCATTCAAACCCGCTTGCGAAGCGTAGACACTAATAATATTCACCGAAGACCCCCCATTGACCGACTTAATCAACATCACCCTATCATTGACCTGCTTAACCTCCACCACATGTCGCCTAATTTCATCATCTACTAAGATGCCTACCCCATTCATATGCATCATGCTACCCGAGTATCACAACATATACCCGTCCATATTCTTTGCCTTAGAACCCACCCTTTTGGATCTTCATGAGATCTATGGACTTACATTGAAGATTCCCTATGTTTCACAACCCACCTAATTCTCAACCTAGAATCTTCCTTATCCTACTTAACCCTGCTACCCTTTGCCCCAGCCCCAAACTCGCCCCTAGGCCCGACCCTAACCTAGAACCAGAACCAAACCCAGACCTCACCCTAGACCTTGGTTCCGACCCCAACCTACTATCAACCTCCAAATCTACTACTCAAAAAAAGAAAAAATAAGGAGGCACGCGAATAGGTAAGGCTAAAAATAAATTTGTAAGGCTAAAATGAAATAATGATAATGACAAATGAAATCAGTAATGATAAGAAAAACAAACATGAAATTAAAAAGAATTAAGAGTCGACAAATTATGCTAAATAAAATAAAACTAATATACGATAATGTAGGTCTGGGTAAACAACAAACATTGACAAGAACTATACTACCAAAAAGAAATCGAGGAGGCTATAGAAAATGAGTAATCAAGGATAAATGACAGAAGTGGGTAAGAAACAGTGAAGTAAGTTCAATGAATATATAGGAGAAAATAAAGATATAGTGGTAGAAATCACCGGGATTTAACCTTGAACGAATTTTCCTACTAACTTTGTTGGATTTCGACAAATTAGTATAAAAATTGATCGTTGAAATCTTGTTGCCTCCAAGAATTTGAAAGAGTACGTCGAAAATTTGATGGTGTCGTTGTCAGCGATGTATGACTCTGACGAATCTGCTACAGTACAACCCCCACCGGTAGTATGCTGGTGGTCCATGGGTTGAACTCGTCGTGTCTGCTCCAGACCCATCTGGTCTTTACAAGATCTGTTTCAGGCTGGACCAACCACACTCTTCGATAAGAACAATGCTGGTGATGGTTGGGTCTTGCCGATGACGAAAGAGGAGAAGACAAAATGAAAGGGGGAAGATGAAAAATATATTCGAAAATATTTATATAGTCAAATCTCATTATAGTGACAATGTTTGTCTAAAAAATTCATTGATTTTATAATTAGGTGAATAGACAAAAGTTAGTGCAATATTCTATATACTAAAAAGAAAGTTTGTCTTTGTTAATCAATTTAAACAAAAAACATAGATAGAGCATGAAAGTAAAAGAGATGCAAGTACTCTTTTCTTGTGAAGTTATGACCATAATTGATGGACATAATTTAAAATATTATTTTTTATTTAGATATTCGTAATTAAAATTTACTATGTGCATAATATTAGTAATGATTATCATACATATTTTAGTATTTTATACAATATAATATATTTACCATAAAATGTTATTACACAATATTTGTTTATGGCTATTATAAGGGTAGTCTTGCAAGAATGTATCACTATAATAAATGTTATTGTTATTAACAAGGTTTGATTGCATAATGTTGCTGTTATTAACAAGGTTTGATTACATAAGGGTTATTTCTTGACTTTTTAAAATCAAATAATTAAATGCATAAGAGTATTCTTAATATGATGAACAAATAAAAGTGATCGGAGAAAGTATAAATTACTATATTAATTCGAGTCGGAAAAGAGAAAAGTATAAGTGGAAAAGAAAGAAATTATACTTCTATGGTAATTCTATTATATTACCCGTTGAATATAATAAATCTAATGCTTTAGAAAATGCATTGCGGAAAGAGTAGTATTTAATAGCTAGGATAAAATGAGTAGGAGTAGACAAATCACTTCCTTCGTTTCATTAAAGTTGATCCTAATTGACTTGAAATACCCCTTAAGAAAACTTTAATTACAGGCGTACTCCCTTCGTTCGTTTTTACTTGTGACATTTTGACTTGACACATTCATTAAGAAAATAATTAATAACATAGTTATTTTATCATAGTACCCCTATTAAATGATGTTTACATTGTGGTTTGAAATTAATTTGAAGGAAAGACAATTAATGCTAAGGATAAAATAGGAAAAAGAAGTTGATAAAATAGGAAAAAAGAAGTTGTCTTTTTTTGATATATCAAAATTGACAAATAAAAGTAGAAATACAATTAGAAAATTAGTGACAAGTAAAAGTGAACGCAAAGAGTATTTTACTTAATTAACCTTATTGATGACGCTTTGAAATCCTAAATTGAACTGTTATTACTTTATATAGTTATTTAATGTTAGCTGCTAATGGTAAAATGAGAAAACTATACACTCTCTTAGTTCCATATTAGTTGGTCATCTTACTAAAAATAATTATTCATCTTATTAAATCAAGAAATTATTTATTAATATTTACTTATAAAATTACTTTCTTATTTATTACTTCTTAACATGCTAGTGAAATGAAAAATGACTAAATATGGGAGAAAGGAAGTACAAAATATTTTTGATTTAATAAACGGAAAAAGGGTCTAATATACTCTTCAAATATTGAAAATGGTATACAAATACCCTCCTTCCACCTTGAGGCTCAAAAATATCCTTCCATCCATATATTTGGCTCAAAAATACCCTTAATGTATTAGAAATGACTCAAAAATGTCCTTCTTCCTTTATTGGTTCAAAAATACCCCTCCATCCACCTATTTGGATAAAAAATGCCCTTAACATTAAATTTAAGTCCAAAAATGTCTTCTCCTTTTAACAAATTCTGATGTGAAATATAATTTTATTTAAATTAAATACATGACATTATTTTTATTGGTCCACATATAATTAGACTCAAATTCATTCACAATTTAATGGTCCTCTTTTCACTAATTTTTTTAGTTATATATAAAAAATTAAAAAGAATTGATTAATGTTTAAGTGCAAAATTAGAAAATAATTCCTTAAATAGGATAATTAGAAAAGGGCAAATACTCTCATAGTTAATGATTATCTATGTGTGCTCAAATATTAGAAAACATATTTTAGGTAAAATTTTGAAGACTTTTATTTCTTTTTAGGTTTTGAACTTTTTATATAAAAAAAAAAAAACTTGAAAGTAATTTAAGTCTTTGTTTAATTTAGGTAAGAATGCATAATATTACACACTTCTATCCTTCTCCAACATGAAACCATAAAAATAGAAATACTACAAAGAAAAATAGTAATGATATCTATCTATCTGTCTGTCTATCTCTCTCTCTCTCTCTATATATATATATATATATATATATATATTAAAAAAAATAATATTAAAATGTAAAAAAAAAAAAACACCCCTACGTGAAACAAAAAAAAAATAATAACTTTTTTTTAAAAAAAATTCTCCCTTAGAAGACTTTACAACAGATAAAATCATTTAATCTTTTTTCTTTAATTTTTACTTTATTAAATAAATATATAGAATGGAATTAAGAGTCCTAAAATAAATAAATATGAAACCCGAACATATAGGAAAATTAAGAGTCCTAAAATATACGGAAGGAAATTAAGAGTCCTAAAATAGAAAAAATATATTTCTTGAAAAAACAAAAATTACCATAAATATAGCTATTATGATGTACCATAAATTACTTGAGAACTTGGTACCAACCTAAAACTAAAAAAATAATAATTAAAAAAAACCCACCCCTGACGTAAAACCCACAAAAACTATATAATAATAAAAAATTATAATTAAAAACCCCCAAAAATAATATAATAATAAAAAGTTGTAATTAAAAAAACTCCAAAATAATATAATAATAAAATAAATTGTAACTAAAAAAAGCTCACCACTACGTGAAACCATAAAAATAATATACTAATTAATGCACATCTATTTCACCAAAAAATATATAATATCATAATTAAAAAATTATAATTACAAAAAAAATTACCACTACGTGAAATCAAAAAAATAATATAATATAAAGGAGGAGACATTTTTTGACTTAAATTTAATGTTAAGGGCATTTTTGATCCAAATAGGTGGATAGAGAGGTATTTTTGAACCAATAGAGGACGAAGAGCATTTTGGAGTTATTTCTAATACATTAAGGGTATTTTTGAGCCAAATAGATGGATGGAAGGATATTTTTGAGCCTAAAGGTGGAAGGAGAGTATTTGTGTACCATTTTCAATAGTTGAAGGGTATATTAGACGCTTTTCTGTTTCTTAAATAAAATAACTAAGTTAAAATAAATAATTTTAGTAAAAGAGCCGATTAAAATAAAATGAAAAGAGTATTTAAGGGAAAAAGCTCAAATATGCCACTGAACTATCAGAAATGACTCATTTATGCTATCCGTTAAAAGTTGGGCTCATTTATGCCATCGCCGTTACAAAACTGGCTCATCCATGCCATTACTTTTTAACAACCGATTTTTAAAAACAGTCTTGCCACGTGGCAGCTTATTAGAGGGACACGCCATTTTTTCTTTTTAAAGTTAATTTTCTTTTTAATTTTTTTTGATCCATTAAAAAGAATCCACCCAATTTTTTGATCAATTAAAAATTAATTTGATCTATACTTTTAAAATTTGATTAATTTTTCATGATCAAACAAATATTTAAAGAAATTTTTTTTTTAAAATCTACTACTAAAATTTATAACCAAACGTTATTCTAATTAAGCATATAGTATGTCTTAGCATACATGAAATATTTTGTCAGCCGAATGTAAGTAACTTTTTAGTTTTTTATTTTTTTATTAAGTTTAGAATGACATCATCAGCATTAGGGGCGGCTCAAACAAATTTATGGCCTAAGGCAAAAATCAAACGGAGGCCTTGCGTTTTATTTTTTTATATAAAATTTTTCTTTTTTCTATAAATAGTATTTAATATATTT